>NC_142132.1:13347500-13658522 GCF_024610735.1 Ursus americanus
CCCGACAGGACTGTGCTGTTGGTGCCTAGGGAGGGGGACCCAGAGTCGTTCTGGGGTGGACGGCAAGACTAGGGCGAAAGAACTCTAGAATCCTGAGGAAAGGCGGGACGTGAGCCCAGCCCAGCCCCAAGGCCAGTGCCTGAGCTGGGAACTTGGAAGAGGCAGGAAGGCCGGTCCGAAATCCCGAGGGTGCGGAGGAAAGACGTGGGCTGGGTCTGCGGCGGAGGTGCGGGCAAGGACCGGGCGATGGGCCTCCTGCAGCTTGGAGGACCCGGCCCGGACGCTAGAAAACCAGTCTCCCGCCGAGCATCCTTGCACGTGGGCGCGATCTTTGGCGCGCTCTGGCGCCCCCTCGCAGGAGTGCGACGCGCCATGCCCTACCCGGACCCCTGGCCCCGGGGCGCCAAGCACCCCTGCTTGCAGCCCCCGGGGCCCTCCCAAGCCCCCTTCCCGCTCCCGCTGGGCAATAGGCACTAATGAACAAAAGGCCAATTAGACGCTGGGGCGCGGCTGATGAATGGACCTTTCGCTTTCAAGCGTGGCTCCGCCTCGGGTTTCCTGGCGTACAGGGTCGCGCCGGGAGAAGCCGCCTCCCCGAGCGGGGTCACGGCTGGGGTCAGCGGGTTCTCAAAACTCCCACTTCCCCCTCGCTGCGGGTTTGGTTGGGGGAGGTATAGACGGTGGCCGAGCCCTGGGCCTACACCAGCGACCCCGCAGCTCGGCCTCGCGGCACCCCGACCTCACAGGCCCCTTTCCTCTCCCGCCGCGCGCGTCGCTGCCCAGAGGCGGCACCCAAGTAAATCTAAGGCTGATTGCGGGGATAATAAAGGCCAGCCGGGAAAATAAGCAGTTACCAAAAAACGACTGTTGTTTACCAAACTCCGGAGCGCGTGGTGCGCATAGGAACAATACGTGAACCCAGGCCTCTCGCTGGACACACACACGCCTAGATCCCGAGACGTACAAAAGCTGCCCGGTGCGGGGCAGGGACGCCAGCGCCCGGGGACCTCCACCCAAACACAGAGAAATGTGCCCGCGGGTCACACACACGCTGAGGGCCTTCCCACTGCCTGCGATCCACAACTAGAGCCGGACTCCCAGGTGCACGCTCTGCGACCAGACTCGGGCCCGCACGCTCCGTCCGCAGAGTGCATTTCTCCACCTCCGGAGACACGACAGCCACGCCGCTGCCCGCTCTCGCCCTACCTCGATAGGAGCTAGATGCCCAAGGAAGCGGGACGCCTTGACGCACTCACACAACCCACACGGGGAGCACGGACCTCTTCGGCTTCAAACACGCCATTAGCACGGTCAGCACCTACGGATCCTGACTTAAGTCCTGGCTCGGACACACAATGACATCTGCACACGAACACAACTGTTTCACGGACCGAATTCAGGCACTCCACCTACACGAACACACGAGCCTAGCCTCTCAGTCTAGCTACTTCCACCCGCTTATTCAGACTTGAAACTGCCCCCAGGCGGTCAGCCCAGCCCCGCTGCCCCCACCGCGGAGCGGGCCCGGGGCCGAGTCGCCAGAGTCCCTCCCCAGTCGGCCTGCGCGTCCGGAGACTTTGTTTCCTGCGACTCTGAGGCGGGAACGGGGAGGAGCCGAGGTTTCCAGGGCCGCGCGCAGGCCCGAGCCCCCTTTCTGCCAGGCCCACTTGGCGTGGCTGTCTGCCTGCCACAATCCGCCCCTAGCACAAAAGTGGCCCGGCGGGTTCCGGGCCGCCGCCAACGCTCCCGCTCCGGCTCGGCTCGGCTGCCAGGAGCAGAGTCGGAGGGAGCTGGGGGCACCGGACACCCAGAAGGAAAGGCAGAATGGGGGAACCGTCCGGAGGTCCCAAGGCTTCTGCCTCCCCAGGAGTTTCTGGGGCCTCGAAAAAGCCCGACCCCGACCCCCTCCGGCCCCGCGCCTGCATACCGGACCCTTGGGTGCGGAGGAATAGGACCCCAAGCGAGAAACGCACACGAAGCCCACGTGTACCTGGCACGAGAACCTAGCTGGGGCACACGGGCATCGTACACTCCGCTTGACTTTCCCAGGGTAACGCAACTGAGAACCCACCCAGAGTCCCCTTGACACAGGGGACTACACAGAAAAGGCCCACAAGCAATCAACAAGGGAGCAGGATGCGGATCAAACGTAACCTTCATCCCCATTCGGGGTAACAGGCGGGACACAAGGCAACTCGCGTGCAGTTCCGCCATGTGCAGGGAAGAACGCCCGACCTGCGCCTCGATGCCCGTAAAGCCCTTACAGGGGCATCTAGGCCTGGCACCCGTATACCACGCAAGAGTACACAGACCTGGGGCACACAGCTCCCACCGTACCCCTGCCCAAAGGGCTCCAGTCCCGCATGCGCTCACTGGGAAGGGGACGCAGCCGCAAGGCACACGCGCCCCGCACCGTGCCCCGCGCCCTGCGCCCCGCGCCCAGATAGTCATCGTGGGATGGCATCTCGCAAATATTTATATTCCTCAACGCCACGGCAGCCCGCGTCCACATTAGACGCTCTAATCCTGCCACTTTAAATAGATGAATTAATAAAGCAAACGAGCGGCTAATAAGCTGACTGTCCTGCCTTTTTGAGGCGGGGGAAGGACTCGAAAGTGCGCCAAATTTGTTTGCAGTGGATCAAGGCGAGCCGCCTCTGCTTCACTTTCTTTATCTTAATTCCGACTTGAAAAGATATAATTATCTAGTTTGAACAGAGCTGCTATCAAATCCTTCTTTGGGCCGGGAAGGGGGGCGTTGGAGTGGATTGCGGCTCTCTGAGCCGCTCCGTGCAGCCGGAGATAGCGCGTAATGAAGATGTGGAGGCCTGAGATACAAAGGGCATTAACCTCATTAGCATGAAACCTTTTCTTCTTACCATTGTGGGACCCTTTCAGCCGCCTAATCCCCCCTATTTTCAAAGCTTGGTTTGTAATAAAGCTTTTAGGTTTTTTTTTTTCCAAAGCTAATAGTATTCTCTGATGATTTTATTGCTGTTACACTACATAGGACATTTACCAAAAAAAAAAAAAAAATCTTGGTCACCCTATCCCTTTTCTTGTACTTAAAAAAAAAAGTATATACTTTCTGCAGAAATAAGCCTTTTATTAAGATGAGAATTTTTTTTTTTTTTCTGGAAAGGCCAGTGGGAATTTTGACATGTCTGTGCTCCGTGTTTGAGGCATTCTGGATCTGGGGAAATGAGTGGAGGGAGAAGGTGACTTGTTTAAGAAAAGGGGAAGAGGTACTGTTGCAGTGACTGTAAAGCACTCGGGACAGCCATCCGACAGGGAGGTCTTGCTGTCAAAGCAGCTCGAAAGCCAACTTCAGTTTCCGGATACCCAGGGTAGCACCTGTCCCTTTGAGAAGCTAGCCTGGAATTCTCCAGGCAGCTCGCCTCACCCCAGCATCCTCCTGCAGCCAAGTGTCCCCCACAATACACACACCTTCCCAGAGCAGTCTGCGTGCGTGAAAATATGCCGTGGACAGCCAAGGTTCTCCAGAGGAACCAAGAAGGAGAAAAAAAGGAGAGACAGGCGGAGATAAAGAAAAAAAAAGAGGGAGAGAAACCAAGAATGAATTCTACTTTAGAAGAGAGGAGGGGAGGAAAAAAATAAAGAAAAATTTCCATAGTGCCCTATAGTCCCCACACGTGCACGGAATGTCTAATCTTAACTTTTCAAGGCAGGGTGTTAACAAAGCTTGTATTTTTGCCCTGCATTGTAACTTGGCCTTATCACAGTGTAAAGGGTGGGGAGATTGTCCTAAATTATGTCCAGGCGGCCCCCCTGGATCCGTGGATTAAGAGATTAAAGGAGACCACTGGGCAAGGCCTCCTCTTTCCCCTTCATATTCCTGGTATGATAATTGCTTAAACTGATTTGCACTTTCACAAAAGCTCGCAGGACGCTTTGTAGCTCGAACAGAACAGACGAGGTTTCTCTATCAATGGAAATAAAACTGATTAATGCAGCCTATCAGGATAAGAAGCAAATGAAGCATGCAAAAACAACCTCGTACCCCCAGAAGGGGGAAGGAGGAAGGAAAAAAAAGCTAAGTTTCCTCCAAGACTGGTTACAACTTTTTCTTTAATGTTAAAATTAAGAGTTGAAGGTTTCTCGGAATGCTTGCCTTCTAAGGCTGCTGAGGCCCTTGGGCTTGCCTCCTCACCTTCAGCAGATTGGGGCCCGACAGAGAGGAAGGAAGGAAGGAGGGAAGGAGGGAAGGAAGGAAAGAAGGAAGGAAAGAAGGGAGGGAGGAAGTAAGGGAAGAGAAGGAAAGGAAGAGAAGGAAGGGGGTGGGGGAGGAGCTTGTACTTTGGGGTTTGAAGTCAGAAGCACAGTTTAAAAGTCCCAGGATTCTGATTCTGCTAAGCGTTTCCTGCAATCCTAGGGGAATATTCTTCGATGTGTAACTATAGGTCTGGATTGAAACAACAACAACAACAACGACTAGAAGTTAAAAAGAAGTAAGCATTTTTTAACCTGAAGTTCAAACCAAAGTCCCTCAGGGAGCCTTGCAATGGGCAAAAATCTGGTTGGAAAACTTTCCTCCCAACCCTTTTCTGAAGGACTTAAGTTTTCCTAATCCTCTCCCTTTTCCACCCTCATCTCTCTTTAAAATGCCCAAGAATCCATCAGTCTGGCCCTTTTGTGGGTGAGGAGCCTGGGTTTCTTGAGCCTCATTGGAGAAGGACCACACTCAAATTATAGATACTTAAAAAAAAAAAAAACTCACTTCAATTTCTCAAAACAACTACTCTGAGGGCATATTGATAAATCTTTATTGACAAAATATTGACATTGACATACTTCTTGGAAGTATATAGTGTGTTAGAATTCTAACAAATTAACACAAAACACAAAAATATTTACATTCTGGTATAGAAGACATTAAGGAAGCATTTGTCACTCTCTTTAGTAAGTCTATGATCTTGGAATAGAAACTCAGTGCTTGAAAACTTGCCGCCATGTCCTTGGCCACACTTAACATCATCCCCGCTAACTACAGTCCTTCAGTTTTTGAAATAGATAGATTTAAAGTTTGGGAATGGCCTTACAGCGAATGGTTGAATTCGGCCAATCTCTCCAACCACCAAAAGGAGTTTACTTCGTGGTTTTAAGCCTTCGGGATGTTAGGAAAGGGAATGTTCAAGAAATAGAATTAATTTAGGGTTTTTCTTTCCCAGCACAAGTCCTGACTCCTCTTGTGGGCACCCTCCCCCGCCACCCCCAGCCCCCCATCCTGCTCCCCATTTCTCTGTAAGAGGACCACTATCGCCGAGCCTACTTCATTTACCTTTCACAATCACTTTGACGTCAGAAGGTATCAAAAAGTGTTTACAGACTGCACATTTCTCGAAAAAAAAATCAAAATAAAAAGCACATAGAACCTGTCTTTAAAAGGAAAAGAAAATTACAATTCATTTTCTGTCTTTAGACACCATTCGCCCAACAACTGCTACATGCAATTCAAGTTTTTGAACAGGTGTGGGATGGGGCTGGATATGGAATTTCGATTGCTAGTATTACTAATTATTTTTAAAGATTGGGGGGAAACTCTGCGAAGTGCAAAAGAAAAAGTCCTGTGCCTGGTTGGGGTTTTCTTTTACCATCATTATTATTATCATTATAATTTTTTTTAAATCAGGACTGCGATAAACGGAATACCTGCCAATCATCTTGTCTCGCTGGGTTGGCGTTTGACTGACAGCTTCCCTTGTTCAGAGCGCCTTCGGCTGTGCCCCATTTGGATCTCTCTCTCTCACTCTCTCTTTCTCTCTCTCTCACTCTCTCTTTCTCTCTCTCTCGCTCTCTCACTCAGCTGCCTCTTTAGACAAGGGTTGCATGTTGATCAAGAAGCCTGCGTCCTCGGCCATCTCCGCGCAGCCTGGGATCAGGACCCTGCGCCCTCGCTGCCCAAAGTCCGCGACGCGCCGCCACTCTCTCTGACTCCCTCTTCCTCTTCTCGGTGAATGTGTGTGTGCGGTTTGTTTTTGTTTTGTAGGGTTTTTTTTTTTTCTTCTTCTTCTACCCCTCCTCTCCCTGTCTCTGTTTTGCTCCGTGGTGTCCGTTTCTGTGGGGTTCGGTTTGTGTTTTTAATCATCTGAGGTCACGTCTATTTCCTCGGGACTCGCCTGTTTGGTGGCGATTCTCCACCGGTTAATATGGTGCGTCCCTTTTTTCTTTTGTTGCGAATCTGAGCCTTCTTCCTCCAGCTTCTGTCTTTTGAACTTCGTCCTTCGGTTCTGAAACCATACTTTTACCTGCAGACGAGATGCAGAGGGGGCGCATTAGTACCTCTCCAGCGCCCTCCTGCCACTTCCTCCTCCGTGTGGTGCCTTCGAGAGCCCAGTCCCCCAGCTGCGCATCCGAAGGGCGGACCTCCCCAAGGCCTCCCTTCTGGGAGCCGAGCTCCTAGTGCTGTCAGCTAGGAAGCCTCGCTCCCTGCCCTTCTGGGCCCCGGTGGGGCGCTTCCCCCAGGCTAGATGGTCCAGAGGGCACAGTGCCCCTGCACGCGCCTGGCCGTGAAGGGGACACCCACCTCCTGCTGAGAGCAAAAGCCTTGCAAACCCTGGGAAACCCCTACAACAATAATAAGTAAGGTAAAATAAAAAGACAAGTCCCTGACTCCCTCTACCTAGCTAGTGCAGGGAAGACCTTATTCCCGGCCGGCTCTGGCAGCTTTCTTGTGCAAGGCCCAATGTGCTTTCTATTTTGTCTGTTTCCGCAGCATTGCCTAAATATAGCGCTTCCTCTGCAAAGCCTCGGCCCTGGGTAGGCAGTCAGGATTTGCCTGAGCTTCCTCTTCCTTGCCCAGGACTCTTGCAGGTGAGCACGAGTTGGGGGGCGGGGGAGTACTGGAGGAAGCCTGGGGGATGGTGGGATGCAGAGGCCTGGGGACCAGCCCCGCTGTACCTTTCCAGCTAGGAAAAGAAGCTCAAAAGTGAAAGCTTCTGAAAGACCTTGGGATAAGGAGGAAGTGGGAGAGAAACTAAGAAAGAGGAGAGGAGAAGAGATGGAACTCCCTCCCTTCCCTCCTCCGGACCAGCCCCAGGACCCACCAGGCCCCAGCTCGCACCCTGGTCACATCACCTCCCATCAGAGCGGGGCTGGCGGCCGCATCTCCCCAGAGCAGCTGCTAGAGGTCCGGCGAGCAACGATGTAGGGCTGGACTGCAATCCCCATCACCTCCCTGGGGGAGCTGGGCAGTGGGTCCCCTTCAGCCACCATGCAAGAAGCCAACATTGTCCCAGCTTCTCAGCAGTGCGGTACAGTGAGGGAAATGCTGGTGACGGCATCTCCCCTGCCCCCAGGCCTGTCCCTTCCCGAAAGCAGCAGCCCAGGCCCCTGAAGCCCGCCCCACTCCCTCCTTTTAGAAGGCCGGCCCAGGTCCCGGCTTGCTCTCCCCAATGCCCCAGTCCCCCAAAGTGCCCCATGAAAAAGCCGAGCTGGAACAAGGCTGAGTTTAATTTGCTTTGAGTTTGCTAATTGAGGGGGAGGACGGTTCATTTCTCCCCGGCGCTCGCCCAAGGCGCGCGTCGGTGCGCTCGGGGCTTGACACGCACACAAAGACTCCAGGCAGCGTGGGCAGCGAGGCGGACAAAGACCACCGCGGCCTCGGCTATCCAGGAGAAATCAGCCGGGCCGCGCCTTGTGCCAGGCCCCGCACCAACCCGCGAGGCCCTCCTCGGTTTTGTCCAGGGGGACGTTTTAAAAACAAAAGCCTCGACCTCTTTGCGCCTCCCAGAAAAAGTGTTACAACTTAATCTGCCCCAAAATGTTACTGTTTGCCGGGAACTTTGACCTCGCCTTGCGGCTTCACGTACAGTAGTGCCTACTGTAGCCCTAAGCGCCCTCCCCGACCCCAGCAGGCCGGAGCCAGGCCCGCCTCCGAGCCCTGCTGCGCCACAAGGGTCTGTCCCCCGAGGCAGCCCTTCTCTGCAGCCTTCCACCTCCATTTCGCTGATTTAGGGACGCACCTAGGATGTCTGGCCTCTGCCTTCTGATTCTCTGATCCCCCCAAGGGGAGTAACTGGAGCCATAGGTGTGAACCTTGGGTCTGCAGTAGCACAGAACTCATTTAACCCACTCCCAGACATCTCCAGACTCGAGTTTCATGCATCCCCACCCCTGCCCCTCACCTTCTGCGCTCTCCTTCTCCAGGCGCCCACCTGAGTCCCAGACTCTAACTGAAAGTCTCACCAAAAGTGCACAGGTGTCAACCAGAAACTGTAAGTCATGCCCAGCCAGACCGGAGGGAGCTACTCAGCCGGTCTCCCCAGAGCCTGGGGTGGGTCGGCTCTTACAACCCCTTGCTGGAGCCCAAGGAAGCCAGGCAGCTCAAAACTTATATGTTCTGAACCCAAGTGTGGAACCACCTCCAGCGCTCTTTGCCAAAGGCCGTCTCGGAGCTCCGCACTTGTGTGCCAACTGCAGGGGGCCAGAAAGTGGGGTGGGGTCCTCGGGTGCACGCCTCGCTCACCTGAGTTTCCGTGAGGCTGAGGCTGTGCGCCAGCTGCTTCCTCTCGGCGCCCACCACGTAGTGGTTCTTCTCGAAGGCGTGTTCCAGCCTCAGAAGCTGGGACGGGGAAAAGGCGGTTCGGATCCGCTTCGGCTTTCGGGCCAGCGCGTTGTGCAAAAGGAAGCTCTCCGGGCTTGTGTCGTTCCCTGCCAGGGGCATAGCAGAAGTCCCGTTAGAAGGGACCGTCCTGGCCGGGCGGGCGGCACGCTTCTCCCGAGCCGGGCTGGCGGGGCACAACGCTCATGGCCTTTGCGCAGCCGGTGCGGATCGGCCCGTGGGGACCCAGGACCCTCCAGAGGTGCGCGAAGGGGACGCCGGCCCAGCTGCCCGCCCGGAATACCGAGCCTGTACCCGTGCAGCACCCACCCAGCAGCTGCCCGGGCAGGAAAAGTCCCCAGGCTCCTGACCTCGGCGGGCTTCGCAGCCGCCGCGGCGCCACGGGCCTCACCGTCTCCGCGCCCGGGCGCCCGGGGCAGAGGAGGGGCAGCAGAGCCAGGCCCCGGGATTGGCGCCCAAGACCCAGGGAAACTTTGTCTTTTTTCTAACCTTGGGGAACTTTAACCCCCGGGGTGGAGAGGCGGCGGGCCGCTATCCAGAGTTTTTTCGGGAACTCAGTTTTGAATGATTTAAGTCTCTTCCCCTCCAGGAAAGTGCAGAGGCCGGGCATGTGGCTGTGGCCCGGCAGGTACCGAAATATCGCAGGAGGGTGCTCCGGGTTGCCACAGCCACTGCCTCCCGAGGACCCGGCTTCCGCACTGCCCCGCTCCAGAGAACTAGAAGACGCGGGCGAAGGGATCGAAACCCAGGGGCTGCCGAGTTGCGGGCGTCCTATGGGACTGTCCGAGGTCCCAGAAGATCCCGGCTACTTCGGGCCTGGTGGGGGCACCAAGAGCGTAGCTGGCAGAGAATGAGGAAAGGAGCCATAAACTGTGAGCAAAGCCAGAGTAGTTTCAGGTTCACTCAGGAGGGTGGGAAATCGATTCACTTAAAAACCCTAACAAAGAAAAACAAACTGACAGTTTAGGCGAGAATGGGGGCAAATCCGGTCCCGGAATTAGGATGAAAGGTTGTTTTTGTTTTGTTTTGTTTGTAATTGGGGGTGGTGGTGGCATCTACCGGACTCTAGGCTCTGGCAGGAACGCGAAGGGTTAACGAATGGACAAGCCGCCGAGTATTGATCGGCTGTCGCGGGAGGTAGGTCTTTTCCCCCAACTCCCACCACTAAACTAATTACTCGTCCGCTTTTCTGGAGTTTTAACTTTCCTCCTACCCCCACCCAGAGAAAAAAAAATCAAACAAATTAAAAAATAGCAAGAAGGGAAAACACTCAAATAGACCTTTTCGTCCAGCCTATCTCCTGATACGGTTCATTTCTTTTAAAACAAAAACAAAAACAAAAACCAGACCGAACCCGCCTCCCGCCGCGGGCGCTCTACCCCTGATTCTGAGCAGGTCTTGGCGAGAGTGCCGAGCCTCGGAGGTTACTACCCGCGAGGGTTCCAGGCTCCTCCCCAGGCCTGGAAAAAAAAAAAAAAAAAGGAAAAACAAACCCCCAGGCTTCGCTCTGGGGGCGCGAGGGTCTCCTCGCCGCCCGAAGAGGGTCGGAAACTGAGAAGTCGCGGGGCTAGGCTTGAAGGCGCGAGGAGTGGGTGGCGAACAGGGTCTCTCCCGCAGTCGAAGGCGAACCTGGCGGCCGGGCCGTGGCCGTGCCCCTCGGAGCTAGGGCAACAAGGGCACCGCGGAGGAGACAGAGAGCCTGGGTACCCCGCGGGCTCCGGGACTCCTTGGCGGCGGGCGCTCTGAGAAGGCTGTCCCAGCCTGTCTCCACCCGAGAGCACTCGGGGACAACTTCTTCGTTTGCGCTCCTCTCTAAGGGGTCCAGCGGCCCCAGGCCAGCCCCCAAAGCGGCCGCAGCTTCGAAGACTGGGGACCAACACCATGCCCGGTCCCTCGCTGCCCAGTTTCCGAACCGGGCGCGCGGGCCCACGAGCTGGAGGCACCTCCTCCCAGGCCTTGCCAAGCGCCCACCCGGCGCAGGCCGAAGACCGGACAGGACGCGGCGCGCCGCAGCCCCGCGACGTGGCACGTACCTTGGAAGCGGTGGCCCAGATATCGGTAGCGGTGGATGAGCCAGGGGTAGAAGGTAGACGGGTCCCGCTGCTGCGAGGCGAAGAGGGGGTGTGGCGAGTGCGAGGAGGGCAGGGGGTGGGCGGCCAGGGCGTGCGGCGGCGGCACTGGGTGCACGGGCACCGCGGGGTTGGGCGGGTGCGAGACCGCCTCGGCGAACACCAAGTCCGGGTTGGAGTAGACGCCCCTGCCGGCGGCGGCGGCGGCGGCCGAGTGGAAGCCGTTGAGGAACGGGTTTATGGGGCTGGAGTTGGCGTAGCTGAGCGCCGCGGGACGGATGGGGTCCTCAGAGCGCGAGGCGGGCAGGGGACTGTCCTTGGCCACCAGCGACTCGATGGTGAAGCAGCGCTTGGGCGCCGGCTGGAACATGCTGCGCCAAGGAGCGGGCGCCCGAGGCTCCCGGCTCCCGGCGACCGCGGCACGCTGCCTCCGCCGCCCGCTGCCCGCGGCGAGGACGGACGAGAATTGGGGACTTGTTTGTTTGGGGTGGGGGTGGGGGTGGGGGGAGGAAAGGAAGAAAGAAAGGAAAGGAAAAGGAAAGGAGGGGGGAGGGGGGAGGGAGAGGCAACGCCGAGGATCCCGAGAATCTTGCACCAAACGCGCCCAACCTGGAGAGAGGGGGAAAAATCCTTCCAGAAGAATTTGCAGGCGTGGATTGGGGTATTTTTTTTTCTTTTTTTTTCTTTTTTCTTTCTTTCTTTTTTTTTTTTTTTTTTTTTGGCGAGATGGCGTGGGGGGATCGGAGTTAGAGGCAGGGAGGAGGGGGGGAAGTTTCTCGGGGGAGGCAAAAAAAAGTTTTCTCTCCTCTGCAAAAGGCGGGCAGGGCGCCCTAAGTCCAAGGACAATCCATGGAAGTGTTCGCTTCTTCACAAGTTGTGCAAACGATTTGTTAGTTCATGAGCCTAATTAGTGCGGGGATCACATAAACAGCTTCCTCCGAAGCCTGGTAAATGGCTTGATGATTGGTCGCTATTACTCGCCCTGAGGTGGAAGGGGGGAGACTCTTTAAAGTGCGTCAGAGAGAGGCGAGCGCCTGGGAACCCGGAGGCCTGGATCCCGGCCGAGTGTGGAACGGAGTCGGCGCCGCTGCCTCGGCCGAGCCTCCTGCGCCCGCCAGGCCCCCGGCCTCGCCGCGCCTTCTCCCCGCGCTCCAAGCTCACTCGCTCCCGCGGCGCCCGCTGTGGCTTCTCCTCCTCCTCTTTCGCCTCCTCCTCTTCCTTCGGCCTCCTCTCCTCCTTCTCCTCCTCCTCCTCCTCCTCTTCCTCCTTCTTCTCCTCCTCCTCTTCTTCCTCCTCCTCTTTCCCCACCTCCTCCCCTTCTGCCACCGCCTCCTCCTTCACCACCACCACTCCCTCCGGGGCAACCGGGTCCCTGCAGAGTCCCCGGCCCGCGCCGCCTCTGCTGCGGCCCCCTGGATCCCGAACTGGTGGGACAGACGGACAGACGGACACGCAGATCCCTCGCGCCCAGCTCTCGGTAGCTGCTGACCCCCGTGGCCCCGCGTCCGGGAAGCTGGGCTCGCCCCCGGAGCACCGCGAGGGTAAGCAGGCAGGGATGGATTCCGGGCGAGGGCTAACGGAGCTGTTCGGTTACATCAGTCCCCACCTCCAGCGGAACTCCAGGCGGTTTCCCAGGTGAGGATGGAGCCTGGGCTGGGAGGGGGGGGGGTCCTCCAACCACGCGTAGCGTCGAGGTCCCGGGGTCGCTGCGTTTGCGATTCTTGACCCGGTTTGTTCGTTTGCAAGTTGAGATAGAGCCAACGATCCTGCCCAGGCGACGGGCTTCCCACCAGCCCCACAGGCTCCCAGATTTTTCTCTCTTGGGAGGGTGCTCACCTCCTTCCCCCAAACCGTTCCTAAGGGTAATATCTGGGACCAGGGGGTCCAAGGTCAGGGAAAGGCGACGTGGTATTACTGTTATTGTTACGCTGTCGTTATGACTTGCGTTAGTTGTGTCATTATTATTGCTGCTGTTGTTGTTTTTTTATTTTTATTATTTCTATTATTTTCCGCCATCTGTCGTCCCAGGGGCGGGTTGCTGTGCAGGGCTTGCAACAAGGCACTGCAGATCGCGTCTCCGGTCCCAGGCCGTGTCCGCATTTTCGAGCTCGCCTTCGGTTTTGGGATGATTTTAGGGCCGAGTTCCCTCGTCCCCATTGGCTCACGCAGCGGCATAATTATGATCACATCCCCCAGGCTGCTGGCGCTGCTCTCTGTTTATTGGTGGTTAAAGATCTATTATCTATTCATCAGCCGCTTCTTTTTTCCTTTTTTTTTTTCCTTCTTGCCAATTGCATTCTTCTAAAGTGAAGTACCAGCAGGTATTTTGCACGTTTACAATTAATGAGAAAAAAAATCTGGCATCCTTTAAATCTATTACTTAGAGGTCCATGCCATTTCTCTTAAGGAGGAAGAAATGCCTGTGTTTGGTGACTAGGTTGCCGTGAGACCCGAGAAAAGTCGATTGGGAGGGGGGAGAAGAGCAAAGTCCTGAGAGCCAGATTGCTTCCACCACCAGCTTCATCAGTGGAGGGTCTGGGTCTTTGGAAACACTCCCCTGCTTGCCCAACTACCCACCTCCCTGCCCTGGGGGTCTCCCCTGACCCTCTCTGGTTTCATCTGATGTATTTTTATATTCAAGTCAATTTCTCGACTTCTTTATTCCGGGCATAATTTGTTTTGGGGTGGGGAGGGGAAACCCTTTAGGAAAACCCTCCAGGCAAGAGAGGAGGTTAGAGGTGTGTTTTCTGGGGTTGTCTGGGTACCTGACCTTAGCTAAGAGAGATCATCTGTGCCGCACCCCCGCCCAACTTTCCCAGAGCATGCACGCATATACACATTCACACATAAGACAGGTGTGGGCTTTGGCTTTGCCCTCATGCCCAGAGAAGCCTGACCCTGTCTCAAGCTTCAGACCTCTGACGCCAGCTCTGGGCTGGGGTGGTGCCTGGGTTTTCACCCTTCCCAGGTTCTTGTGGTCTTGCTTTGCAGCTTTCTGCCTCCCTCCCCCATCCTTTTCCCCGAGGCCCAAGGATACAGGGTGTTCAGTCCAGCCTCTTGAGGTGGGGTGCATTTGGAGACGCACCTCCCTGTGGCCTGAACCACCGACCTCCAGATATAACTGTCTCCAGTTCAGAAATCCCTCCCTCTGTTAAGCTGTAGGGACACAAGCCCCACTGTGCCCAGGCCGGCAGGGAACCTGAAGCCACCCGGAAAGGGGGTTGGCTGTTGCCAGCAAGCCTGGGGTGGAGGTAGAGGTCAGACCTCCATTTCCAAAGCCAGAAAGAAACACCCGATTTAGGTGGGCTTAGCTCATGGTTCCTGGAACCAGAGGGAGAGGTCCTCCTTCTCCTTGGAAGCCTCTCCAGGAAGGATGGAGGGGCAAAATTAGGGGTACTAGAAGCCCTGCCATGGCTGCAGGGTGGGGAATGACCATTTATTTCCCAGTATTAGTGATCTTGGCTGGGGGCGTGAGAGTAGATGACCTTGAGGGCAAAGGGGATCCAGTTAGCGTCTGGGAGGTGGAGTGAGGCCCGCCATGGTGTCTAAAGCGTAAGGGTGTTTGACCTTTTTTAAAAGTCAGAGGCTGGGCGCTAAAGTGTTGTTGGTACTCCCTTAAACCCTTTCGTACCTTTGGCTAGGAGTGTCTAGGGTGCCCAAGGAAGTGAGCGACAGTCTGGAGCCCGGATCCCCTCCTCTTCCTGCCAGAGGCAGGAACGTTTGGCCAGGGCAAAGGGCCCAGCTTGTTCAGAGCCTTGTCTCCCTTCCTGCAATATTGTCTGTAGGCCACCCGCCTCTTGCAAAGTGTCCGGAGGTTTGCCCCCAGGTCTCTGGTGGCCGGCAGGTGGGCAAGGGTGAGGGAGCAGCAGGGTCCGTTTCCTCTGCCCCAAGCACTGGCAGCCCCAAGTCTTGCTCAGGCCCACGCAAGGGAGAAACGGGTTTGGGCCACGCAGAAGCCCTGGAAGCCAGATAATCTATGCTAATTCATGCAGCCCGGGACCTGAGGAACTCGGGAAGGTTCGGACTGCCGCCCCCACGAGGGACGTGTGGGAGAATTAACTAGGACAGTAACTCATTAACCAGCCTGGTGGGTGAGCCTCACCAGGGCCCTGGGCAGTCTGGTCTGGACTCGGACCCTGGGCCAACTCTACCCCTGCTCCTCGCACCTCCAGGCTGCCCCTCACTTCATTCGTGGCTTAGGCCTTTGCAGAATCCGGCCCCTCTTTGTTCCCTAGCTGCCCTAGAAGGATGGGTGTTTGGTTAAGTACTGGAGCGTGCAGGGAGCCCCGAGGGGATGTCTGAGGCTCCATCTTAGGGCAAAGGGCTCTCTTTCCTACGCAACCCAAACCACCTCAAGTTGGGCTCTGTAGACTCAGGAATCTACGCTAAACAGGCAGCTGGACTAGCAGACCCAAGATGAAGGTTTGAATCTGGGATCTGTCCTTTTCTGGCTGAGCCATCTTGGGCAAACACCACAACCTCTCCCCACCTCTGTCTTGTCATCTGTAAAACTCTGGCCAATGCTGCCCGCGAGGCAGTGGAGGGTAGAAGTCAGGCCTGTTTTGAGGAGTGATAGAATCCTTCTGCTTCTTGATTATGGTGGTGATTACACCTCTATGAGCTTGTTTTTCAAACTCATAGAACTATATACTAGGAAAGGTGAATTTCACTGTATGTTACAGGATAATGAACCTGCCCCACCCAAAAACAACAGTCAGGTCTGGGTGACCTTGAGCAAATTGCCTGACCTCTCAGTGCCTTTCTCTTCTGTGAACTGGAGATAAATAATAGTATCTTGCCCCTTGGGGTTGTTTAAGGAGAGAAGCCAAACAAAGTGCTTAGACCCTGATTAGCACATAATGAGCTGTAATAAAAGTTAGCTCCTGTCCCTGATGTTGCTGTTATTATTACCTGCCCACCTCCAGGGCTCGTTGCTGGGCTTCAAGACTGAACAACATAGTTGTGCAAAAATAAGCTATGGCTGGTCTCACACTCCTGCCACTAGCTTCTCCATGCTCCTCCCCCAAAAAACCTGAGACTTCCCTTGGCAGGTGCTGGGGTGAGAGAAGCCTGGATTCCTGGCTAGTGGGAGGCATCAAAGGGCAGAAGTTTGGGGGGGGGGGGAATCTCTCATAACTATCTGCTTTGAGTTTTCTGCCTGGGATACGTTCATTGCCTCCTGTAATTCGGGATGAATGCCAGGTACTACCTGGGGTCCCGACCTTGGCGACCACTTTCTTGAGCCTCAGTTTTCTTATCCGTGAAAAGGAAATATCAGTATCTTAACAGTTGTTGAGAGGAGTAGATGAGCTATGTTTGGCATAGTCCCCGTTCATCAAATATTGTTAGGCCATGGCCTGGTGTGGTGCAGCCGCCTGGTGCACCCCGCCACATCCAGGACCCTTCCGGTGAGCCGGTTCAGGTTCCGTGAGCCCACACTGTGAGCCCTCAGCAGTGGACGTCAGCAAAGGGTGAGCCCTTTCCCGGGGCCGAAAGAGGGAAAGGTGTTCGGGATGGGGAAGGCTCAGAGCTCGGTTAAGAATTCCTCCAACCCACTATGATTCCCGGTCACCCGGCCTCTCCGAACGCGCAAGGAGAGGGTGGGAAAACGAAAAGAATTCATACCTTTAAAACATGTTTCTTTAAAAAATTGTTATTAGAGCAAAATCCCTTCCTGGCGCTCTCCCCGAGGCTGCTCCCTGGGCCAGGATCCGCGAGCGCGCAGCGGCGCCTAGTGGCGAGGGCCGGAGCGGGCGGCAGAGCCGCGGAGCCCCTGAGCCCCGTGCGCTTGGGGTGTGCTGGGGTGGCGCCCCACTGCCAAGCTCTTGCGGTGACCGCAATCCGGGCAAGGAGAGGAAATCTATGGAGGCTCACTGACTACAGAGTAGAGAGGACGACTTGGAAATGCGTCCCTCCTCCCTCCATCAGCTCCAGCTCTTGGAATCCCAGCTCCAGTCGGGCTTCTTTCCGAAGAGCTCAAGGAAGGGGGAAGGGGTTCCGTTCTAAAAATGACGAGGCGGCCGTGATCACCTGTGCCAGGGCGATGGCCAACTACCGCGCAAAGGCACCCACAAATCCATGCCTGAGGTCCCGGATCCCGCTGCCCAGCCATGGTGATTCAAAGAACGGCCCCCTGTTGCCCAGCGCTGGCCCCACGTGGGGTGGAGTCAGAGGAGCTGGGGTCACAGGGCGAGGCTCTCCCAGCTTCGCGCCCCCTCGTGGGCGGCCAATGATAGCTCGAAACAGGGGTCCTAGTGGTTATTGCTGAGGTGGCGATTGGTCACCAGACGGATTGGGCGGCCACGCTGGGCCGGCCCGGTGACCGGCCCCTTCCTCTTGGAGCCGGCAGATCCCATCTGCCTCCGGGCAGGCTAGCCTCTCCGGTGAGGTGAGGCCGTGGAATCCTCGCGGGTTTTGCTGGAAATCCAGGCGGCATCCTCCAGGTAACTGTCCACCTGGAGGCCAAGCCCTCCCAGGGGTGTCTGGACCCTGGTCTGGGCCTTTGCTGGCCCAGGCGACTGCAGGAAACTGGTGCTGTCCTTCTCTGGATGTCAGCAGGAGCTTGTGAACTCCGCGGGCTCCCAAGATCTATCTAATCTTAGACCTAACATTTCAGAGCCAGGAACTCAGCACTGAGATCCTTTGAAGCTACACGCAGGACCTGACCCTAAAGTTTTACCTCCTTCGCCCCGTTGAAACGCATCAGTCCCTCAACGCACAGGCTGTCTGGATTCACCGCTGAAAGCAAAGACACCGAATCAAAGCACGTACGCTTTCTTTCTCCCGCAGCTGCCTTCAAGTGAGTCTAAGGCCAAGCAAAGATGAATGAGGGACAGACTGATGGACAGAGACAGGCAAGCAGGAATTAGGACCCCCTGGCCTTGCTCAGGCAACTGCTCCGCAAGGGTGGAGATAGTTCTGTCTCTCCTGCACTCGCTCTTCCCAGTGTAGGCAGTGTTGTCACACTCCCCACCACCCACCCCTAACACTGTAGCTCCACTGGGCCATGAGGGCAGTGACTGTTGCCAGGTGCTCCTGGGAGCCAGACTAGATGTCTAGCAGGCCATAGGACCAGCACGGAAGGTGGGGGACACACCTTCTGACTCCTCTACTGCCTTCTTTGGCATCTTTTCGTTTGAGACTCTGCTGTTGTCACCTGTGACCCACCTTGTAAATTGGGGTTCAGTCCTTTTAGGAGCTCCTCGGGATTGTCAGCACTAACAAACCATCAAACCTGGGGATGGCTTCTGAAACACGAGTGACCCACCAACCCCTCATTCAGGAACTGAATTGTTTCTTCTTTCAGTACCTTTCCTTTTTTTTTTTTTTTTTTTTTTTTTTTGACTCTGGGGGCCTGGCAAGGGCTTAGAGAGGGATCCTGGCCATTTGAAGAAAAGAAAGAAACTGGAGACTTTCTCCTGGAGGCTGCAGGTCTCCCTGAAACCTGGAGAGGATGCCTGGAAGGTTTAGAAGAAATTGTAGCATTCAAAAACCCGTTTGCTCACACCCCTGATCCCAGTGAACTTCAGAATCTGATGTGGAAGGAGTCATAATACCCATTTTCCAGATAAGAAAACTGAGGCTCAAAGAGGTGACACAAAGCACTCTCACCTCCTGGCCGTGCATGCTGTGGGCATTCCACGAGGGGCCCTGGGACCGCCCTGCCCCCCTCCAATATTGCCAGACACCTACAATCAAGCCAATGAGAAAAGAAAGCGGAGAGCCCCCGCAGGCGGACGGGGGCGCCCAAGCCATCGCCAGCAGCGAGGTTCGTCCAGGCGGCCCCACGTAGTGCGACTCCGGGGCTTGCCTGGAAGCCTCTTGCCCACCGTTGTCCTTCAGGCCACCTTTTCTGTCCTCAGGCCTCGCTCCACGCCCTTTTTCTCCCCTTCCCTGTCCCCTCCTGCGGATTCAGGGTTTAGGGCAAGAGGGCCATCAGCGGCCTCACTGCGGCCAGGGAGCTGAAGAGCTGGCAGGGCAACGCTAGGTGGCCCGGGCGCTCGGAGGCCGAGACTCGGTGTGCCCCGCACCCTGGCGTCGCTCTCGTGGGCGCCTTAGAGCGACCCTGACCCTGCGGAGCAGCGCCTGCGCCTGCGGACGGAAAAAGCGGAGCGCGGTCGAGGCTCCCCTCCCAGGCAGCAGGGTGGCCCGAAGGCCCCTGGTCCAGCCGCCTGTGCCTCAGTAGCTCCGCCAGCCTGCGCGGACCCATCTGGGACACAGGAGAGCGCACAGGGACAGGGAGTTTCGGAAGAGGCACACGTAGAGGGTCTTCCCGCTCCACCACCCCCTCCCCCCCACCCCCGTCCAGACGAGACCTCCTCCCGAAGCCCGGGCCCTGGCGGCCTTTAATTACAAGCAGTGGCCAGGCTGCCCCCAGGGCTAGCGGGGGGGGGGGGGCGGGGAGGAGAGGGCTCCTCCAGTGGGGGCCCCCCCGCAGCTGCACCCCTGCCCACCACACTCACATTCCGGGGCTCGTAGCGTTCGGGGGTTGGACGCGCCAGGCCCCGCTCCCCTAGTTTGAGTCCCCTCCGCGTGTGGGCGCGGGGACACAACGTGCGTCCAGCTTCCGCGCGGCCCCGTGGCCAGTCCCCGGCGGCTGGCGGAGAGGCCGAGTGGGGCCCGAGGGGACCTACGGGTCGGGCCTCCGAGATCTCCGCGCTGGGTCCGCCTGTCTCCCCCACCACGGCGGGGACCCGGAGAGGCCCGATCGCAGCCGCCCTCCGCTTAGCCGGCCGCCCGCGGCTCGCCGGGAGCAGCGCAACAAAGGGTGGCATCGCGGCGGCGCGGGCAGGGACCTCATTGGTTCAATATTAGCTTTTCATTCCAGTCTATTGTGCCCATCTGAGATAATATTGACTCTGAGGTGAGAGCCCACAGACGACAAAGCTTGTCTAACACTCGGCGGCGGGGCGCTCGAAGGGAAGAGAACCAGAAATGGAAAGTTAAAGGCACTGCAAACAGAAGCGGCTATCGCGGCGGCGCGCCCCAGGGCGGCGGACGGCCCGGCTGCGGGGCGCTCTCCGCGGCGTGCGCCCGGCCTCCGAGCGGCGAGCGGGGCTTTGGCAGAGGGGCTCTGGGTGCCCAGCCCGCGCCGAGGAGGGGCACTGAGCGTCCCCGTCGAAAACAGCCCTAGCTTAGCATGCACTCCCATCTTCCAGACGATTGATTTTGAGGTCCCGCTCGTAGGTAACTGGAGAAAAACGGATTCCCCTACACAACTGTTTTAGCTTGCCAGGAAGCCAACGTCGGCCTCGGGGATATTTTCCCCTTTTAAAAGATGAAACTCTTCAGGGTAACTTCTCTGTCAGAGCGTTTCTCCTATTTCTCCAGCATGAGAAGAATAAACACTCGCAGCAATTATCATTAAGCTGCATTACTTGGAAGTGCGCGGTTAATATCAAATTTCTAACTGCATTTTGCTTTGCTTTGAATCGTCTCCTTGCAGCCCATCCGCGGGTTTCTTAACTGCCTTCTAACCGCAGCTTTAAAGGGCCTCTGAAACGTCAAGTCTTGCATATAAAGATTCGTTTCAATTTCCAAATTGCCTCTAAATGCCCACGTTGGAAAATGGCACTTTAAGTTGTCTTATATGTCTGAGACAGAACACTTAGGTTTACGCTTGGGGGGGACCAAACGCCAAATGCTCAGGGCTTGCACTGAACTTGGGGAAGGATGCCCTAGGGTCTCATTTAAGAAATTTGTGTCTGCCCCACCCCCTCATTGGAGACTGACCTCCGTAAGAGATAATCTGTTAACTCCATTACTCCAATGAGGAGCTAGTCATTTGGAATATTTATGTCCACCTCAAGACACGTGGGCCGGTGGGGAGCTGGGATGGGGTGAGGACTGGGGTGGTGCCACCAGCACCTGGGGACCATTGTGCTCCTGCCTCCTTCTCAGGCTCCCTGGGGCTCCGTGGTACCCGGCCCCTTGGCCCCTTGGGTATTTCAGAGGAGGATGTGCTGTTTAATATATGGGACCTATAATGTATTATATTATGTATGGTCCGTTTGTATTATGTATTATTTATATTATTTGTTACATACAATATATAATTAGGTATTATTTACTATATATTATTTAACATAAAACATGTATTATATGGTTTCGTCATATATGCTGTTTGACATATATTTAACCTCTAGTTCCTATATTACATTATTATATTACTTATTAACGTATAATATGTTTAATTAATTATACATTACATATTGTATGCTGCATACAGTTCTGGATGTGTATGTACATATACATACATTTATTATACGTGTGTTGTGTGTGCAAAAGTATTTGGGGGAGGCTTTAATCTCCCCGAAAGTGTATATTTGATTGTTTAAAGCAACGTTATAAAGTCCTGATCGAAACCACGTTGACACCAGCTCTGTCTTTATGACAAATACCCTGGTGTCCAGTATTGGCCCCAGGGAAAGGCGGGGCGGGGGTGACTCTGACGGGAGGGATAGCAGGCCCCCTCTGGAAAGTGCTTTTCCAAATGCCCGCTCCCCGGGAACGGAGGAGCCCAGGTTCTGGACCTGGCGGCCGCCTCCTTTCCATCTGCGTCTGTGTTGGTTGTTTTGGTTTCGAGAGAGGCTGTTTATAGGCTCCGACGGTCCCTAAACTGATGTCATGAATTAAAAATGAATTTGGGGAGTGCAGCATCTGCTCAGTTGAGGCGTCTGGGCGGGCAGCGGAGGCCTTTCGGAGGTTCTGGGCTCCAGACGCGGGAGCGGCGGGCTCGGGCCTCGCGGTCCGGGGCGGCCGCTCAGCCGCGCTCTGCGCCGCAGCCGCTCCTGGCCTCTGCTGCCTGCGGCCCCCCGGTCCCCCGGCCCCCCGGCTCCCCGGCCCCGCGCTAGGGGAAGCTGCCCTGGGCTTGGGGCGCTTGCGGATCGCGTGCTGCCCACTGCAATCCGCTTCTGCTATGGGCTGAGGGCTAAAATGAGCAGGTAGCCGCTGGCGCCCGCAGGAAGGCCGAGGTTGGTGTGGCCCAAGGAAAAGCAAATCGGGATCTCGCAGGTCGCACGTGTTAGCCCCTTTAAAAGGCAAGAACCGCACAGGAGATCCAGTTCATAGAGTGGGGAGGGGGGAGGAAAAAGGAGAAGAAAAGACAGTCGATGGAAGTCAGGTAGGGCCGAAGACAGCTTCGAAAATGAGAAAGGCCGTAACTTTACAGCCCGGGGAAACAGGAGGAGGCTCCTTCCACCTCTGATGCCTGGCAGTCGGGAAGAGGGGCTGGGGGCGGGGGCAGGAAGACCTAGCGAAGGTGGCGGAGGTTCAGAGACTGCTCGGGTGCGGTGGGCTATTTCTTAAAAAGAACTCCCCCCTCTGTCCATTGGCTACCTGGTCTTGTGGAACAAATCAGTGAAAGTTGCAAGAAAAAAACCCACAGAAAACAAAAAACAACACCTCACCAAGAGGTTTGGGTTTCCCACTTCCAGCAAAACCCTGAGCTCTGCGAGACCGAGCCCACCTCTGATCTGGGTCCAATCGACAGCCTTGGGGAAAGGTTTTCGGGGACATCAGAGGGGTGGAGGACTGCAGGTTGGGGCCTCCCTGCTCTGTTCCTGAGGTGACACCTAGGATGAGCAGGCCTAGGGGAAGTGGGAGAGAGTCTTCGTGTTGCTAAAAATAAAAACAACCGACCTTCCCCCTCCCCAGCGGTTGCAGTCTCCAGGCCTGGCTGCATGGCGAGGCGAGGCGTCGGAACACGCACAGGATGCCAAGCCTTCCAGATGAAGAATGGATGACAGTGCCAACCATGTGGACGTGGAGCTCCCCCAGATGGGCTTTGGCACATCTGGCCCATCTGTAGTATTTTCTCCATCCAGGTGATCCGTCTTGCCTCTGCCCAGCATGGTGGAAAATTGATTCTCACTGTGGAAGCACGAGAGTTCCATATTTCTGCCCCTTGCTCTGAGCCCCGCTGATTCTGATTTAAGGGGCAGCTGCTCAGGTGTGCTGGGACCAAGATAGGGTTTATTTCATTGCTCATTTGCTGCCGGCGTCTTGCATGAGAGACGGTCCATTTCTATCCCCGACGGCACCTGTGTCGGTAGGTGGTGCTAAGCATCTACGACAAGGTTCTAGCTTGTCCGGTCCTCTCAGAAGTCCATTGAACTACTCGGTCTAGTCCCACCTTCCAGATGTGAAAAGTGAGACTCTGAAATAAAGGGATTCACCCCAAGGCCACACACACACACAGCTAGTAAATCAAGGAATCTGGATTCCACCCCAGGTCTGTGTGACCCCAACAACTTGTCCTCTTCTCCCATCTCCTATATCCTATCAGAATGCTCCCCTTTTCCCCAGAGAGGAAGTCAGGGCCCGCAGTTCGAGGAAAGAGATAACACTTTGCTCTGAGTCCCCCCAAAGGTCAATGACCACGGAATACAGAGCCTACGTCCCACATTCTCTCCAGAGCCTTTATTCCAGTTCTGGAAGAGACGAGAGAGAGCCAGCACGTGGGTAGAATGTACGACTTACAGAGAGCCGACTCACACTTGCTTTGGCCACCTTCCCACGCACCCAGTGGGGTGGGCACTGCTGTTATTACCCCATTAGAGAGGCAGAGATGGGCTCAGTGAGGTTGAACAACTTGTTCACTGCCCAGCCAGTTCATGCAGAGCCCTGGCATCGGCCCGGGCCAGCCCGTTCCAAGCCTCCCAGCTCCACGCACCACATATGGGACCATTTAACCAACAGAGTCAGGCCTTGCATTCTGTTGTGAAATTGCTAGGTTGTTTTCTCTTTAAGTGTTCCTGCAAATATTATTTGGGGATTCAGAACTTCCTCTTCGTTTATGCCCCTCCTATACTCGGTCCTTCTCCACCAAGTACCCATCCGTGTCACAGGGCCATCAGGGAAACAAAACAAGGAGTTATCCCTTATCTCTGTTCAATGATACTCAGAGACCACAGTGCATAGATTTCACCTACAATTGCGTATTTGCTCTATAATCATTTGCTTTATGCCCATCACTAAAACTCAAACGAGTCATCGAGAATTTAAAATGGTGTGTGTGAGTATTTTTCATGATTTTAATGGAATTTTTAACCCTTGCTTTAGACAATGTTTTCTATTTGCTAAGATCCAAGGGGAAGAGTTTGAGGTAAGAGGAATCCTTTGGTCAAATGGTCCCATATCCAAAAGCATAACCAAGAATCCAGACAGGAAGTGGCTGGAGAGGTCTCTAAGCAGGAGGGGATGTACCAAGTACTCTACCATCAGGAAGACCCTTGCCAGGGAATGGCACGAGCCTTCAGACCACCAGGGCTCCATCTCTGTGCCCATCTGAACCTCACTTCTTCACTTCTCCACAAGAGCCATGTCTTTCCATTCCATGGAAAAGCTTTATGTTGTCTGATTATTATAAAATTATATGTGTATTTTCATACTAGACCAGAATATGTGAAGAAGTAACAGTCTCGAATTTCCCCTAGCCAGAGGCCACCACTGTGAGACATTTGCGGATGTTAACTTTTGACACCTTGGAGAAGAAAAGAAATTCGATATGTCTACGCATTTTCATTATTGTTGTTCCAGTAAATAAAGAAAGGAAAGAAACATGCTATGTAGTTCTGTTTCTCTGAAATTCATAACTGGATAGAGAAGTCAGACCAGTGGTTGCCTCGGACAGAGCGTTGGCCACGAAGGAGCACAAGGGAACTCTTTGGGGTGCCAGAAATGTCCTCTATCTTGACTAGGGTGATGGTAACCCTTATGTATACAATTGCCAAAACTCATTGAACTTAAGACTTGTGGGTTTGACTATAAACTTTTATACCTCAATAAAGAAAAAGAAAGATAAGGAAGAATCTTGGGCAAATATGACAGCCAAAGACCAAGCTGAGGAGGGGGGATGAAGAAAATTTAAAAAAGCATAAAATGCTCAGCTAAGACAAACCACACACTGACCCGGAGCTTTACAGAGAGGGGATACCAAGCTTGGCCCCATATACCAGCCTCCCCCAGTGATCCCCTTGTGCAGGCCCTCAGTTAAATCCAAGAGGACTGGATCCTTAAAAGGGTAATGCAATCTTAAGATCCTGCTGGGACCCACCATCTACCAGACTCTGTCTTCTTGGATGCTGTTACTGGGCCATGTTAGTCAGGCGCTGCATTTTCTGAGAGGGGCGGGGTGTCCCTTGGAGCCCGACAAGAATCTGTGCTGAGTCAGGAAGGAAGCTGGAAGGCCTGAAGTTTCAAATAGGTTAGGTTCCAAAAGTTTCTTTCTTCATCACTGTCTGAGACTCAGAATGTTGTCCCTCACAGCGACAATGTTAAAAATGGTCAAGGTTTCAAGTTTCTCTTCCCCCCAAAACTTATTAAATGTCTACTCATAAGATAAAGAATCATAGGCTTGGTAGAAACGTAAGTGTGTTGAATTATACTAGTTGTGTGCCATGAAAAGCAAAAACCCTTCCCCACCCCAGCAAAAAAAAAAAAAAAAAAAAAAAAAGTACCTGTTATCTGCCAGGCACTGTGTTAGCTTTTGATATTCAAAAATGAAAAAATCTCATGATCTCTTCCCTCAAGCAGCTCACCGTCTAGTAGAGGAAGATGACATCGTAAATACATAAGTGCAATTGAGTTTCGTAGGTCTGGTGATAGAGGTTGTCATAATTAAAGAAAACAGAAAAATAGAAGTGAATGCCTGTTAGCAGGGGAGAACACATTTTGAAGCAGGGAGAGCTGTTGGGACAAGGAATTCGGTGAAGCTTTGTGGAGAGACTCTAAGGTCCTGGGGCACTTTGTAGGGCAGTGGTCCTAGATCTGATTCTACTTCACAATGTAGGTCTTCCCTTTTCTTTTTTCTTTTAAGATTTTATTGATTTATTTGAGACAGAGAGAGCATGAGCAGGGAGAGGGGTAGGGAGAGAGGGAGAAGCAGACTCCCCGCTGAGCAGGAAGCCCAACATGGGGCTTGATCCAGGACTCCGGGATCATGACCTGAGCTGAAGGCAGCCTCTTAACTGACGGAGCCACCCAGGCGCCCCTATGTCTTCCCTTTTCACGGCAGAGCATGACAGGTGGACTTCTCAGTCGTGTTTGGGGTCGGTTGGTTTTGACTTTCAAATTATTTGAAGGGAGTAGAAGTGAGCAATACCTACAATTCCAAAGGGAAAAGGAACGAAAATTTGGAAGGTATGTCAATCTTGGAGAAGGCTTGTCAGAGTGGTGAGAGAGGAAAAAGCATAACCCCCAACACTGGAGAAGAAAGAAGGGCCATTCTGCATACCAGCCATCAGTTGGTGAAGTTGGGCTAGGATAGCTTGGTTGCCTTCTGGAAAGCAGAGTGGGTTAGTAGATGTCGCCCTCAGAGGTATAGCACCACTTAAAAATCACATACTTGCAGTATTTGGGGATCATGTAGTCATTCAACCAACGTAGTGCATTTACCATTTATAAGGACATTTGCAACTGACCAGCAATTAACAGGGTTAAAAGATCTAGTGGATCATGATCCTTGCCCTGAAGGATTATTTGGGGGAACTAGATAACCATTATTTAATGTGCCCAGACATAAAATCTCCCATGTTTTTTCCTCCTTATGCTGTTCTATCAGCAAGTCGAGGGTAATAACAATGCAGGATCTACTGACCTCACACAATTATTCTGAGGACAGAATGTTATTAGGAAGTAAACATGCCTTTGTAAAGTTCTGGCATTAGACAAGCATTAATCGTTAAAATGGTTTTCAGCTGTGTCCTCCCCTTGCTGGTCAATTTTTCATTCAACAAATTCACTGTGTAGAATATTGAAAAAATTGGAAACCATCCATGGGGGACTGGTAAAAAATCATGTTGCTTCTGTACTAGAGAAAATTGTGTCATTATTAAAAAGATGGGAGAAGCTATCTATATGTCGTATCACAGGAAGATCTCCAAGACCTGTTAAAGAGGGATGAAGCAAGTTCCAGAACAATATATAATATGATCCCATTAATATTTAAAACAAACACTTACCTGCTTGTATTATTCACACGCTAATATACAGTGACGTGTATATACTTAAATGAGATCTTAAAGAAAAATTCTGGAAAGGTTCGCAAGTGACAACAGTGCTCCTTCAAGTACACATTCACGGGAGCAAAGGGGGGCTGGTGGGGAAATGGTGTGGACCAGGCACGTTTACTGACTCCAGTGTATACAAGTATACAATTTAGACCTCTTGATTGTTCCATTTCTGGCCATAACAGTGCATTGGTGTATGGCTTGTGTAATTAAACAAGGTGTATGCATGTGGGTACAACTGAGTTATAGCAATATGATTATGGATGACAATTGTTGCTCTTTTAATCTCCTTTAATGTTGTTTTAATATGTCTATAGAGAGAGATATACACATAGATGAGATGAAGCCAAAACATAAAAGGTGGAATTAAAACATGGTGCACATGGTGCCCTGGCCCAGAAATCTTGCCTCTCCCCACCCCACCTGCAGTTTATAGTGAAACCTTTTTTAAGAGCATCATGGGATGTTGGATAAAAGTCCTTGATCTCCTAGTTCTGAGGCACATGTAATTATTTCACAGGTAAGTAGCCTCAAGGATCTTTTCAATAGATATGACTTCATTATGAGAGCATCACGCCTCTCCCAGCAGTGACTGAGCTTTGGCTGGAGCCAATGTGGGGGTTCTGGTATGTGCTGGGTGACTCCCAATCAGGTTCCCCTGGCTCCCAACCCAAGCCAAGTGAGCTGGCCTTGGCTGTGGCTGATCTCTGAAAACCAGCTCATTCATCCTGTCCAGATCTCTTCCATCGCCCCCTTCCCTCCCCCCCAGGACCGTGGGCAAATCTTCTGGGTCTCTAATGGAGGCAGCTGGCCTGCGTGATCTATAATGTCATGGATACTCCCAAACGTCTCATTTCTACTGTGGCAAATTGTTACAAGAGACCACATTCCCTCACATGCACGTGCCATGTGCCGAGGACGCACAGAAGCAGAAAAGCAAGGTCTCTGGTTTTTAGGGGCTGCTCTTGGTGGAGTCAAATGCTTGGGGAACTTGAAGCCAATGAAACTGCTAGAAAGGTGGACTCCGAATAGCCGTTTGGAAACCCTCCTGCACTTCTCGCCAGCTGCTGGCTCTAAATCTCTTTCATAAAGCTGGCCTCTGCTTCTCCAACCCCTTTGTTCTGAAAGGAAGCCGATAGTGCCCCTAGCCGTGAGGCATTGCTTCAGGTCCCAGAGACTGGCCCACGCCTGCCTTATGGTGGGGGAAGAAGAGTCTCAGCATGGGGACGGGGATAGCCTGAGGTCAGGGTGAGACGCAAAAAACTAGAGTGCGGACCCAGGACCTTACAGCCAGTCTACTGGCTCAGCAAATCTTTACTGAGCACTTGCTGTGTGCCAGGCACTGTGCTAGATTGCTGCAGCATGAGTATGCATCAGTGGCTTGGGGCTTCCAGACCAGGCTCTAGGGGTTAGAAGCCTTTCCTGAGCAGGCCAATATCCTCTGTTGGAGAACATTCAGATCTGTGCCCTGCTCCGGGGGCCCCCCAAACAGTCAGTTCACCCTGTCTTAGCCGTCAAGGAGAAAAAGCTGCCAGAGGAGGCCCAGGCCTGCTAGACACTGGGTCGGAAGTCATCCTAGACTGTGCAGAAAACTCCATAGTGCCCTTGATTGACGCCAATCTCCAGCAAGGGGAACTTGCTTCCAGGTGCAGAGGGTGGGTGGGTGTTTTCCCAGAAGTGTGGCAGGAGCCAAGAATGAACCAGACCTCTCATTCGTTCTCCCCACCTCCCAGCTGTGCGGCCTGGCCAGTGGCTCAACCCCCTGAGTCTCAGTTGTTTCTTCTGTGAAACGGGAATAATAACAGTCCTGCTGATTCTTCTTCTTTCAGGAAATGATTCTGGAGATCAAATGAGGTCATGGATGGAAAAGTAAATTACAAAGCACTTTACAATACAAGCTGATGCTGTCATACACTTTGAGGGCATTCCCTGCCCCCCCACCCCCCCACCCCACCAAGAAGGCCATCTGCCACCAGCTTTGTGAGGTTTCCCTGCGAAGTGAGTGCCGGAACATTCATGTGGGTGGCAGAAGGAATCCCTAGCCGGATCACCGCTCGTTGGCTCAAGGGGTCCTTCTTGAACCCACAGATGCCCTCCCAGGATTTCCCTTAGGAGGCAAGTGGACAAGCCGGCCCTGGCCCTGGCTGAGCCGTCCCATTACTACTGTGGGTTCAGGCCCCACCCTGAAACCCATTAAACCAATGCCATGAATGCCCGACAGGTGGCGACAAGTGGCATTTTCAGGGTGCTTCATGGATTCCATGCTCTTCCTCAGCAGGAAGAAGGAATCTGGGGGCAGCAGGAGACCCAGCGCCTCTGGTCTTCACGTAGCTGTCAACCTTGGGCAAGTCGCCTCAGACAGGGATTGTTTTTTTTTTTATTACAAAAGTGACACATGATCATAAAAAATGCAAATGTGACAGAAAAGAGTCCCTGAAGATGCCTCCCCCAACTCCATTACCACTGACAGTCCGCAACTGAAATTCTTCTCAGTACACAAATAGTTATGTATGCTTGTTGAACAGAAACTGGCATCACAAAGATACCTTGTCTCTTGAACTTTTTTTTTTCTATCATTGTATAAGCCCTTCTGCCTCCCTCCTTTAACCACCTGCAGAATGTTCCAGCATCTATTGGGCCATTTTGTGATATTTCCATAGGATACATTCCCTGGCATGAAATAATTGGTTCAAAAATATTTCTCCACATCCTCAATACATTGAGTGTTCTCTTCCTTTTTAAGACTTTGATAGTGATGAGGGGAAATATTACTTTCTTCTTATTTTAAACTGCTCGTTGGCAAGGTTAAGCATCTTTTTTTGTACGTTTGGTGGCTATTTGTATTTCTTCTTCTGTAAAAAAAACTTGCTTACATCTTCCAATTTTTCTATTGGCACGATGGTCTTTTTCTTATCTGAAGGCAGCACTTTACATAGTAAAGCTCTTAATCGCTTGTCATCTATGTTACGTTAGGTCCCTGGTGTGTCATGTGTTTATAGTGTGTATCTCCCATACCAATGATTTGAATATTCATGCAGGTGAAATTTTAGCTTTTTTCCTTTATGGATCTTGAGGCTTATCTGTTCTCAAGAAAGGCTTTTCACATTTTCAAGATTATGGAATCATTTTTATCTAGTTTCTTTTGCAACTTTTGTCATTTTTAAAAATGTGTTCATCTTTAATACATCTGGAATTTTTTTCTGTGAGTGTGGCATGAGGTCAAAAGCCACTTTTTCCCCCTCTTAAATGGATAACTGATTATTCCAGTACCATCGATGCATCAATGTAGCCTTTCTCTAGAAAGAAACACAAATTACAATCTTTATCACATAATATACATTTTATTCCATTAGCCTATTTTATTCTATTCTACATTCTATTTTGTTTATTTGATATTTCTATAACATTAGCATACCGCTTAATTATTCTGAGTTCTGGAATATCTTTTCAAATCCAATGGGGCAAGCCCCATCTCATTTTTCTTCTTTTACAGAAATTGTCTATCCTCGTTTATCTGTCCACCTAGATAATATTCAGAGTCAACTTGCCAGTTCTTTTCATCAGAAATTGTATTGAAGTTGCAAAGATGTATAGACTAACTTGGGAGAAGAAGTGAGATCTTACACAATATTTAGACATCTCAAGTAGAAAGACAATAATTTATTTTATTTAGATTTTCTTCAGTGTATTCAAACTTGCTTCTAAACAGGTCTTACGTATTTCTTACATGAATTGTTGTATTTTCAGTTTTATGGTGGTTTATGCTTTATTTCGTTCTGTTGTTGCTGTAGCGAAAGGAATAATTTTTCTATTTTCAACTTGCTATTTCTATTATATGAGAAAACTATTTAGTTTGTGTCTGGGAATCCTTGCAAACTCTCTTATTGTTTCTATTAAGTAATCTGTTGAGTCTCTTGGATTTTCCACTTAATAACTGCTTTACTTATTACCAAAGGAAAACATGTCTATTGTAGAACATGAAAACACACAAAAGGAAAGGGACAAACAGTACCTGTAATATCGACTCTTTAGAAAAAGTTATTCTTAACGCTTTGATGAGTGTCCCACCCCCCAAAAAGATATATTATGTACATATATTGTATATATATATTATATACATTTATGCATATATACACACACATAAAATAGTATCATAATATAAATGACATTGTATATAGATCTACAGAGTTATACAACACACCGGTCTAAGAATTAAGTCGATATATGTACACAGAGTTGTTCAAATAGCTTCATACTACGCATAACATTTTTAAACCCGCTTTTCCTATTTAATAAACTATCACAAACCTTTTTCCACAATGTTATTATTCTGCATTATCATTTCAACAGCTGCATTAAATGTATGAATTTATTTAAGCAACCCCCAGCTGCAGACATTTAGAGACTCAATTTTTTAATATTAGAAATCTAAAGTGAACACCTCATTACGTAAAGCTCTGTGAGTATTCATGATTATTTCTTGAGAAGAACCTTCTCGGAGTGGAATTCTGGGTATGGAGGCACACAGAAATCTCAGGCTTTGGGGACAAGGTGACAAATCGCCCTCCAGAAAACTTGTATCAATTTATCCTTCTACCTCCACTTTTCAATACATATCTCTTCTTCAGTGAACCTCATACCATAGGCATTTCTTAAGTCTTAATCTCACTGGCAATGTCACTTTAATGGTAACAGAGTGTTTTGTCTGCCACCAACCCTCTGTCAGAGCCCCCGCAGTTCCGTTTCTGGGATAAACCCAAGAGTTCCCAATTTCCAGACCAAGCAGGTTCGTTTGATAAGGGGGAACCACAGCTTCGGGCTCCAGTTTCCACAGGAGAAATAAAATGGTTAACTCAGCCTCGATTTCATTCGCTCTCTGCGGCCGGATGGTGGCCAGGGGGCTCCATGAAATGTTAATCATTCTAAGAGATCACTAGCTACTTAGCAGAAGATCCATTTGTGCATTCAATAAAAATGCCCCTTCCCTGTCTTTTTTATCAGTGAAAAAGGTGTCCTATTTCTCCCCATCAGGTGTTCACTTGGCAAGAAACTCCTAATCCAGAAACCCTTGCAGCAAGGGGATAAGTTTTTCTAAGCAGCGAATGACTACAAACACATCTGCATTGACAAGTCACAACTTATATCCTTCTATGGTGTTTCTGCTCTTTTGAAAATGTTAATAAAAACTTAATGTGGAAAAAAAACAACTTTTTCCAAATATGTGTACCCATGAGCCCGAGGCAACTCATACTTTCTTATAAAATAAAGTAGGTCACTCACATCAATCATGTTGTCTTAGCACATTTTTTCCAAATTAGGAATTCTCAATCCATCATAGCACATTATGGCATCTCTTTTCCAAACATTTCTTTTTAATATGCTCTTTAACATGATAAGCAAATGTAATAGAATACATTGGTGTCACTTCTCAGTGATGGAGTGTTTCCTCCTGTTGCAATTCACGATGAGTTCAGGGGAACGTTTTTACTAGCTCCCCCTCTAACAGCGATCACTTGTTGAAAATAGGACAGTGACCCCAAAACTGCCAAGGCCACACTTGGGGGTGAGTCATGGGACTCCTGCCTCACCTCTCCACGTGGCGCATACGTAGAAGTCTCAAAAGAGGCGTGTGTCCCAAAGCAAAATAATAAACCCAGATTCCGTGGGCGAAAGGAGTGTTTACCTTCAGCCTCTCGATAGGAGGGTGCACACGCACACAGACCGTCCTGTATAGGTCAAAAGCTTGTACTGGGCTACATTTTAAAACCACATTGCTCGCAGCACATTGCCAAATCTCCCGGATCACGCAGAAAGGGAGGATCCTTGGCTTTGTGCGTGGGTGAGATTCTCCAAAACCAGTTACCATCTTTTTGTAAGTGAACTTGGACCCTGCGGGAGGTGCATGCTTTGTTTACGACCCACTTGAGATAAATGTATTTGCATGTTCCTGTATTTGACAACACGTACCTGGCAAAAACAGGGTATTTATTTCCACTCGGATCTCCGGTTCTCGGACTCATGTGTTCAGCGTTAGCACTTGTGTTTCTTTAGGGATTTTTTATTTGGACAGAGTTTTGGAATAAAATATTTGAGAAAGTTGGGGATGGGAGAGGTTTGTAGAGCGCCCAGGAATTCAGCTGTTTCAGGCTTTTGGCCACCCAACAGGAAAACATCTGAGTGGAAAGGGGAAAGTTCAGTCTGTTTTCTGGACCTTTTGTCTGGGCACGTAGGGTCTTGTGGACGCTGGTTTAGAGTCCCCAATCTATAAGCCACGTACGTCGCTTCTCCCTCATGTCTTGGGGAAGGGGAAGTTAAGTTTTGGATTCTGCTCAGCGTAGCTCCCTGACACTGCCCCATTCTCGCACAGAACTAATGACATGACGCTGTGTGTGCCCAGGAAACGTCATGAACTCATCGGTGGCAAAAAATGAGGCATAGTTCCTGCCCTTATGGGGCATGAAGTCAGGCTTGACATCAAGCCGAACATGATGAGGAAAAGGAAAACAAAACAAAACAAAACAAAACGCCCAGGTTGTTCAGAAGAGGGAGAGATCCCTGCCAGGTGGGGGTAGACATAATAAAAGTCTGACAAGCAGATAATCTTTGAACCAGACCCTGACCGGTGAGTAGGCTTTGGATCGGCAAGGTGGGGGAGGAGCAGTCTAGGTCAAAGGCTCCTTGGGAATCAAGGGACTGGCATAGGGAAAGCACAGAGGGAATGGGACATGACAGATAATTCAGGACCAGTGGGACACAGACTGCATAAAGAGAGGCAGGAGAAGAACTTGAAGGAGGAGTAAAAAAGCAAGCGTGCGAGGAGTCTTGAATGCCAGGCTAGGGCGCCAAGGCTCCAGGGAGTGCTCCCTCTGCCGTGCCTCAAAATTATTCTCGTCACATCAGTGCGTTTACCAGGAATAGTGAGATTATTAGGGTGACAATACTGATGTTGGCACATTTGAACCCCCTCAATCTTCCGTCTCTTTTTCACGTCTCCTGCTATATGTAAGCAATAGCTATAGCAAATTGGAGTTTTTCCATTGCTGAGACTGGGAGCACCGTCCTGAAAATTCCCGCTGGCCTCAAAACCATTGCTCACAGAGGCCTAGGATTCTCCCAAGTTTCGGTGTTTTCCACGAGCTGATTAAAATGTATTAAAATGGCAGCCGCCCCTTTCCTTCTGGCCCATGGACCCAGAGGGGCCTCTGCAACGGAAGGCTTCAGGTGCTTTGGTAAACTTATTACTTTGTTCCACAAACATTGAATGAGCAACTATCGTGTGCCCCAACATTGCTCTATTTGCTGGGCACAAAGTGTGTCAACGAAACCGACAGGGTCCCTATCTTTATGGCGCTTGCTTTCTGGTGGGAAAGACAAAAAGTGAACAGTCATTTCAGAGTGAGGAGGAAACAAAGGAAATCGGCCTGAGCCACTGGAGGCTGGAGGAATGCACCCCACATCAGCGGAGGTGGTCAGAGCCGGCCTGAAGGATGAAGGCTGAAAAGGAGCCACCGAGCTGGGGGGCCCGGGAGAAACCCGCAGGCAGACGACACAGCAAGTGCAAGTATGTGTTGCTGGAAGAAGCCAGTAAGCCAGGGGGGAGGCAGCAGGTGGGGCTGGAGGGCGGCAGGAGCCGATCCGGGTTTGAGGTGCCATGGGAAATTCCTGCAGGGTTTTAAGCAGGGGAGTGACCCGGCTGTGAATGTTGGGGCCCCGCCGTAGAAGCCCCCACGAGCGACCATCTGCTCCGGCCCCGCCGTCGCTGACGTGCCCTGCAAAGTCAAAACAAGCCCTCGAAGTGCATCAGCTTTTATTTTTACAGCAATCTTTGTACCCAAACCACCGTAGCATTTTTAATAACAAACTGGCAGGGAGTCAGACATCTGTACTTGAAAAAAAACAGCGCAAGCCAAGTATTTCTAAATGTTTTATATTTACTTGTAACATTAGAATAACCATGAGGTTGCTTTTTGCATAATCGGAACCATTCTCATTAGGGTTCGACAGATCTTGTCCTTCATGGGCTTGGGCAGTGGTTTTCATTAGGGCACTGACATTGATCTGATGGGAGTGAATCTTTCCTTGAACGTTTGTGGAAAAAAGGGAAGAAGTTGAGAGAAGCCAGGACAAGCTAGGAAAATAAGAACTCTGGAAAGATAACCATCGGCTGGGAATTGGGGTGCCATGGAAAAAGCCCAGGCTGGGCAACCTTGGGCAAGTCACTTAACCTCTCTGAGCTTCCCTCTAGTCATCAGCAAAATGGGGATCATAACAGAACCTGTTTCCTGGAGTTGCCGTGGGGTCTAGATGAAATAACATATGTAAAGGGGCCTGGTACCACGTTGCGTTCTGGTAACCTTCCTCCAAAGTCAGTATTTAACATTGCAAGACGCAGATGCTATCCCCATTGATCTGTATCTTTTTTCCTAAAGTAGGGTTGTAAGATTCATCAAATAAAAAGGGAGCATACCCAGTTGAATTCGAACTTCAGGTAAACAACAATTATTTAGGAAAAGCATGGCCCACGCAATATTTGGGACATGCTTACAGTAAATAAATATTTGTTGTTTACCTGAAATTAAAATTTAACTAAGCATTCTGTGGTTTTTTTTTTTGGAAACCCTGTTCTAAAGATTCAATGGTCCTAAGAACCTTAAGAAAAAGTGTTTTTGAGACCTGATCCACTTAAGGATCAGAGGCAGTTTAATATCCTTGCCAAGACCGTGTCTTTCTTGCTCGCTGAATCCCCAGGGCCTAGAACAGAACGTGCCACCCAGGGGATGCCCAGTAAAGATTACTGAGTGAGCAGCCACAAGACTGTGAGCCCTTGTTGTAAGTCAGGTTTAGTCAGTATGTCTATTTTCAACATGCCTTATGGATCACGCATTTCTTTTACCTGAAGGAGGTGAGAAGGCAGAACTACCCAGCCCTCACTTCCCACCGACCGACTGCCAGAGTGAGTAGACCTGGAATCAAAGAGGAGGGCAGGCTCCGCGCTCCCGTCTTCCCTCTCAGCCACCTGCAGCCAATATGGAACCAGATCTGTGCCGTGCACCTCTCAGCCCCTGCCCTGAACCCCCTTCCAGGGCTCCCCACAAAACAACGTGGGCTGCAAGAATATTACTCACCAACTCACTTCATCATTTCTTTTATTCACAAAGAAGATAAAACTTCAGGTTCAGCGTCCATTCTTCTCTCCCTCTTCCTTCTGGTGACCAGGAGACGTCTGGGCTGGGAACTGGGGAATGGTGGGCTTTCTGGCTGCGGGGGCAGGGGTGGGGGGCAGGTAGTCAGGTGTGGCCCCACCTGGGCTTCTCAGGCCCGGGAATGTCTGCATTGCCCAGGAAGTCATGAGCACAGAGGATTTCCCCAGGAATCTGGGCTGGGCTTGTAAAGATATGATCCCAACATCAAGAAAAGAAACCAGCCAGTAAATTCCTAGTTAGTTCATTTTCTAAGACTTCTGAATGTGTTTTGAATTTTCTCTAAATTAAGATAATCATAAAAGGTTAAGATATTGAAACAGAGCTCCACCTGATCCCAGGGCTTGATTCGTATGCTTAATTAGTTCCCGAACATATGGTTCAGAGCTTCTTATAAAAACAGGGTAATGACTCGAGGTATATTTGGGTATTAGATTGAACGATGTTAAAGGGACATTCAGACCCATCTCAAAGGCCTTAACCTGCCCTTGATCTGTGCTGGAAGCTTTTGCTGACATCTGTTTCAAAGAGATATTAAAAAAAAAAAAAAACTTTCCAGTGGCCTCATGATAAAACAAAAATCCATACGGAGATAGATATCAGGCATTAAAATACTTAGGATTCAGCATCGCCTGAGGAATGTGTGGCCCCAGAGTCTAACAGTGGGGTGTGTGTGTGTGTGTGTGTGAGGAGGGGCTCATGCAAAGAGGAGACAGGGCCTCTGAGAATTACTGACAGTGCAGTGCCTGGGCTCAGTATGGAGACGGAGCAGCTGGGTCACAAATGTCCCCAGGGCCCTTTGTTCTTTCTTGTGTTTCGCTCCCTACTAATAAATCAGGTGCTCCTGTGTGTGGAACATAATTCAGGTCACCAGGAGCCACTTCCCCAGCTCCCATGCAACCCTGCTGTTCCCTACTCCCTCTCAGAAGGGCGCTTTTGGAGACACCCCACCCCGCGGACGTTGGAGTGCAGTATGGCACGGACTCCTCCCCACCCCCTGGTCTAGTTGTATGACCAATTCCACCCTTAACCCGCATGGTCAATAGAGGGGAGAGCTCTCTATGTATTTGCTCTGCTTAAGACGGCTTTCAGACCAGTCCTGGCTGGCCCCAACTGCCAATCAGAGTCCATTCTAGTTTTGGAAATTTGGGCCGCAGGTAGAAAATGGCTGTTGGGGTTAGACAGAGTGATCTGGGGCCATACCGGGGGCAGCAAGGGGGACGGCGCCCAGCTCTGACTTCAGGGCTCCATCGCCTTGCCCAAATTCGTTCATTTGACCATACAGTCACCTGTCCTCTCAACAAGCACACATCAAGCCATATTGTGTTGGGGGGCGAGATGCTGTGGGAAAACCAGAGCTGATTTCAGTGCAGCCCTGCCTTGTTCCAAGTGCTCATGGTCCCAGGAGCTAAGGCAGACACGGGAAGACGGGGATGACTTGAGACCATCCCCGGTGCTGCAGAGAGGAGTAAGCAACAGCATACAGAAAACCTGAGAGGAAGAGACCATCTCAGGCAGGGTGGCAAGGACAGCTTCACAGAGGATGTGGCATTTGTCCTGGGTTTCAAAGATGTTCCTGTTTGGACAATGCAAACTGGAAGTGACCAGGCACTCCGGGTGGAGGGGTGGAGGCAAGGGCGAGAACAAAGACCCAGAGAAAGGAAACCACCCTGTGGCCCCCAAACAGTGGGTCGCTTTCCCGCTTATCTGACCCTCAAACATCCTTGTGAAGTCGAGGAGGCAGGCATAATTCTTTCTTTCTTTTTTTTTTTTTTAAAGATTTTATTTATTTATTTGACAGAGAGAGGGACAATCAGCGAGAGAGGGAACACAAGCAGGGGGAGTGGGAGAGGAAGAAGCAGCCTCTCAGCAGAGGAGCCTGATGTGAGGCTCAATCCCAGAACGCCGGGATCATGCCCCGAGCCGAAGGCAGACGCTTAATGACTGAGCCACCCAGGCGCCCCAGGCATAATTATTTCTATTTTATAGATAAGAAAATCAAGATTCAGAGAGGTATTATACACATCCCAAGGTTTCACAGCTCAGATGCATGAGAGATCGGATTCAGACCCAGGCTTATGCTGCCCAGATCCACCTTTGGCTGAAAAGTTCAGGACGGGTCAGATGGCCCAGGGTCTGAAAAGCTGCAGAGAGCTGAGTCTGCAGGTGTGGGGAGCCGTCAAGGACTTGGAGCGGGGCTAGACCATCCTCTGAGCTGCTGGGAGCAGGAGCCCGAGCGGAGAGAGGCTGGGTGCAGGAAGGTGAAGGGAGAATCGGGGCCAGTCCCCCGGAGGTCATTGCATCCAACCCAGACCAGGAGCCAGAGGACAAGGGACAACAAGGATTCGAGAAAGGGGAGTTAACACTTTTCTCCTGCAGAAGGCAGGGTGAGAGGCCCCAAGGACCAGTGTAGCTGTGCGTCCAGAGAGCGGGCTCCACTTCCTCCTGAAGTCAGCTGCGACTGAGACACCCGTGACAGCTCGTGTAGAGTGTCTACCATGGGCCACCCGCTGTCACATACATTCCTTCATTCCATCCCCGTAACAATCGCACAAAGTGGTTTATCGTCTCATCTCCATTTTACAGATGAGTAAACTGAGGTGCACAGTGGTTAAGGAACGTGGCCATGGTCACCCAGGGAGGAAATGGCTTAGACTGATGTGTGACCAGGTCTCCCCCCTCCCCCCCCAGCCTGAACCCCTGACTACTAGCCACGACCTCCCCCACTGGGTCTTACATACCACCCAGAAGGTCATGAAGGGCGTGGCTCTCATTGCCATTGAAGTCCATCTACCTAGCTGCCCTCGGCCTGCAAAACCCTCCCCCAAATCCGGCCCAGGGTTATGTTTCCCTCTCGTTACCTCCCCCTGGGTCCTGAGGGATCCTGCTGCCACAACCCAGCAGGCAGGAGGCCAGATCCAGGCTGTGATACAGACAGAGAGAGTCCCTGTGAGCTAGAGACCCAGCCCGGGGCGTCACAGCAGGAGACCTCAAAGCCGGGCCAAGCTCCCTGGGACTGAGATCAAAGCCAGCGGGGGTGGCAGAGCAACGAGGAACAGAAATGAGCAGGGGTGGGACTGGTCCCGTATCATTCCTGTGGCTGCATCGCTGGGCTGGGGCTTCTTTGAGGGCCTGGGACACTCCCCACCCGGGGTGCAAGGCAAAGGCCTCCTCTCCTCCCTGGGGTCCCACGTCAGAGACTGGGGGACCAATGGCCTGGGGGGTGAGAAGTTGTGAAAAGGTGAGAGTTCAGTCTCCCGGCCTGGCTGTGTTCCACGTGGTGTCTGTCGGTGGCGGCTTGGGAGGCTGTGGCCGCATTCAGGCTCTCGGGTGTAGCTGCTTTCATTGTCCTGCGTGGGTGTGGACCCCTCGTGGCTCAGTCTGCTACGATTTTCGTGGCTGCGGGAACAGTACCATGCACATTGTGGACCTTCCAGAAACCCTGGAGAGCTGCCTGCTGGAGAGACACAGCCTTTGTGTGGCCCTAGGTCCATAAAAGCACTCAGAAGGGACCTTTACTGACAGCCGGGGTTGTCCACAGCTGGGGAAGAGCACAGTCCAGGGAGCCCATACGCCAGGCTCTACCCCGGCTTTGCCACTAGCTTCCAGAACAAACCACGTCAACTCAGTCTCCCTATCTGTGACACTAAAGAAAGGCCAGCTGGTTGTAAAGTTTCCACAAAGCTCTGACCTGCCAAGCTGGGGTATCTCTCAATGCATGCTCACTTTTTACCTTGCCCTTGAAAGACGGTCAAATGCAGGGCTTCCTCATCTTCACCTGCTGGCCACCTCTTGGTCAGTTCTTAGTCCTGGGTCACCTCCTCTGAGAGGCCCTCCTTGACCACTCAGCCTACAGCGTCCCCTTCCCACCCCCAGGCAGTCTCTACTATCACCCTCTTTGGTGTCTCCATCTGACCTTTTCCTGTCTGGATGTTTTTCCACTTGTTTATGAACTGTCTCCCCGAATAGGATCTAAGTTCCAGGACAGCGGGAAGCCTGTCTGAGCTTTGCCTCTGCCGCTCCCTGTTCAGTCTGCAGAGCCCAGGAGAGAACCCGGCAGAGTAGGTGCTGAATGGCTGCCTGCTGAACGAATGCGTGAACCGTGAGCAATTTTCTGTGTCATTAGATGTTCTTCAAGACCATGTTTGAAATGGATACAAAATATTTCAAAGCGTAGGTGTATTAAAATATATTAAACCATTCCCCTATTGTGAGACGTTTAAATTGTTTCTTATTAATAACTATCACTTAGTAAGCGCTTAAGAAAGTCCCTTTCGCTTCCCTACTTAATGTCCATCTCCTGCGGTAAGCACGTGAGCTTCATGGAAGCTGGGACCTTCTCTTCTCGTGAGTCACTGTCCCCAGCCCCAAGGGCATGGCCTGCCACGCTGTGCTGTTCAAAGGTATTTTTTATTGAATTACGTAAGGGCTTTCCTCCCACCAAGAACACTTCCAATTATTTTGCTCCTCCCTACAGTTCTACATTTTGAAAATTGCCTGTTTACCAAACTAATGCACTTTATGATGTACTGATTGCTTTCCTATCTTAAAAAGTCCGTTCTAGGGGCGCCTGGGTGGCTCAGTCGTTAAGCGTCTGCCTTCGGCTCAGGGCGTGATCCCGGCGTTCCGGGATCGAGCCCCACATCAGGCTCCTCCGCTGGGAGCCTGCTTCTTCCTCTCCCACTCTCCCTGCTTGTGTTCCCTCTCTCGCTGGCTCTTTCTCTGTCAAATAAATAAATAAAATCTTAAAAAAAAAAAAAAAGTCCGTTCTAGCTGCCATCCCGCCATTTGGGCAGCTTCTGGCCACCGCGGGAGAATCAGCGTCCCTACGTCCCGCTGATGTCATTCCAGATCACTGCAAAGGAATGGGAAGGGTCCGTCAGCCCAAGTGACCTTGCTGGGAGGAACTACACTGTTCCACGAGGCTCTTAGAAATTGCAAACATGCTCAGGATTCCACGGAACAATCTCAGCCAACCCCGGAGCCCTGTGGTCACCGGACTGTACATCCTCATTCCCACCAGGGGTGCTGGTGCCTGAGGGACTGGCAAGCTTTCATCTCTATCCCTTCTTACCGCGGCCGGCCCCTGTGGGGACCCACAGACCAAGCGCGGCGCTGAGGCTGAGCAGGCAGGGAAAACAGGACAGTTTCTGGGGAGTTGTCTGGCCCCCGCAACCATAGAGGGCAGATGCCGGGTGCACACAGAGGCCTCCCTGGGATTGTACGAAGCAAGTCCAGATGGCACGGGATGCCAAGACATCCTGGCATTGCCCCTTCGGGTGCCCCTCTCAGGGCAGCCTGTAAAGGCAGTATGTTAACACTGCTACATTATGTTAACTTCAACGTGCTTTCATAGCACTCATAACACTTCTTCAAGGTACCATTTGTCTCTTCAAAGGCTTGTGTCTCTGAGCCCTGTTCAGGAGGAAGACGGAGCAGGCAGTGTGGAGGCCAAGAAAGAGAAGGTGACAAATCTGAAGTGAACCAGCAAGATGGGGGTGGAGAGGCCAGGACTGGAGCCTATTCACACCAGGCCTCCTCCAGCAGATGCAGATGGGGGCTGTGTACCCTGGAGGGGCTGTCAGACGTTAGGATCAGGGTCCCCGCGCCCAGTAGTTGGGCGGATTGTGCCTGCATCAGGCAGCCTCCCCAAAAGAGAGCCAGTCCCGTCTTGGATGATGTAGATTTGTATACTTATTCCATTTCTCTGGCTTGCAATAAAGTGTCTGTTCTAATAAAACCAGTATAATATAACACTTTTCCAGCAGACGGAAGCAACATGTTTTGGGGAAGAGGTCCGTTTTCCAAATACACTCGGAGGTCCCGTATGACAATCCTGATGGAAGCCACTTCCATTTGGGAAGACTATGCTTTTCTGGGCAAATAGGAGGAAAGAGTGGTGATCTCTCCAGGCCCAGAAATACAGCTGCCCTCATGGCAGAGGGCTCTGGGAAAGGCAGCACGGAGGGTAAAGCAATCTACAAATAAGTAAGGCAAAAGACAAGCTAAGAGGAAAATGCGCCAAGAGCATGATCTGTTGACTAACAGGTGAAGAAAGGGGCATTGAATGTATGGAGGTGGGTTGTGGACATTTGTCATTGTTTGTCCCGCACAGGATCCCAACCGCATTCCTCCTGACCCTGGGCTGGCCTTTCAGGGCACAGTGACCTTATCCCCTTTGCAAGTTATCATGGGGAGAGGCAGCCGCCCCCCCCCCACTATGGAAAGCCGAGGAGACAGTTCCCCCTTCTCTACACCCCTGGGGCCACGGGGCCAGGCATGGGAACATGCTTGGCATTTGGATATCGGGCTAGCTGACAGAGTCCATAGATGTCACCCAGATGCGATGCTCACCTTCATGTCATGAAAGGCACACAAATCAAAGAAGATAATGTTTGCATTCATGAAAATAACACAAACTGCAGGAACTGTAATAGCGACTGTGGTGAGTTGCAGGGAAACACACACTCTCAGGCACTGACGATGCCATGTCAATTGCACGGCCCCCTTGGAGAAGAATTTGACTGCATTTCTTAAAAACCACCTATGCTCCCACTCCTACTCACTTCCAGTGATCCGCCCTGGAGAAGAGGTCACAAGTGCACAAAGACATAAATACAGAAACATTCATTATAACAGTGAAAATTTACCAACGAGCCCAACATCTAGAAACAGGGCCAGGAGATATTAACAGGAGAAGCTGGCCCACCTATGGGGTAGCCGGGCAGGGGTGAAAGACACAGATGGTGCTATGTGCACGGACAGAAAAATACATCAGAAATACATCTGTAAGTGACGCTGGAAAACACACATCCCTTTTCTATTTCACCTCCCATGAGCAAAAACACAGAAGAAGTTTTTTTTGTGTGTTTGTTTTTTTAAGATTTAAGATTTTATTTATTTATTTATTTGACAGAGAGAGAGAGAGCACAAGCAGGGGGAGCAGTAGGCAGAGGGAGAGGGAAAAGCAGGCTCCCCGCCGAGCAAGGAGTCTGACACAGGGCTGGATCCCAGGACCCTGGGGTCATGACCTGAGCCAAAGGCAGACGCTTCACCAACCGAGCCACCCAGGCACCCCTTACTCCAACTATATCCATGTTCTAACCACAGGGAGAGAGGACTGAATAGACATTTTACAAACTGTTGACAGTAGTTAAGCCTAGGAAGAAAAGTGCAATTTTGCTGTATTTATTTAAACATTCACAAATGAGCCTCTCCTCCCTCTATCCGTATGTTTCTGGAGAGCCAAGTGGTTAAGCCCATTGACTCTGGGGTTGAGCTGCCTTGAGTTCAAATCCTAATCTTGCTGTTTTCTTAACTGCCGGACTTTGGGCACATGATCTGAGCGGTAATTTTCTTAACTGAGGAAATCCACATAATGTGCTTAGTACAATGCTTGGCCCAGGGCGTGACTCTCTAAATGTTACTTATTATTTTGATTTCTCTGCTCTCTCTTAGCCTCCATCTCTCAGAGCCATAGAAAATGCCAGTAAATATTTGCTGAATGAATAGGTTTTCTGATTTTAAGACGGTCTTTCTGAGGTCTACAAATTTGAAAGAGAATAGGCTAGGGACCAGACCTTACTATTTTCACATTTCCTCCAATTCAGTGTTTTTCAAACTGTAGGTCGTAATCACCTAGTGGGTCAATGTAGTGGATAGCAACCAGCATTTAAAAAATATAGAATACAAAATATCGAAGCGTGAGTAAGAACAAGCATTGTTTCATGAAATTCATTTTGTGTCTGTGTGTACGAGGCTGCGATGTAAAATGTATTCCTCACTCTAGAGCACAGTCAAAATCACTTGGGGAAACCCTGTGTCAAATGTAGCCTTCCTGAGTAGTCTGTGTGTGCTGTACCCAGCCCATTGCTACCCAATTCCACGCTCAATGTCATGGGCCAGGGAGAGGCAGAGTCTCCTGTAGCAGCCTCATGCGTCTGCATGGTGGACCAAGGAGACCGGCGCCCACATGACAGCCTTCTTCTTCCCTCCCTACTGGGGGATCTTCCCCTCATCAAGATGGCGCTGGCACTCGGGGAACCAGAAACCTCATGTTCTGTATTAGATTCCCAGGGCTGCTGTAACAACGAACCACAAACTGGATGGCTTAACACAAGAGAAATTAATTCTCTCACTTTTTAAGAAACTAGAAGTCCAAGATTGAGGTGTCATCAGGATGGTTCCTTCTGAGGCTCTGAGGGAGAGTCTCGGCTATGCTTCCCTCCTCGCCCCTGGTGGCTGCTGGAACTCCTAGGCATCCCTTGGCTTGTGGGGGATGTCTGCCTCCACCTCACATGGCATTCGTCCCTCTATGTCTTTAGACGTCTCTGTTTCCAAATTTCCTTCTTCTTATAAGGACATTGGATTAGGGCCACCCTAGTCCAGTATATCCTTGTCTTAATTTGATTATATCTCCAAAGACCCTATTTTCTTTCTTTCTTTCTTTCTTTCTTTCTTTCTTTCTTTCTTTCTTTCTTTCTTTCTTTCTTTCTTTCTTTCTTTCTTTTTTCAGAGAGAGAGAGCGTGAGGGGCAGGGGAAGAGTAAAAGGGAGAGGGAGAATCTCCAGCAGGCTCCATGCCCAGCGCAGAGCCTGACATGGGGCTCAATCTCAGGACGCTGTGATCATGACTCAAGCCAAAATCAAGAGTCCGATACTCAACAAACTGAGCCACCCAGGCGCCCCTCCAAAGACCCTATTTTCAAGTAAGTTTGCATTCACAGGTTCTGGCGGATGTGAGTGTTTTTTGTTTGTTTTTCTTTTTTGGAGGGGGAAACAATAGCCGACCCAGTGTCTCCAGTTCCAGAGAGTGAGGAAGGAGCCATGTCGATGCTTCAGTCAGGGAGGAATTCAGATGGAGGTAAGGGTGAGGATTTTCCTCTGGCCTCTGTGCTGTGAGCGTTAGCTCGGGATCCTAGAGCTCAAGACCCTTGGACTAAAAGGGACAAGCTCCAGTCTGTTGAACCTGTGTCCACACTCTTGGAACAGCCAGAGTGGCTTACTCAGCTGGCAATAAGACCTGGGCCATTATTATGGATGCTGAAGTTTTGGGCTTGAAAGACAGAAATTGAACCCACCATCTTCTATATCAGTTTATAATGGAAAAAACTGAAGTTCAATTATTTTCCTTAAATCCAACAGTTGGGATTGGCCGAGTCAGTCCCAGAGCCCAGCACTGGACTCTGCTCAGTGCTCTTTGTGCATGGCCTTTGTCTTAAACACCTAATCTAACAGCAGTTGTGGCACCTATGAGTGGCTTGCAGGAATGGGGGAGACTCCAGTTCCTCTATATACTTCAGCCTCCCCTCAAAGGCACTTCAAATTTAACAATAAATTTTGTTATTATTTGATATAGACATGCCCTCAACCTTAGGAAAGTGTGAATACGAGCATCTTTAGAAAACTGCAAATATCTTGATAAAACTGATGCAGTAGGCTTGATATGCAAACATTATAGCTTTGGTACATGACCCCTAGTCACCCCCTCCCTATCCAACCAGCTTGTCCCCCTCCCCACCCCTTCCAGCATGGAATTCTAGACTCTAATGGAATAGTGGCAATGCCCACCGCGGCCTCCTCAGCGCCTAGGACATGCCAGGCTCCATGCTAAGCGCAAAACATGAATTACTTCATTTTCCCTTCCAACAGCCCTTTGAGGGGGGAGCTTCTATCTCTTCTAGCAGATGGGGAAGCTGAGATCAAGTCTGGCCCCCAGACATGTTTTGGGTTTCTTTAACCTGAACGTCTCGAGGAGCAAGGACACCCGGGCTGTCAGAGGGGCCATCATTTTCTGTTATAACCACACTCACTCAAACACATCAGAAAGGTTGTTTTTGCTCGGCAGTATTATTGAGATATAAGTCACACACCATACAATTGCTCATTTAAGGTGTAAATTCAGTGGTTTTCAGTGTATTCGCAGCTATGGGCGACCATCACCATGGTCCGTTTTAGAACATTTTCAGCACCTCTTAAAAAAACCCTGAACCCTTTTAATTATCATGTCACTACCTTTCATCCCCCCGACCAGCCTGAAGCAGTCATGAATCTACTTCCGATCTCTATAGATTTCCCTCTTCTGGACATTTCGTATCATGTGTGGCCTTTGCGTCCGACTTCTTTCCCTCAGCATCATGTTTTCCAGGTCCATCCGCACGGTCGCATGGATCAATGCTACATTTCTTTTTAGGAGTGACTACTATTCCATCGTATGGATGGATATACCACATTTTGTCTATCCATTCTTCAGTGTGGGAGATAAAGTTTTCTTGATACTATGCTGTCAATTCCTGTTATAAGGGCTTCAGCTTGTTTAATCCTCACCACAACCCTATGAGGTAAATGCTTTTATTACCTTTGTTTTATGAAGAAAGAAACTAAAGTGCAGAGAGATGACCCAGTTTGCCCAAGGTCGCACAGGTAGTGACTCCCTGCTGGGCCACTGAGTTTGTTTGTAATTCCCAGTCGCACCTGATCCCTCTTTTTATTAGGGTCCTCAGAGGCAACTCATACACACCTCAGCCCGCTCATTTATGCCTTTGTGGAATCCAAAATAGTGCACCAAGTGTCTCCCCTCCTCACTGTCTGCCTCCCCACTCTTCACTCCCACCTGTACTCTGACCCCCACCGAAACTTGGCTCGTTCTCCAGCCTGTTAACTCCCTCAGTCAGGAACATTCTGGAAAACTACTTTGCAACACAGACAAACACCTTTATTCAACAAATGATGTTTGGTCAACAAACCCCTTTAAGGGGTGTCATTTGAGCCCTGTAAAATCCTCATTATTTGGGACCTCACTAATTCAATATTTGTGATCTTTTCAAGAGGCTCTGCTGGGCTAGAGTATGATTCAGTTAGCAAACTTTTCTTCACTATGAATCACAAATTCATAGTGTAAACAAGATGGTAGGAGGCATATTTAAACAAAGTGTTTTCAAACCTTTTCAAAAATTGCAGAAACACCCAAGAGCCACCCAGTAGGTGAGATGCGAGTCACATACAACTGTTACCCATTCTTTAAGCAGGTCCCCTAAAGATCCAACAGGCAACCTTGCTAAATGGGATGCTGGCCGGACTGTCAGCATTCAACACCCCGTGACCGCCTCCTTTTAAAATATGTGAGGTATCAGACTCACCCTGATTCTCCGAACCAGTCCTGGTGCTCAGCCTCGCTTCTTTGATGGAAAATCAGACTCAGCGGAACAAGGTAGTGGGTCCTCAAATTCCCTCTTGGGCCACACTGGGCTGAGAAACATGTAAGATGTGTCTGGGAAAGGACCAGCAGGAAAGGGGTTTTAGAGAGAACGTCCAAACTTGGAGATGCCTCCTTCCCTTCACAGATTTGTTATTCTTCCCACAGAGCAATTCCAGTTAGCTGAAAAGTCTGAGGAAGGTGTCACCATCACCTGGGATGAGCACTCTGTGCCTTCAGCCTTTTGAGTGCTGGTTGCCTTTGATGTCGGCATTTCCTGTGGCCCAGCAAGCAGAGAGAAGCGGGAAAGGCCAGGAGTGGGGGCTGTCTGCTGACCCTAGTGTTTCCAGAGTGATACCTTCTACTTCTTTCTCCAGACTGTAAAATACTGTGTGTTCAGGCTGCCCCAGCCTATCCCGGTTAAGGAGTTAACTATTTTATTTATTTTTACTTTTTTAAAGATTTTATTTATTTGACAGAGAGAGAGAGAGAGCAGAAGTGGGGGGAGTGGCAGGCAGAGGGAGAGGGAGACACAGATTTCCTGCTGAGCAGGGAGCCGGAGGCTGGTGGCACCATTTCCTGGCCATATATTTGCCACTCCTGACATTGCTATCCTAAGTCTTCTTTGGCTCTGAACTTGTATGATTTTTATGATTCCTCTTGACCGTGCTATTTGCTTTGGCTTCTCCAAGGACCTATCTCAAGGGCCGTTCCCATCCCCTGACATTGACAGTGGTCTTCAGACAACTACTTGGGGGGTGCAAGGTAGGGACAACCAAGGCCAGAAGAGGCCAGCTCTCTGAGACTAGAAGTAAGCTCCCTGAAGAGTCTTTCTCAGTCAACACTGAACTGGAACCCACAGGGCATGGAGCACAGCCAAAGCGGATGACCTCTTCCAAGATTATGCATTATGCAACAAATGTAGAATTTTAGCCTCTATCTGCACGGTTTAGGCATGGGAGGACGAAGAAAGCCAAATACAATCTGAAAAAAACGAACATCATTTTGAACAAGGACTGTTAGGAAGGGGGGCTCTCCCTGTCTGCAAAGCAGAGGGGTCCTTGCAACCGGGCAACGAGATCATGCGTGCCAAGCCCTCAGCGCGGAACCTGGTACCAGTAATCGATAGCCGATAAAAGCGATCCAGGGTTCATGGGATTGTTCTCTAAGATCTTTGGTGGCGTTGGGCCGGAGGACATGAAATCTATTCTGAAACCAGCCCTCCCATCGGCAGGGCGGGAGCCTGCTATCTCACCACCGGGGCCCTGCGTTGGCCAGTTCCAATAACACGATTAGTCATTTTTCATTCCTGAGATGTCTACCCATGGGTGGGTGCATGTGTGCATGTGTGAGTGCGTATGTGCCTTTCAGAGCAGGGAAAAATCCATATTCTCTCTCTTCTGACCGAATTAATCAAATAAATCTTCTGTAAGAAGCTGCTAAATGAATCACAGATGGCTCTGCCCTTTACAGGTTGCAGAAAGCACCCGTTACAGTTCTTTTAATTTATCAGAGGAAAAAAGATGCCCTCGTGTGCCCCTTCCCACTTACAATAATAATCAGAACCAGTCTATTTTCCGAGGGTCCGAGACTCATTTTCCAAAAATGTGTATCAATAGGTGTAACAGCGGGAAGATTATTTTGCCAAGTTCCAGCCTCCAGCACAGCAAAGGTGCCCTGGCTGGGGAGAGCGTTTATAAAACCACATTTAATAAAAGAGAGTGTTATATTAAGTATGTTTGCTAGTGTATTTAAGCATATGGTTTCCATATCAGGCGTAAAGATGGCAAACACATGCTTTACCTTCTTTCTAACCTTTCCTGGAGACGTCCTTTCCAGGGGGTGGTGGGATGGGAGGATTTGGGGTGGATGTGAGTGTGTGTTTTGTTTTGCTTTTTACAACGCAGGCTCACATGGAAAAGCACCAAGGAATGTTCAGAAAACATGTGAAGACTCTGCCTTTTCTATTTATGTAATTAGTCCAAGAAACTTGCTTTGCGTACTTTCTTCAACTGCCCCGACGTTCTCCCAGCGCTCCCTTGCCTCCTCCAAGGCACTGGGGGCTGGCTGACTTGAAAGTGTGAATCAATTTCAGCTGCAAAGAACTTGAGCTCCTGGATTTTAAACGTGAACCTCTTGGTACAGTGAGAGCTCCAGGGATGGTTGCCCGGCTTTGTGTCCACACATCCCTGTTCACCAGCGAGCCGTCCGATGCCAGGATTCGTCTGCCCAGAGATCCCCTTTTGGTACTTGGGTTGGGTATTGAGGATTATCTCTTTTCCTTTACATCAGAGGCAATAGGCTGTGGCCCAGAGGCCTGGGGTCCCCGGAAAGGCAGCTGGGAAAGGCCTCCATGGCCCACCACCCTAAAACGATCTAAACAATCCCCTGATTCAGAGAGAATCTCAGAAGCCAACATGCCAAACTAGGAAGGGGATTGGGTGGGGGCATCTGCAGCGGGGCCGCCCTGCCCACCCCCACCGGCCCGAACAGATTTGCCTGAGTGAGTTATAAATCTACTAGTACCATTTCTTTTTCGTCACTTGCCTAATCCTGTGCCCTTCGTTTCATGTGCTGTAATTATTAACATCTGCTTTCTGAGCCTGGGCCGCGTGGAGTTTGCAAAGGCAGTTTTCAGTCTAGAACAATGGTGACAGCTGTTTCATTTAGCCTAGGGCCAGCACTTCCTGTTCAGTCTACATCTGCCCTCCTGTGTCCAATTTCTGTTGCGGGGTTTTGTGTTTTGTTTTCTGGGTTTGTTTTTTTTTTCCCTTCATCTGACCTTGCTATACGTTTAAGAAGCATTTCGAACTTAGCACGCCAGCTAGTATTTCTAGCACATATGCTTATTAGATCGGCCACAGCCAGAGAAAGATAGGAGAAAGTCAGAATGTGTCCAGCAGTTCACACAGTGGAGGGCAAAGGCAGAGAGGAGGGCTGACCAGGGACCCAGGGAACCAGACTCTAAGGAATTCCTGGGCCTTAAGGTTGTGGAAGAGGCTGACCTCTCTGGAACTTAGGCACAGGGAAAATGGGCTTAGCTCATCTGTCCCCTGGCCTGGTGTGATCTTCACAGCTTATTAGGTAAGAGGTTACCCAAATATCCTCCCGAGGGAACCGTGTTTCTGGGTGGCCACTGACACTCAGAGGCCCTTCTCCTTTGGGAACCAAGCAAACTCATCGGATAAGGCACGAGTCAGAGGCCCCAGATTCACTTTTTCCCACTGAGTCACCCGCAGTGCAATAAAAGTCCTTTCTAATTTGCACAGGGAGGTCCGTGGGGTGGAGAAAGGATGTGCTGTGGATAAGGGAATGAAGGAATTCAGCTTGGGATGATCTGCCTGGGCCCTTTGAGCAGAGATGGCTGTGTGTGACTAAAGGGAGTGGAGAACGTGCCCTGCTCCTGCCCTTCCATCCACCCCACCTCTCCTATTTCCCTCTGATGCAAGTTTGGGGTCCCCAGCTCGGCTGCCACGCACATGTCAAGTTATTATCTAAGACCCCACCACAAGCACGGGGTTAGAGATCGCAAGCTTGGCGAAAGCTGCCCTCAGGCTTTGCTGGATGCTGATGGCCCAATCGGGCACAAACCAGTCTCTGCGTGGATGAGAACTGTGGAGGGATGAGTACGTGCCCTGCGTGTGCCAGGGGACCGGCGTGACCCCTCCGATCAGGACTTCCCGAGTCAGCCTGTGCTCCCACCCATCTCAGGGCATCAGGACTGGCAAAGCCCCTGGAGATCTGCCGCCCACACCCTTGGCTTTAGTTTTCTCAACAGAGGAAGAAATTGAACATCAGGGAGAAGCAGCAGCTCCCACAGTGGCAGTTTGGCCACACCTGTGTCTGGCGACAGAGAAGCAAAGGAAGGTAAATCTACGTTGTTTCCGGGAGCTTGCGGCATTTTCAGCATTTCTGTATGAAATGTCTCTTTCAATCCCAGACCCTCTCTGCCCTTCCAAGTGGCTCACATGAAAATAACTGGAGACCAAGTCCCAGATGGGAACGGCGAGCGAGTTAGAGAGAGACCCCAGCTGCGGCACCCCCACTCCGGCACCCGTGCTCCTGGCTGCCAGGGGAGAGCTGACCCCAGAAATTCTGGAAGTTTGTGCTGACTTGACACCTGGGGGCATGGTGGTTCCTGGCACGCAGTCCAGGGCCCCATGTCTTTGCAGGGGTAAGCGTGTGAAAGAGATGCAGCTGAGAGAGGGTCCACCCCCCACCAGCCCCACCAGGTGTTCGGGGTGCAGAGGGGAAGAGGCTCAAGCCCCAGGACACCCACCACTCCCAACCCTTGATCTGAGCCTAGAGTGGCTGAGAGGCCTGACCCAGGCAGGCACAGGGGTCACAAGGGACTTTTCCTAAGCTCTGGCATCCAAAATAGTGGATGAACCAGATGGGGCTGAGCCTGGGCCCCTGGGCCCTGCAAGAGAGCCTCCTTCCTGCACCCATTCTTTCTGCCTGCCAGCCCAGCCCCTTCCCTGCCCCCCTCCTTTCTCACTCACTCCTTTTCTTCTTAAAGTTAATTGCAACTTTTTTCTCAGCGCTCTGATCTGGATAAGCCACATCTCATTAGAAAAAGATTTAGCTGGAGCCAAAGCAGGCTGGAGAAGGAATCCCTAATCAACAGAGAAAAGATTTGGGTGTAATTGCTCTCTCCCGCCATTCTCTGCCCCCCCTCGATCTTTCTCTGCTCATTAATCTGAAAAGAAAGTCGCAGCCCAACATCTTGGTGTTCAAGTACCTGGTGCTGCAGCAAACGAATCCAAGTGCTTCGGGGTTTTCCTTTGTGGAGGCGTCTGCACAGAGGGCTTGGGTTGTTGGGGTATGTGAGGAAAGCATTTTGGTTGTGGGGAGCAGGGTATGAAGCACCTTGGTCAGGAGAGTAAAACTCTTGGAGGGTGTGTGTGTGTGTGTGTGTGTGTGTGTAAAGTGCTCTGGTTGTTGGGGAAGGTGTGAGTGGGTATGTGACCCCTTTGGTTGTTGGGGTATTTATGTGTGAAGCTCTTCGGTTATTGGTGTGTGTATATGCTTTGATATTGGGTGGCCATGTGAAGCCCTTTTGATTATTGAGGGGTGTGTATGTGTGTGTATGCACACACACTTGTCAAGTGCTTTGGTTGTTGGTATGTGTGTGTGAAGTCCTCTGGTTGAGAGGGGAGTGAGAACTCTTGGCGTGTGTACGTGTGTGCTCGTGAAGCACATTGGCTGTTGGGTACATGTGTTTGTGGGTGTGAAATGCTTTGGGGGGTTGGGATGTGGTCGGCTGGCCTGGAGGGAAACCCTTCCATTGTCTGCTCAGGGGTGTGCAGCATTTGGGTCGTTGAGGGTCGGAGTGTAGTAGCCGTTCGGTATGTGTAGGTGTATGTGCCCTGCTTCTGTGCTGCCTCATTCAATCCGCAGGAGACCGCAGGGGGGAGTTCCTATCCCGTGCATAGATGAGACAGTGCTGCTGACAGCTCGCTAACTGCCGAAGTCACGCTGTAAGAGGCAGAGTCAGAATGTGAACCTGGGCAGTTGGAAGGCAGAGCCTGGCGCTCAACCACCACCTTCCAGAAGAAAAGTAAGGAACTGTCTGGGAGTGGGAGGTAAAGGGAGAGTGGGAGAGTACCTCCAGGCCCTCTGGGAACCCAGGGCCCCAGTGTCTAATCTCTCCCACCTACTTTTCCCACTGGGGCCCAACCCAGGCCCCATGGCCCTCCTCCTGAACCCCAGGGACCGCTGCTCTTGGAAGAACCCAAGCGGATGGTGGCGGCATTTTCCCATCCCAGCCCCCTGTGGGTGAGCCCTGGCTGTTTCTCTGAGCACAGCCCCCGCACACTTGCACCCCTGACCCCAAAGAATGATCAAACGTAGCTCCTGGTCCCAGAGGTGGAGTTCCCTTGTAAAGACAGCATCTCTGTTCAGGTCATGGAGTCAAGCCAGGTGCAGTGAGGCAATGTTCTACATTGGGAAGCAAGGACGGCATCCAGGTGCCATGGCGACAAGAGCCTGGGGCCCCAAGTCCCCCAGGGAAGGGAGGGCACTGTTCCTCCAGCTGCCCTGTCACCTCGCCCTCCTCTCCACTCTTGGTCCTGATTGGACTTCAGGACATTGTGAATTGTTGTGAGTACTCCCACCACACCAAGGACAAAATGGACACAAATATTTGCAGAGCATGCAAGAGCTCTGCGTGTGACCCTGGAGGAAATGAATCTGGGGAGGGAGAGTTTTCAAAGGCACCCAGTGACCAGCTCAGAGCAGGGAAGAACTGGGCATTTATCACCTCCACTGCTCCACGCCTGTCGGGGTCTCAGCAGATTATCTTCTGGCTACATGAAGAGAGTCTACCCCAGATCAGGTAAACACACAGACTTAAAACATAGAGCCATGTGCTCAGAATGCTTATCAAAGCCTAGAACAGTGCTGTCCAATACAGTAGCTACTTGCCACACGCGGCCATTGAGCGCTTGAAATGTGGCTAGTCTACACCGAGATAAGCTCTATGTATAAAATCCACACCAGATTTTGAAGACTTGGAGTGAAAATCAAACGTCCAAGTATCTCATTGATTAGGTATTTAAACGATAATATTTTGAATATGTTGGGTTAAACGAAACACATTATAAAAATTAAAAATGGTGTGCGCATTTCAAGTACTTGGGTTCACCTGATTCCTTTACCTTTTTAAAAAGTGGCTACTAAGAACATTTCAGATTATGGATGTGACTTGCATTTGTGGCCGCTACTGTATTTGTGTTAGCACCAGCCTATCATGTAACCCTGTCATGAATATTGTTATTCCCATTTTACTGATGAACAAACCCACTCAGTGGTTGAGTGACTGGGCCAAGAACACCAGCTAATGAGTCACCAAAGCCAGAATTCACATCGGGAGAGGCCAGGGATCCTGGCGGGAGAGTCTCCTATATGATGAGATTCCTAAAATGAGATGTACTGTTGTTTTGAATGAAATGTCTCTGAGGTTCGTCAGGATCCGGGGTGTGCCTCAGCACAGTCCTCCCTCTCCATGGTTGAGAGGGAGCTTGAGCGCAGCTTGCCGGTCCTGGGGCAAGAGTCCCCTCTCTTGTGCCATCTGTGAGATGGGGACGCGAACAGTGTGATGTCAGAGAGCTGCTGTGAGGGCCAATGAGATCACGCAGGCGGTGCGCTCCACGCATGCGCAGCAGGCAGCCGGGAAAAGGCAGCTCCCTTCGTCGCCGTCACCGTGGCCGTCCAGGCTGACCGGCTGGCTTGGAGAGTTCTAGGTCAGTAGACTCAGATTCACAAGCAGTATCTGCCTTGGAGCCTCCCCCTAACCTGACTCAAATGCTGAATTTGATCGAAGGCAGGTTCCCCAGGACGTGGCTTCTGAAGGCTTAGTTACAGCTGCAATTCAGTTCCCTGATTACAGCCGTAACAGAAGCACCCAGAAAGAGGGCGGCTTGCGGGGACCCAGGGGACCGTATTGCAGAGAAAGACTCAAGGTTCTTGGAACAGAGCATCTTCTGGTATGTTCTGAGGAAGACGGGGAAACCTCCGCCGCCCCCCCCCCCCAGGTGATGTGTTAATTTGTAGTGTTACTTCTTTCTCTCAGTTGTAGTGGTCACATGTCACTTTTCCATGCTGTGGAGTAGTGACGTAGATCCGGGGCCACGAACCTTCTTCACCCCCTTCCCACCGCCCCGCCGTGGGAGGACTCTGACCTTGGTTCTTCTCAGACAGCTGTTTTCATTTTTTGACCCCTGAATTGTGTGGGTAAACAACCTCCTTTATTAGATAAAAGCTTTATCAGCTCAGCGGCTTACCTTCTCCGTACAACTTGTTTCTCACAAATACAAGTCTGCATTAAGAGTACGCTGAACCCGGTTTTGTCTCCTGGGTCATTATCTTGGATTTAATTGGGCGGAACCTTGAGATCAGACTGCAGGCTCCCAGCTGTCTCTGGCGTTCATCGGCTGCCATCTGCTGGGCAGTGCTGGTATGACATGGTCTCCATGGCTGGCAGGCCATTTCAGCAGGGGTGAAGAGGTTCATCCTTTCAATTGAAAAATATTTATTGAGGGGAAACTGTGCCAGGCATAGTTCTAGACGCTTGGATTCATCGGTGAACAAAACTGACGAGTATCTCTGTTCTTCTGAAGCTTATGTTCTTGTCGTGGATGATAATAAAGAATTCTGTAAGGTAGAAAGTGATCAGTGCGTGGAAAAAAATTACAAAGTAGAGTATGTAAGGGGTATGGGAAGTGCTGGGTGGGGCAGGGGAGTTGCCATTTCAAATAGTTTTCCCTGTCAGCCTCATTGAGAAGGTGACTTTTGAATAAAGGATCGAAGGCAAGAAAGGCCTTCGCCATGGAAGATGAGCTTACCCGGCAGAATGGCTGGGAGTACAAAGGCCCTGGGGTAGGACTGTGCTCTGTGCATTCAGGGAGTAGCCAGGAGGCCAGAATAGCTGAAAAGAGTGAGCCCAGAAAGAGGAGTCAGAGAGGTGATCAGAACGAGGGAGAAGGGCCAGATAGTGCAGGGTCTTGTGGGCCATTGGCTGTCCTGATCGGCTTGGGCTGCCATAAGAATATATCATGGTGGCTTACACAGCAGACATTTACTTCTTACAGTTCTAGAGGCTGAAGAGTCCAAGATCAAGGTGACAGCCAATTCAGTTTCTGGTGAGCGTCCTCTTCTGGGCTGTGATGGGCGACTTGATAACTATGCTCTTGTGGCCTTTCCTCAGTTCCTTGCTGTCTTCTTCGTATAAGGCCACCGATCCCACCAGGAGAGCCCCATCCTCGTGACCCAGTTTAACCCTAATGACCTCCCAAAGGCTCCACATGCCATCACAGTGGGGAATGGGGGCTTCCACGTGTGAACTGGGGGTGGGGAAACAATCAACCCGTAATATTGGCTTTGTTGCCATGGCTGGTGGGTTGGGGGGTGTGTGGAGAACCCACGTCTGCAGCACCACAATGCCAAGACGTATGGAAAATGCTCTCAAAAACCCAAGCCACTCTGCCGATTCTCTTCATTCATTCAGTACATGAGATGGGGAAAATAAAATCAAACCAAGTGTGTTGAGGTGATGTGTGTGCGTGTGTAGCCTGTGAGTATGTGCATGGGAGTGAGTGTGTGAGGGTGTGTTTGTTGTTGTGTGCGTGTGTGTGTGTGCAATATGGGGCAGCTACTCACTGAGTGATTAAATGCTTCATTCTTTCATTTTGGTGTGCCCTCCAAAAAAATCAATTTGTACCAAAAGCATGCTTTCTTGTTTTTAAATTTTTAAAAGATTTTATGTATGTATGTATGTATGTATGTACAGAGAGCAAGTGAGAACTGTGGAGGGGCAGAGGGAGAGGGAGAGAGAGAGACTTTCCAGCAGACTCTGAGCTGAGCAGGGAGCCCATCCCATTGGGGCTCAATCCCACGACCCCGAGATCATGACCCAAGTAAGAGTTGGACACTCAACCTGTTGAGCCACCCAGGCACCCCAAGCATGCTTTCTAGGTACGTGTTTGCTGAGACAAATGAGACTTTCATCAGGGTACCTTACTTTCCTTCCCCACCAGCTCTGCCCCAGACTCTAGAACCTGGAAGGCTGATGTCCTCTTGGCATATTTACATACAGCAGGCTGACTTCCTCTTCCCTCAGTCCTGCAAACGTACCTGGATATCTTTCTTTCTGCAACATTTGCTGCTCACCCCCTTCTTGGGAGTGGAGCCCACCCTTCCCCTAGCTTCCTATGGAGGGTGCAGAGTTGGGTAAGACCTACCACAGCCTTGCCCAAAGGAGATGACCATTTCTTGGAACCCCAAAGTCATGACTGAGCTCAACTGCCCAGTGTAGAGAGGTCAGAAGTGTTTGAGCTTTGGGGGCCGGTTGGGTGGCTTTAAATTGTACATTTGTCACTTGCCAACTCGGGGGTTGGAGGTGAATTCTTTAATGTCTGCCGGCTGCTGCTCCAGTGGGAAGGACAATAACCATCTCATGGAGCAGTTGAGGAGACCAAAGGGATCTGTCATTCATGTCCCTAATATTTACTGAGTACCTGCTATGTGCCAGGTGCTGGTCTAGGTGCTGGGGGCACAATAATGAACTCGCATGGAGTATATATTCTAGCAGGATGTAATGTTAACTAGCATAAGATGTCAAACTTTCAAAAGCAGGTGTTCACATTTCTAAGAGCACATATTCAGTGCACTCCCAGTTGTTAATTGTGTGTGTGTGTGTGTGTGTGTGTGTGTGTGTGTGTGTATGGATGATACCAAAGGATAGATACTGGAGATACTGTATAACACCATTTACATTTACTTAAAAATACACGTCGTGCTGTATAAATATTTTTAACATATAACTGAGTAGAAATATTATTAAAACATTTACCAGAAATATAAACATTAACAACTTCAGGATAACGTTCCCTGGTGAGGGAGGGAGAGAGAGAGGATGAGAGAGACGGGAGAATGGGATTTGGAACCACATGTTTAGCTACATCTGTAATATTTTATTTCTCTGTAAGAAAAAACCTGAAGCAAATATGGCAAGATAATAACTTCCATTGAATATTTTTAGATTTATTGTTTCATCTACTAAATGCAATTATGAATAAAGCCGCTATAAACATCTGTGTGCAAGTTTTTGTGTGGGTGTAAGTTTTCAGTTCCTTTGGGAACTGAATATACCAAGAAGCTCCCTTGCTGGATCCTGTGGGAAGGCTACGTTTAGTTTTGGGAGAAACACACTCTCCGTCTTCCAAAGAGCCTGCGCCATTTTGCATTCCCACCAGCAGTGAATGGGAGTTCCTGTCGCTCCACACCCTTGTCAGCATTTGGTGGTGTCAGTGTTTTGGATTTGGGTCATTCCAATAGGTAGGTAGTGGTATCTTGTTTTGATTAGCTTTTATGTGGTGATATATCATGTGGAGGATAGTTTCATAAGCTTTTTTTTTGTTTTTTGCTGTCTATGTATCTTCTTGGGGAAGGTCCATTCAGGTCTTTTGCCATGCGGTTGTTTGTTTTCTTGTTGAGGGTCAGAGTTCTTTGTATACTTTGGGTAATGGTCCCTTATCAAATGTGTCTTATGCAAATATTTTCTCCCCGTCAGTAGTTTGTCTTCTCATTCTCATGACATTGGCATTTGCAGAGCAGAAGTTTTTAATTTTAATGAAGTCTAGGTTACCAATTACTTCCTTCATGAGTGGTGTCTTTAGTGTTGTATCTAAAATGTCATTTCCATACCAAGATCACCTAGGTTTTCTTCTATGTTAATTTGCTCTTCTCTTTCTAGTTTCCTAATGTGGAGGCTTAAATGATTGATTTTAGCTATTTCTTCTTTTCTAATATATGTATTTAATACTATAAATTCTCTTCTAAGCACTGTGTTTTCACGGCAGCCTGCAGATATGGGTAAGTTGCATTTTTGTTTTCATTTAGTTCAAAATATTTTAAAATTTCTCTGGAGATTTCTCACTTGACCCATGTGTTATTTACAAGTGTATTGTTTAATCTACCAGTGTTTGGGGATTTTCCAGCAATCTGTCTGTTATTGATTTCTTTTTTTTTTTTTTTAAAGATTTATTTATTTATTTATTTGACAGAGATAGAGACAGCCAGTGAGAGAGGGAACACAAGCAGGGGGAGTGGGAGAGGAAGAAGCAGGCTCATAACGGAGGAGCCTGATGTGGGGCTCGATCTCCTAACGCCCGGATCACGCCCTGAGCCGAAGGCAGACGTTTAACGACTGCGCCACCCAGGCGCCCCTGTTATTGATTTCTAACTTAATTCCATTGTGGTCTGAAAGCAGACATTGTATGATTTCTTTTCTTTTAAATTTGTTAAATTGTATTTTATGAATATGGTCTATCTTGGTGAATGTTCTATGTGAGCTTAAGAAGAAAGTATTCAACTGTTGCTGGAAGAATTGCTTGTATTAAAGCCCTTAGCGTATTACTCATAGTTTTTTAAAAAAATTCCTGGTCTGATAATTCAAACATTCTTCTATATCTGACTCTAGTTCTGATGCTTGTTCAGTCTCTTCAAACTATGTTTTTGCCTTTTAGTATGCCTTAAATTAAAAAAAAAAATGTGAAGATGGTGGACCAGGTAAAAGGAACTGCTATAAATAGGCCTTTAGGGATATAGTCATAAACTGGGGCAGCGGTGGGGTGTGTGGGGAACCATTCGTTTGTCCTACGATTAGATCTCAGAATTTTTTTTTTAAGATTTATTTATTGGAGAGAGACAGAGAGAGAGGAGAGCAAGCACGGGGTGGGGGAGGGGCAGAAGGAGAGAGAGAGAGACTCTTAAGCAGACTCTGTGCTGAGCATGGAGTCTGACTCCGGGCTCGATCTCACCACCCTGAGATCACAACCTGAGCCGAAACCAAGTTGTAAGCTTAACCAACTGTGCCACTCAGGTGCCCCTAGATCTGTCTTTTGGTGAGTCTGTGCCCCTGGACTGTGAACCTCATGGGTACATCTGTCCCCACCCTGCCCTCAACTTAGGTGGGAAAGGCTGGATGGGGCTGGAGTTGGTATTTCCCTTCCTTCACATGAAAGACTAAAGCAGGCTGGAGCTGAGTATGTCTCCTCACCCGGGTCGATTAGGCTCTGATACAACCCTAATAGGTTAGTCTCAAGGAAATAGCTTCTCTCGAAGGCAAGCAGTGTTTAGAGAATTATCTTTAGAATGTTCCTTTTTCCGTCCGCCTGCTGGAAGCACAAGGGGATTTTCTCAGATGTTCAGGGTGAGAACCTGGTGGAGTTCCTGGAGATAAAACTTACAAAAAAGTGGGGGCCCCCATGACTGGGCCCCTGGAGTTTTTAGTCACTGACTTGGGAGCCCTGAGCCTCCAACTCTTTGTCAATTACAGCTCAGGGGTTCCTCTCCGCTCCCCTCACTGATGTCCCCAGAGGCTCTGTCCTTGAGTTTGTGCTCTGGCAAATTGTGATTCTCTGTATCCTCCTGTCTGTTTCTCCAGTGTGGGGGGCAGAAATTTGCCCCGTGACCTCACTTCTCGGGTGGATCTGAGAAGAGTTGTGGATTTTTTGGTTTGTTCAGCTTTTTATTTGTTGGGAAGATTTGGCCTCTTCTAAACTCCTTAGTTACCATATTGGAAACCAAAAGTCTCCTTGTCTTCTTGTCTTGCCTGGTTTGGGTGCCCCGGGAGGGCACCAGCTTCACAAAACGAGTTGGGAAGTGTCCCCTCCTCTTCTACTTTCTGGAAATGATGATGTAAAATTGATGTTACTTCTTTAAATGTTGGAAGAATTCTCCAGTGAAATCATCTGAGAGTGAAGATTTCTTTTTCAGAAGCTTTTCAAATTACAAAGTCGATTTCTTTAATGGTTGTATGGCTATTCAGACTGTCTATTTCTTTCTTGGTTGAGTTTTCATAGTTTGTGATGTTTGAAGAATTGCTGCATTTCTTTTAGGTGGTCACATTTATGATTATCTGTGTCATCTTTTTATCTTTGTCAGTCTTGCTGGAAGTTTATTAATTTTATTGATTTTTTAAAGAACCAACTTTTCGTTTGATCTTTCTCTATTGTTTTTCTGTTTACAATTTCAATGATTTCGGCTCCTACCTTTATTTCCTTTCTTCTGCTTACTTTGGGCTTAGGTTTGGTCTTCATTCTCTAGTTTCTTGAAGTGAGAACTTAGATTGTTAATTTGAGATAATTTCTCTTTTCTACTATACGAATTTCGACTGTAAAACTTTCCCTTGGTTCTGCTTTAGCTGCACCCCACATATTTTGATGTTATATTTTAATTTTCACTTAAGTTCTATGATTTTTAAATTTCCTTTGACATTTCTCTTTGACCCATGAGTTATTTAGAAGCATACTGCTCAATTTACAAGTATTTGACGATTTTCTTATTGGCTTTTCACTCACTGAGTTTTAACAACTGTCTCTGATACTATTTTATCTTCATGAGAACTGGACTCTATTTATTCTACTGTTATATCACTAATACTGAGAACAGGATGGTAGTATGTGCTAAAAAAATAATGATGAATGAACGATGGAAATATTTAACTTAAAAATCAATAAAGAAAACACTAATTTGAAAAGGCATATGCACCCCTATGTCCATCACAGCATTATTTACAATAGCCAAGGTATGGAAGCAACCTAAAAGTCCATTGATCCATGAATAAAGATGTTTTGTATATATGTATACACACACACACACACACACACACGATGGAATATTACTCAGCCATAAAAAGAATGAAACCTTGCCATTTGTCAAAACATGGAGGGACCTAGTGGGTATTATGCTAAGTGAAATAAATCAGACAGAGAAAGACAAATATTACATGGTTTCATATATATGTAGAATCTAAAAAACAAAAAATAAAAAGCAAATAGAAACAGTCTCATAGATACAGAGAACACACTGATGGGTGCCAGAGGGGCAGGGGTTGAAAGGATGGACGAAATGGCTGAAGGGGATTAAGAGGTACAGACTTCCAGTTATAAATAAGACCAGGGGATATAATGTGCAGTCTAGGGAATGGTGTCAATAATATTGTAACAATTTTGTATGGTGACAGATGGTAACTAGACTTATTATGGTGACTGTTCCGTAATGTATATAAATACAAAACACTACCTGAAACTATTATGATGTTGTATGCCAATTATTCTTCAATTTTAAAAAAATCAATAAAGAGAAAACTAAAAGCTAAAGAGAGAAAGAAAGAAGTCAGAACATTGATGGTGATTCTCGCGGGGAAAGCTGGTTTTCTTTATTTTCTTTCAATGTCTCATGTTTTTCAAATTCTCTGCAGGGAGCATGTACTACTTTTATAATCAGGTAAAACAATAATCGAAGTGGGAGCTGCTCTTTCTGATCATTTTCATTTCCTCCCTGGCAGGCTATAGCAGAATTTGAATTGCTGAAAAAGCCGAAGACAAGAGGCAGGGCTAAAAAGATCCTCAGGAAGGTCCCAGAGCTGACCTGAGCCAAACTCCCTCAGGCACGCAGGTAAGGACCCTACCAACCATCGCTCTTGCTGGCTTCTGAGACTCCTGCTACAATCCCTGTCTCCTGTGTATGTCGTGTGATAAGGGTCAATTTCATCCTTCTCACTGCTCAGAGGGCCCTAGAGAGCTCGTGAATTAATGTTCATTCTAGGAGATCTGGTTTGCCATTGGAAATAAAACATCTGTCTGCCTAAGTCCAGCCATAAAAACTCCTTTAACAATTTACTTTGAGGAAACAGTATTTGTGTTTGCTTTCAGGGCTCATAGCGTGCAAAAGATTACAAAAAAAAAAAAAAAAAAAGACGAGGCAGAGAAGAGATGCTTTCTCCTCCTCATTGGTTTCTTGTTCTTGTTTTTGTTTGTTTTGTTTTGTTTTGTTTTGTTTAATGTAACCATCTTTTACACCTTTGGTCACAGCCTCCTCGTGTGTTTTCAAGGCAATCTCTTTGGAGAGATGAACAGATGAGACACTGATGGTAACCCTAGCTGGTCACGGTCACCACCCTCACAGTTCTTAGTGTGGACAGTTTCTGAAGATGATTGAATATGCTTTTCTACGTCTGAAAATAATGCTGAGAACTTGGTTTAAAATTATAATGAACATATTTGTTCATTCAACAGAGATTGCCCAGATCGGGAGATTTAAATTCATCCTTTCCTAGTTTTGAGGTGAAGTGACTAGCTGGAAGGTTCAGGGGTTTCCTGGGGGCCCCGGAGTGGACAAGTATGAAACCTACTACCTGGGGATGGCACAGAGCCCTCGGGGAACACACCACCCACAGTGGGAGGGGAGAGCGGCAGTGGCTACCTTCTCCTGGGAGGGGAGCCAAAGAAACCATCAAGATCAACAAGCATAGCCGTACGGATTTGTTGGAGTCTGAAAGAATAAATAGCCAAGGAAATGAGAATCTGGAAAACAATGTCATAACCTGACGGGGCAAAATGAAGAATCCACATCTCAGGAGCAGTTCATATCAAACAAAACAGGCTCTGCCAAAACCGGCCAGAAACAGAATACCGTAATATAAGCCAGCCTGCCCATTTTAAAATCATACAGTTCTACAATTCCCAGGCACCTGATTTGTTTATCCTTTTACTTTTTATTGACACCTACTATTCAATTAAGTTTTTAAAAAAACCATGAATTTTTCCTCCATGGCTCCCTGGTGGAGGCCATCCTTGCCTACGGTGGGGATTGTTCACCAACTATTTCTGGCTCTCCGCTTTCTGAAAATGTAAGGATTTTTGCTTTCCCGGCCTGCAAATGTTAGGCATGGCCATGAGACTTGCTCTGGCCAATGAAATTTGTGCAGAGTGACACTTTGGGCAGAAACGTCAGCCAGTACGTCATTCACTCCATCTTCTTCTGTCTTCTGTTGGGATTGTGGGTGTGTGTGTCAAGAGAGGGACCCAGGGCCGGCGGGGGTGGGGGGGAGGTGCAGGCGGAATGGGAGGTAAGACACTATCTCTATCCCCAGTTTACAAGCTGGTTTGGGAGATAAGATATCTAGACAACTATAATGATAACAACACAAGAGTGGATGGATCAAGAGTAAAATGACAAGATGTTTGTGTCACCGTAGCCTCAGAAGGAAGGAGTCAGGTGGGGTCCAGGATGAACGCCACGCATTTCCTCCTGCCTCCCCAGCCCCCTGTGCACTCTACCCTCCGTGCTCTGCTCTCTGCCCCACGGGACTGACCTGCCTACATTAAAAGGCTCCTTTCCCTCTGGCTTCTGACCAGGTTGGGTGAGTGCAGGGGAGGATAGGGTGAAGGTGGGGGAGAAGAGCTGGGAGAAGGAGGAGACTGATCTGGCTTCCTTCTCGTGGGGTCACTCTGGCTGGCTACACCCCTGGCTGACAGGCCCAGCTCCTCTCAAAAGGATCCTCTTGACTGTCTCTTTCCAGATTCCCGTAATGCTCTCTCCCCTTACCCATCCAGGCCCAGGGGTGGTAAAAGCCCCACAATCAGATATTAGCCCCATAGCCTGTACTATCCCATTTGGCGTCCCTATACCTTTTGTAAATAGTTCTCTTTTTATTTAAGGACTTGTTAAATTATCCTATTTTGAGCATGCCATCTGTTTCTTGATAGACCCTGACTAATAGATCTTGCTTTGGAGAGCCAGCAGGAAATGATCATGCTTGGTCTAATTATAGGGTCAGCTGGTAAAAGAGACAGAAGGCTTTAAAAAATGATTAACTCTTCATTAAGAAATGAATTATTAAATGGCTTTGCTTCTCCCACCCAAACTGGAAGATTCTGCTCTAAAGAATAAAAGGATTGGAGGCAAAGCACTGGCCTCTTTGCACCTCTGATGAGCACAAGGGGGCCATTGTAGAGCCTTTACCTTACAAAGCCCTTTGCAAGTGCCGGGGCCACAGGAACTAGCTAGGAATCATGTCATCTCCAAAGTGCTTCCCCAATCCCCCTTCTCTGGCAAACTGACACCAGAATTCCAACCACTATTTTCAGCTTGAATCTGAGGACAGAAACCTAATTTCTGGGTGCCCAAAGAAAATTCTAGACTTTTCTTTCAAGTTCCCACATATAGCATAGAGCTGCTTGGGATAGAGATACAGCTCTTTGCCACAACCCTACTGACTGGGAGTTCTTTATCTGCCTTGGGATTCCAGTGGCAAATTCACTAGGTCTATTTATTGGTTGGTTGCTTGATCGGTTGGTTGGCTGGTTGGTTTTCCCTGTGGGAAGCCAAAGGAGCCTTTGAAAAAGTTGGATTTGAGAGAGTTCTGGGCTCCTTCTCTGTTCCCCACCCCCAGAGACCCCGTTTCTTAGCTGCACCCCACTGGGAAAAGATCGAAAGAGGTTGGTCCCTGGAGCCGCAGCAGTTCTCAAAGCATGTGAAATGAGCAGACTCTTGCAGCTGCTGGGGCTGGGCCCGGAGGGGCAGGCTTGCTTAGGCATGCAGGGATGTAAAGTTAGAGGAAGTGTAGCCAGCAATTTGGAAAACTTAGGAGTTCTTGGGCCGTCACTGAGTTTTTTTGTTTGTCATTGACTTTGCGTATGTATTCTCTCCAGAGCAGGTAAGAGATGGGGAGAATGAAGGGAGGGCATTCCTGGGCGCCAGGTCTGCACATCTGAGCAGATGAAGACAGAGCAGAGGAGGGGGGCAGGGATTGTCTGGAAGTCTGAGGATCCTATTTGCTCCTGAATGCCAGAGGGTGCCTGCCAGGGCCTGGAGCGGTCCCCACCAGGAGCACCAGAGAACAGCCGGGAGCCCACATTTACAACTCCCTTGAAATAAAAACATGTTCTTCGGGGAAACACATACTGATTCAGTCAGCAAATAGCGAGGATTCTCATTATAATCATAAAGGCAGGGCTGCTGAGGAGTGTCAGAGTTCCAGAAAAGAGGAGGGGAGATAAGAAGGCAGGCAGTGCAAGCCCTGGACAGCCTCGTCCTTGCTCAGACCCTGGGATGCACGTTTCGGAGGGGACGAGAGGAGGCAGTTCCTGGATGCTAGATTTTCTTCCAGAGGTGACCAGAGAGGTAGTAGGTTCTCCACGGAAGTGAATCTGGTGCGGCACTCTCACACTCTAATACACACACACACACGCACGCACGCTCATGCACCATCACACAAGCTCACACGCACACTCACACACATACATACACACTCACTTCTGAAGACCACATTCTCTCTTAGATATGTTAATACTGTGAATCAAGTGAAACAAGGTCTTATCTGTTCTCTGCTCTGACCTATTTTGTTTGTTTCATAGTTTAATTCTCAGAAGACCACTTTATTTCTCTGAATCCAACTTCTGTGGGGGCCCCTCACTATGGCCCAGAATTCCTTTCTACTTCTGAAGCTCCCAGATGGTTCTGCATATCTCCTTCCCCTGACATCTGAAACAGATAGGAGTTTAAATGGCCCAGAGTGTTGACGGTTCCTTTTTTTTTCTTTTAACTGCGCTCTGAAGGGGAGGTCATACAACTCTGCATCCAGTTTTCATTCAACTTGGGTGTAAGGGCTGCCGTTTGTTTTTTATGTGGGAGAATCTCTCCTAGCCAGATTCCGTTTAACTGATGCAGTGGCTAACCTCTGCTTTCTATTCCTGCATAAGGCTGCCCACTGCACGCTGGGCCCGTGTTGCTAGCAAGCCTTCCCCTGGCATTTCTTTAGGCTTTTCAATTTACCACCTAACCGCCAGTCCTAATAACATCAGATAAGAAGGTTTCTGCTGCGCTGTGCTTGTTTTCAAAAACCGAGAATGTTATCGAGCTGGAGTCAAGTCCAGCCTTAGACAGACTATAAACACCCCAGGAGGCCAGACATACCCAAGGCCACTGAGTTCCTCCAACACGATGTGCTGTAGGAGTTCCATAGAAGGGGCCTTGCATGAGCCTGCATGGGTGTAGGGCTGTGGAGGCTGAGGGCTGTGGGGGCAGGACTCCCCCCCAGCTGGTCCTCAGCCCACCTACCCATCCCTGGAAGTCCAGGTGCAGCACCCTGCTGGGTCCAAGCAGCTAATTGGTTTTGTGTTCTTGCACACGTCGAACTCTGCCAAGATACTCAGGCGTTTTAGAAAAATCCGGCCTTCTCTTGTTACCCCAATACCTCCCACCTCCTGTCTCACACATACACAGATATATTTTTTAATGTTTTGTTGGCAGTAAACTTAGCCCATCACCCAAACCTCCAAGAGGAGGCCAGAGGTCAAGTTCCCACCCAGCCGCCAGCTCCCAGGGGAACCCCACCCTATCCCATGTTAAGGACACATCCGGGGCAGCCACTCTGATAACAGTGTTAGGGGGCCAAGTGGAGGTACCTGCTTAGCCAGGGCTCGGCTTGGTCCACACCGCTGGACAGGGCTCCCCTGGGGGGACTCCAGGGCCCAGCTGCTGTGACCCCTGAAGAGGAATCAGCGCAGGATCAGAACCCTGTTCAGGGAGCTGAGGCTTTGTACCTAGTGAGGAGAGAGATGCCTGGAGTCAGGTGGCTGAGGTCCACCGGGCAGTGAGAGCCACAGTCTGGAGGGCTGCTGGCTTGCAGCTCTGACGGACCCTCAGGGTTCCTAAACCCCTCTGTCTGCGCATGAGGCTTGGTTCCTTGGGCTCAGCCTAGAGAGGTGGGAGCAGTGAGCACTCTCCAGGGGTAAGTAGCACTGTGGTAAGGGTTAGATTTCTAAAGACAAGCTTACCAGGGCCTGGGAGGTCATGCCTGGCCAGCAAGGGGAGACACTGCAGTGAGAGGCAGCTAGGATGCACTGGGCCAACTTCGTGCAAGCCTCTGTTTCTTCAGCTCGAAACTGGAGAGAATCTTCCTGGGGTTACCTTCGAGTGAATGGGCTAATTCAGGAGAAAGCGCTCACTACCCGCAGAGCATGCGCATGTGTGCTTTAGCAGTGCCCACCTCCTGCTCTGCGCTTGGCGTCTGTGTGCCCAAGTTCTGGGTTCAGAGGGGCCTGTACTCAATTCCCAGCCCCTCCAGTCACAAGCTTGGCCAAGTCTGTACTTCTTTGAGCCTGTTTCCTCATCTGTAAAATGGGCACAATTCCAGTGCCTACCCCCACAGGACCGGCAGGCTCGAACGGTCGTCTTTTTCCCCTTCCTGCCTCTATTTGCCGTGTCGCTGTGTGTCTGGTAAGCCATGCATGGTGGGGAAGTGAGGACCAGTATCCTTAGGAAGATGTAGTCCTAACTGGACACATGTCCACAGAGAGAGAGGCAGATAACACACCGCAATGCAGCCATCCTTCTCTTCAACAAACACAGTAAAACTCCCCAGCTGGCTTCTGTCTCAGGAGCTGGGGATGCAAAAATGAGTAAGATACGGTGCCCGTCCTCAAAATGTCCAATAATGTCTGATAATATAATTCCCATCAGCAATTAACTGAGTGCTTCCGGGGGCTTTGCGTGCCTCATTTCATGAGTAATCCTCCTCCCACCCCACGCAGGAAGTCCTGTTATCCTGAGGCTCTGAAAGATTCACGTGGCCAAGGTCTGAGTGACCGCCTCTCAGTCTCCAGAGTGCTCTAACCTGCCCACGCTGCCGTAGAAGCTTGGGAATGGCTTTTCAGAGCAGTGCAAGTTGTAGTGAAGGAAGAATAGTATCGGAGCTGCTTCTTGAAAGACTCAGAGAATCTCCAGCAGGCAAAGCCAAAGGGAAAGGAATTCTTGGAGCAGAAATAGCATATACAAAAAGCACCTGGGTGTGGAAGAGTACAGTTAGGGGGTGTGTGCGGTGCGTTTATTCTGGAATCGAAGAGGCTTTCAAGGTAGCAGTGCCTTCAGCTGTGAAGGGAGGCAAGGGGCAAGATTATAAGGAGCTTTGAATGGCAAACTAAAAAGTGGAACTTTGGGAAGCAATAGGGAGCCATTGAAGATTGTTAAGCAGGGGAGAGAGCATCAAAAAGATCACAGGCCAGTAGAAGTGAGTCACACTGTCAGCTTCCTGGGTGATCAGGGAGAAGAACACGCACTCAGCAGTTTCCTGGAGGTAGGGTACTCTGTTGGTAAGGATGATCCAACTAGGCCCAACACCCCAGTGAAGGCAGCATGTTGAGAGGGAAAAACTGAGCCACGAACAGAGAACAGAAACCTGGAGCATGTGAGATTCAGCCCAGATCTTCCCTGCACCCACTTCAGCACAGAGAACTAAAAGAGAAACAGCTAAGCAAGTGTATGATTTATTGAGCTGAGTTTCTATCTCTCTCAGGCTCTCTAGCTCTGACTTTCCCACTATATTTAGATGTTCCAGAATCCTCCTCTGCCCAGGCATTCTCTACATACCCACCCTCACAAGAATGAGCACGTTTCCTGCCCCGCATCCATTGCCAACCCCACTCAGCTGCCTATCCCACTCCAAGGCTCAGGTCCCAACAGGAGTCTGAGGGACTCCAGGTGTCACCGCCCCCTCTTCTCCCTAGGTCTTGATTCCACAAAGAACCACCCAGAGCCTGGTGTTATTCTACTGAAGAAAGGAAAAGCCTAAATTCTTTCTTTGGCTGGGTTTTTCACCATGACTGGTTTTCATTAGCTTCTCAAGTGGAAAATAAATTCTACCCAGTGGAAAGTTGCCACTTACGTGCAGGGAGTCATTGTTCACTGAATATGTTTTATGCCGAATGACCCAAGCCCCCAGTCTGCTGGGGCTCGGGCCAGGGCCTAGAGGGAGTGTGCTTTGGAAACGTTCGTGGCAGGCCCTGTTGGAGGAGCCAGTGGCGGGTCACCTCTTGTTAAACCTTCGGGGTTGAGGAAGTCTGAGAAACTGGACCATCTGCTGTGTGCTGCCCGCCCAGTCTGCAGAGCTTGGACCCCCTCTTCAGCCTCTTGCTTTCAGCCCAAGTCATAGCTGGCCTGGCGGAGAAGCTTCTCAAAGCCTCCTCTGCCTCCTAGCTTCTCCCCACCCCTGAGCTAAAAACAGGGGAAAAAGAGAAAACTAAACCAGGAAAGGAACTCAGCCGATACAACTCCAAACCATGCAGTTTGTGGGGCCCAAGGGGGCCCTCCTGGGCACAATTACCCATGTAAGGGGCCAACGCCGAAGGGCTGAGACAAAGAGGGGTCTGGGCTCCCAGGCCAGCCCCAGGGCATTGAGTGGCAGCTTCAGACACAGGTAAGAAGAATACAGGCAGGAAGTGGAGACTCAAGAAAGGAAGTGGGGAGACCAGAAATGGTCAGAGAGTGGGGTACAGAGAGACCGGAAGTGGGGAGACTTGGCTTGCGGAAGTGGCTGTGGCCAGCAGGGGCCAATGTTGTTCAACATTCCTTTGTCAGCTGGCTGCCCCATGCAAGGGGATGGAGAGGATTGAAGTCTCTACCAGGAAAAATCCAAGCCTGGAGATAATTTAAGCTTTCCTGGGACTCTGCCAGCCATCTCCAGGGTTTTGTCAAATTTTCCACCTACTCCCTTTGCGTGTGGAAGTGCAACCTCCATCTTAGAAATCCCATCCTCAACACGGGCTTTTTACAAGTTTCTTGGTTATTCAGGAGGGTTTGTGGATGAAGATGGGTGGGATAAGGGGTTTAGAGGAACTGGCTAGAGCTATAGCCCTCTCCCCTGCCTCCCATTCACCCTCCACATACTGTTGTGCAGGAGACCCTTCTTGGGATGGAGGCAGAGAATCAGGAATTGGAATGTCCTGCCTTGACCCCCAGAAAAAACACACCAGACATCCAGAGAGGACACATCCTCCACTGCCTGGGATGGCGGTAAGTCAGGAGTTCCTCCCTGCTTTATTTGGTAAATATAGAACCAAATTACACAATATATAAAGTACTCTGGTAAAGATATATTTAAATTCTCTCCTTCCAATACCTTTCTTCTGAGGATTACTATTTAGATGTGTATCATTGATTTTTTTTTAATGCCTTTATTGATCTACTGGCTTTTTTCTCCCCAGACAAAACCAGGACACATATTCCTAAACTTGCTTTTTAAAAAAATTTAGCACTACATCCGGGGTATTGTTCCCGCTCATGAGATAGGGCCCTGCTCGTTCTTTCTTAACAGCTGCACTGCATCCCACTGTGGGGAATGTACCATTGTCTTAATCCATTCAGGCTGCTATCACAAAAATAGCATAGACTGGGTGGCTTATAAACAATAGGAATTTATTTCTCACAGTTCTGGAGGCTGGGAAGTCCAAGATCAAGGCGCTGGTAGGTTCAGTGTCTGGTGAACCCCTGCTTCCATGTTCAGAGATGCCTGTCTTCTCACTGTCACCTCACATGGTAGAAGGGGCAATGCAGCTCTGTGTGGTCTCATTAGTTTTAGTACTAATACGGAGGGGGGCATATTAGTGCTAATTACATCATGGTGTCATTGGTGGGGAGGGCCCCATTGTCCAGGTGTAGTCACCTCTCAAAGGCCCTACCCCCAAGTACCATTACATTGGGAGTTAGTTTTCAACAAATGAGTCTTGGGGACACAACAATTGATTCCATAGTAACCATGACTTTATCAACCAGTCTCCTGTTGCTGGACGTTTAGGTTGTTCCCAAGTGGGCTTTAGGTGGTCTTGTTGGTTTGGTTTGGTTTGATTTTGCTTTTATTAGAAACAACGCTGTGATGATCACAGTGCCCCTCCCCTGGGGTCTGACTGCCCCCTGGAGTCCGGGAGTAGCTTGCTGAGCCAGGGGAAATGTGTGTTTAAATTAGGGGAGGCACTGCCAGATAGCGTCTCAAAAAGATCTTGCAATTCACACTTCCTCAGAGTCATCTTCAACCCCAAAACCAAAGGGTGATAATTTCTCAGGGAAAGCCTTTTTTCGATTTTGTTTCACTTTTAAGTAAAACATGTGAAACTACTTTGTAAGCTCCGAGGTATTTACAGCCCAGATGCCAGCTAGTGATGACTTGCTCCTTATATTCTGGGTAAAAGGGCTTCCCATTCCATTCTGCAGATTTTCCCAGGTCAGGGCCCAGCCAGGTTTTATGGGAGTTCTTGGAGGGAGGGGGGAGGAGATGGCAGTTTTAGGGTCACCTCCAATTCCTCACTGAGCAACCCCGAAATCATTTTATCTGGGATCATTTTGTAATCCCATGCATGCTGTTCTGTCCCGTGCCTCATTCAGTCCCATTGGGACTGAGCCATTTCTATAGCACACACACACATGCATATACACCCCTCACACACACTTACTCATGTGTGTACAGATTACTGAAACCTTGGGAGAACCAGGAGGATTTACATCTTAGGATACATAGAAATGACATTTCAAAGTTCAATACGTCTATTGCTAAAACTTCCCCCAGACATTTTTGAAATGGGGGCTCTGGTCTTCCGATTTTTACTTGACTCATCTCTTTCTCCCCATATTTCTGCTTGCTCTCAGAAAAATTGCCCCAAATGGTAATAAACCTTTCTCTTTTCTAATACACCAAAATGCAGTTCTCCCCAGCCTCTGCTCCTCCATTTTGCGGCAATAGGACAAGATAAAGGGGCCTTTCAGATAATGGGATCCACCGTCCTCAGAAAGGGGAGGTTGTGAATAGCTAAACATTCACCCTTTCCCACGCTAAACAGGTTCACTCTTTTAATCCACTCTCTACCCTGAGCAGAGTGTTCTTTAAAAAATACAAATCAGGGGGCTCCTGGGTAGCACAGTCGTTAAAGTGTCTGCCCTCAGCTCAGGGCGTGATCCCGGCTTACCGGGATCGAGTCCCAAGTCGGGCTCCTCCGCTGTGAGCCTGCTTCTTCCTCTCCTACTCCCCCTGCTGTGTTCTGTCTCTCGCTGGCTGTCTCTCTGTCACAAAAATAAATAAAAAATCTTTAAAAAAAAAAAATACAAATCAGGGGTGCCTGGGTGGCTCAGTCGTTAAGTGTCTGCCTTCAGCTCAGGGCGTGATCCCAGCATTCTGGGATCGAGCCCCACATTCAGGCTCCTCCGATGGGAGCCTGCTTCTTCCTCTCCCACTCCCCCTGCTTGTGTTCCCTCTCTCTCGCTGGCTGTCTCTCTCTCTGTCAAATAAATAAATAAAATCTTTAAAAAAATTAAAAACACAAATCGGATTATATCACAGCCCTGCTCCATCCCTGCTAGCTTCCCAATGCCATTAGAATAGAATCCAGGGGCATCTGGGTGACTCAGTCGGTAAAGCGTCTGCCTTCGGCTCAGGTCATGATTCCAGGGTCCTGGGATCAAGCCCCATATGGGGTTCTCTGCTCATCCAGGAGCCTGCTTCTCCCTCTCCTTCTGTCTGCCACTCTGCCTACTTGTGCTCTCTCTCTCTCTCTCTCTCTGTGTCAAATAAATAAATAAAATCTTAAAAAAAAAAAAAGAATAGAATCCGAACCTCCTTCCGGGCCCACACCTGCACCCCTTCCTGAGTCTTTCTCCTGCACACACAGCGAGTTCTGCTGTCAGCTCTCCAAGCTTGTCTTAAGGTTCTGTGGTATCCCCTTCTCTCCCTCTCCCTGCTTGTACCAGACATAGGATGTCAGTACGGATTAGGAGGAGCCCATGTACCTAAGGCCACTTGCTCCCCTTTGGCCCCTCTGCCCAACCCTCATTGGGGCACACTGGATAGCCTCTCCTGGGGGCAGGGAACTGGCTTGGATTGAGCACAATCTTCCAGATCTTTTGTTCTGTACTTGAACCCGGGTTTTCAAACGCTGCACTCTTGTTCTGTGCCTGGTGTTGCCATGGTCCTCCTTTGGGGCGATGATGGTCCCACGGCCCAAAAAGGGAGAGGGGCACAGGATGACAGGAACTGGGAGAACCAAACATTTTAATGAAGATGTCAGCTCATATTCTCTTAGCAGAGATGCTCTCAGAAGACAGCAGCTTCTTTCCAGTGAATAGTGTTCAGTTCTTGCATAGGGAAGGGTGGGGAGGGGGGTGGCCCAAGGGACATGCCTGAGGGGCGAGGGCAGTTTCTAGCCAGCTCAACACTTGGTTTACATTGAGAGGGGTGCAAGCATGGAGAGCAGATGCAGGATTGCTCAAGATAAGATGTTTTTAGACACTGTAGATTAGAAAAAAAGAGGAAACATGAAGCAGAGAAGAGAAACTTCAGGGAAAGAACAATGTTTCAAGGGGATTTCTATAGCATTTTGCTGTATCATGACATCTTGGCTTCTTTCTGGGCGACTGGGGCAGTGTCCTCGCTGGCCTCCCACTGTGCCCCTCCAATGGATTTTCTCCACACACTGACAGTGACGGATCTGAAATGCAACTCTGATTGTCCCCTTTCTGTCTAAAACCTTCAGTGGCTCCCCATGGCCCTCAGAACAAAGCCCAACCTTTCCAAGGAGCCGGTGAGACCCTTCATGGTGTGGCAGCTTGGGGCCTCTTCCTCTCTGCTCACCTTCCACTCTGCACTTGGAGAAGCGAGCTGCTATCCTTTTCCACCTCCGTAGCCCTCCCTGTGCCCACTGCTCCCTCACCACTAGGCCTTTGCACAGCCACAGACCCACTGATCTTCCTGCCTTTTCCTCCATGAGCTTTTCTAATCCTCACAACCACCCCGGGGAGGAGGGAATCTTTATCCTAGTTTCAGAGACGAGACTGAGTCTTGGAGCACTGAAGGCCCCACAAGGCCTTAAAAGCAGAGGAGTCAGGTTTTAAAGCCAGGCCCATTTGATGTCTGTGCCCTGTCCAATACCCCACTGCTACCAGGGGGTAGCAGTCTCATCATGAATGATGTGAACAGATGATATGTCTTTATAGGACAGACACTTCTTAGTCCAGTTATTGGGCCACTGTACAGAACCCAGATGCTAGGTAGTTTTGCTGGTGGGAGGAATCAAGAAGGTTCTAGAAAGAGAAATACTGATATGATTCCACCTATGTGAAGTCCCTAGAGGAATCAGATTCATAGAGACAGAAAGAATGGTTGCTCCTCGGGGTCGGGGGTAGGAGGAGTGGGGAGGTAGTGTCTCATAGGTGAGAGCTTCAGTTTTGCAAGATGGAAGGAGTTCTGGAGACGTATGGTGGGTGAGAGCTGCCCAACAATGTGAATGTACTGAATGCCACTGAATTGTACACTTAAAAATAATTAAGGTGTTAAATTTTGTGATGTGTATTTTACCATAATTTAAAAAACCTTTTTTAATCACATAACAAAAGTTACCAAGTTCATGGGAAAAAGTGAAGTTGGGGCCTAACACTCAGAAATTTGGTCAATTACACATTTATTTTTATTTTTTGTTGCTGGTCAATTACACATTTAAAAGAGAGATAGGAACCTAAGAAAAATGGTAGCATGGTCTTACATGTCAATGCTTAAAAAATACATAAACACTAAATAAATACAGTTCCTCACTTTGAAGGAGAAAAAGAAAGATTCAGAATGGAGGTTCTCAAATGTCTTGGTTTCAGGATCCCTTTACAGTCTTAAAGCAGTAAGAACCCCAAGGAACTTATATTTATATGGTTTCTTCTATCAATATTTTCCACAGTCAAAATGAAAACCGAGAAACATTTAACAAACCAGAACACACAAGCATCATTCCTCCAGCTGTCAGAGTGATGATGTCATGACATGTCCTAGAGCTTCTGGAAAACTCCACAACACACTAGTGAGCGAATGAAAGGGAAAAAGACAAATAATGTCACAATATTCTGGCATGAAAATAGTTTTGACCTTGAGGATCTCCTGAAAGGGTCCAGCAGACTTGCAGACATTCCCAGGACATAGTTGGAGGATTTATGATCTGTTCTAGAACTAAGAGTCTTTAGTGGGACCAGTGGAGAGGATGGGAAAGGGGGAAGTGAGGTTATCCCCAAAGGGAATCATGCAACATCAGGAAGGACCCCTGAGGAGCTGCAGAGAGGCTGATGAATGCAGAGACAACCACCGGCTTCCCTCAGCCGTGCCCACGTGACCTGTGAACAGCGGGGCCCCTGCCCCTCAGCCGCTGGATGCAAGGCCGCGCACTCCACTCTCCCTGGGAGTACACCTTCGGGACCTTCCCCAGGGATCCGGGCGGCCTCCAGCACCATTGCAACCCCCCCGCCCCAGCTTATTCCCATATTTGCAGCAGGAAGGAGCCGTTGTCTGAAAGTGGCTTTTCCGCCTGCCAAGCCGGCGATGGCAGAGCCTTGCCCTGCGATGCTCCCGCAGATCCCACACCAGCGGCAGCCAGTTTAATAAGGCTCATTTGAAAACAAAAACAAATCAGCTTATTGTCAGTGTGAAATGAGTTGTGTTTGGCCTTAATCCCCTGTGGTCAGCCGGCGCTCGGAGGCTACACCAGCTGTCCCGGTCCCCGCAGACCGCCTTAGTGAAGGTTACGTCCTCTCTTTAATGACGAGAAGCAGAAATCCAGTAATGCATTCAGTGCAGCGAAAACTTAATCCCAAATATCATTTTTACTCATATGAGGAAAGTTAACTCGCTGAAGATTCAATTCAACAAACATCGTCTCCGAATTGAGGTCATCCATTTACTTAATTGTCACACTGTTCCTTCTTGCACCAACTTCTGACCGACACGCAGGTCACGCTCTTGACTGGGTTTTATTCATCACATGTTCTGGTGCCCTCCTGGTAAGTGAAGCCAGGACACGGAAGGGATTGGCAGCGTGCCCCCGCTGATGCCAAGTGGAGCTCCCGGCATACGCAGGCATTTATGGGTCAGGAGGGGTCACAGGCATGGGGGCATCGAATGGCATGCCCCTTTACGAATGCTAGGATCCTGGAGGAGCCTCTCAAGCAGGGGGCTCCTGGGCCACCTGGGGGAGGTGGTGGAAGGGCTGTGGAGTATGAGAGGAGGGGCCCTGCCCTGCAGTGTAGGTCAGGCTGAGGGTTCTCTGGAAACAGAACCAATAGGAAGTACCTAGAGAGAGAGATCCATTATTATAAGGAGTTGGCTCACATGATGATGGAGGCTGCCACGTCCCAAGGTCTGCAGGTTGAGTGGGCAAGCTGGAGACCATGAACACCAAAGGTGGAGTTCCATTCCAAGCTGGAAGGCCTGAGATGCAAGAGAACCAACGGTATAAGTTTCAGTCCAAAGCCTGGCAGACTCAAGACCCAGGAAGAGCCAGTGTTTCAGTTTGAGTTGGAAGACAGGAAAATATTGCTGTCCCAGTTTGATGGCAGCCAGGCAGGAGGAATTCTCTCTTAACTCAGGGGAGGGTCAACCTTTTTGTTCTATTCAGGCCTTCAACTGATTGGGTAAGGCTCACCCACATGGTGGAGGACAGTCTTTGTTTTACCTCGGCTACTGATTTAAGTATTTTTTTTTTAAAGATTTTATTTCTTTATTTGACAGAGAGAGACTGCCAGCGAGAGAGGGAACACAAGCAGGGGGAGTGGGGGAGGAAGAAGCAGGCTCCCAGCAGAGAAGCCTGATGTGGGGCTCAATCCCACAACGCTGGGATCACGCCCTGAGCCGAAGGCAGACGCCCAACGACTGTGCTACCCAGGCGCCCCTGATTTAAGTATGTTAATCTCATCCAAATACATCTTCACAGAAACACCCAGAATGATGTTTGACCAAATATCTGGGCACCCTGTGGCACAGTCAATTTGATACATAAAATTAACTATCACAGGCACTCAAAGAAAAAGAGAGACAAAAATTATCTCCGAATCAAGAGGGGTACGGTGGTGCTTACTCTGAAGCACAAGAGTGCTGAAAATCGGGTGCCCCATCTCAGACTGGTGGTGTTTCTGAGGCTGGGGCTTTCCTGAGTCCTGCAGCTGTGGGGGCCGTGACATGAAGAGAGCCTAGCTTTGTAAGGCTTACAGGGCCTACACCATTAGAAGAACAGACCTCTGGGCAGCAATCACCACTCCCGACCCTGGGATCAAGGAGGATCTACCCCAGCTGCCAGACCTCTCAAGACAAGGCAACATTTTAGAGCAAAGTCTCTCCACTCCTGATTACATCTCTATGGCTTTATTGATTAATGCTGAGTCTCTAGACAACAGTGAGAGTAAAGGGCATTCACCAAAAAGAAAAGGAAGGAATGAGAATTCAGGAACCTGCTTAGAATCAGGTACCAGGAAACACTTTGCAAGTATTTCATTTAACAGGTGAAGAAGGTCATGGTGGCCCTCCTGTAACTAACTGTGATTAATGACTGAGTACCTAGGATAATCCTGACCCTGTGATCTCTAGTCTTAACACATTTAATCTGTTAATCACGTTAATTAGAATAAGCCCAAAGGGAGGGACCATTGTCCTTCCCATTCTACAGATGCAGTAAGTGAGGCACATAGGCGTGAACTGACATGGGGTCATACAGCTACTGAGGGGTAGCGCTGGGATTTGAATCCAGACGGTCCCTCCAGAATTAACCAGTCCACGATGCGCCCTTCTCCCATAAGTGGGGTCCCCACATGGGGTCCCCCAGGTTTGAATTATACATGGGGCACCCAGGGAACAAACAGAACCATGGCTGGGTGCTGGCCTGAGGGCACAGCTGAGTGGACTGAAAAGCAGACTTCCTGAGGGATAAGAAGGAGCAGAGCAGCCCACCAGCCTGGACCCCTCTGGCTCCCACCTTCTTCTTGCTATGGCCACAGGCAGCCTCTGGAAGAGGATTTCTAGAAAATGAGGAGAGAACCAGACAGCCACCCAAGCTAGGCTAAGGGGGCGGCGGCAGCTCTGACTGAGGGTGGGGGTATGGGCGCCCCTGCCTGCAGGGAGACGGACAGGTGGGCAGGAAGCTGTTTCCTGTCTAAGGATCCGTTAGCCTCCTGTGCCCCACTCCACTCTCCCCTGTTGCATCTGTAAACACTGTGGTGACAGGGACTCTGTCTTCTTTCAACACAGAGCAGACAGTCCCTCAACCCAGCGGCCCCTCCACCCCAAACTGCCACAGCGATGCTTCTCAAGTCAGCTTTTTCCCTGAGGAAAACAGCGAAGTCTGCCCTTCAAGTCCAGACCAAGTTTTGAATTTTAATTCTGGATTTAATTGCATGTGGGTTGAGCCAGGAGCCGTTCGGAGGCGGATTAGCAGCCCCGACATGCAGCCTCTGGTCTTTGGGAAAAGTGACATAAGGCGCCACCCACTAAGCCTGGCTCCTGTGGATGTCTCCCTGCGAGTCAGGTAGCGCTTTTAGGGAATGACCCCTCTGGGCCAGTTTAACATATTTTGCGGATCATTCTGCCCACCCAGGAGCAGGACTCAGCGACATGACGGGGAGGCAGCCAGAGAGGAAGGACGCAGCAGAAATAAGAGGTATAATACCAATGGCCATGGATTCCTAAAGAGGGAGGATTTTGTCCTCAGGGCCCTTGCTGGGCACCAGCATATGCCCAAAGTAGACAAGCAAAAGGGAGTCTGAGGAATTGGGGTTTTATTAGGGTTCTCTGGAAAAACAGAACCAACAGGAGATATATATATATATATATATAAATATAAACATAAATATATATATATTACATATAAATATATCTATAATAACAATAGATATATATATAAAATCCTGAAGATCTGAGAACCAGGAGAGCTGATGGTGTAAGTTCCAGGCCAAAAGCCAGCAGGCTCAAGACCCCAGAAGAGCTGATGTTTCAGTTTGGGTCAGGAAAAGGCAGGAGGAATTTTCTCTTTCTTGCGGGACGGTGAGCATTTTGTTCTATTCGGGCCTTCAACTGATTGGATGAGGCCCACCCACCTGCGAGAGGGCAGTCTGCTTTACTTGGTCCATAGATTCAAATGTTAATCTCATCCAAAACCGTACTTACAGATACGCCCAGAATAATGTTTGACCAAATATCTGAGCCCAGTCAGGTTGACACAAAATTAACCATCATAGGGCTCAAGATAAAAAAGAGATGATACATGACATAAAAACACAGATGTGCTAAGCAAGAAAAGTCACCTTTGACCCAGGAAAAGGCCTAATTGTCTTGCAGTTGTGCCAGCCTGAGGCCAGAGCACGTGCAAAGCCAAGTGGCACTGAGTGACCACAGACGTGAAGAGGAGCCTGGGGAGGGTCCAGAGTGAGGGGAGGTACAAAATATGTACAACCCGGGCAGTAATTAATCAACAAATTAATATGTAAATTCAATTACCTTCTATTCTCTAAACAAAACTATATTGAAACCTCCCTTTGGGGACAAACGTGGTATGCAAATCATTCATACAAGCCTTCTAAGAATTCCAGCTTGTTTGTGGGGTGATTTTTTTCTTTGTTCTGGCTGCCACCAGCTAGAAGGCCCATGTCGGAGCCATGGTTGCCTACAGGGTCTGCCTCAACCTCTTCCAAGGGCACCACCGTTAGAGTGATGCTCAGTAGGTCCCTGGCACCTGGGGTTCTGTCACAGACAGGGCTGCACGGAGTCCTGCCCACACATCATGGCCGGGAACACACACGCCCACCACGTGGTCTGGATGCAGATGACAGCATCTGCCACATGGCTACTGGCCCTGCCCCTGGCTTTGTGGCACTTCATGGTGCTTACCAACACTGGCTGCTCTGGAGTGGTGGCAGGCATAGCACGCACCTTTGCTGCCCCTGTTTCCTCATTGCCACCGAAGGCTGTCAGCACCCTCTCCAGCATCCCCCTCCATCCTGGTAACCTCTTCTGGGTGCCAGGGCCAATGCCATTTGTTGGTGTAGAGTCTCATCAGCTACTACGTGTTGCCATCTTGTATGAGAGGATGTCAATATATTTTTTTAAAGATTTTATTTATTTGTTTGACAGAGATAGAGACAGCCAGCGAGAGAGGGAACACAAGCAGGGGGAGTGGGAGAGGAAGAAGCACGCTCATAGCGGAGGAGCCTGATGTGGGGCTCGATCCCATAACGCCAGGATCACGCCCTGAGCCGAAGGCAGACGCTTAACCACTGTGCCACCCAGGCGCCCCAGGATTTCAATATTTTAATCACAGTGAGACTTCCCCAGTATCTTGCCACCAAATCACAACCCTAAGTCAAGGGACCTAGGGGGCATAACAAAGGGGGTGGTAATAGGGACCAAATAAGAGGGGTTTCCCTACTGGCCAGACAGGAGGCTGCTGAGTGGAGTGGCCCAGGAATCTAGAGCCAAGGCCCCCCAATGTCCACTGTGGAGATGAGGAACCAACTGGAAAGAGATGCTACAAGTACAGGTCTGCTTGGAAAATCTTCTAGACTGTGCACGTAACCACCCGGCAAGAATTAAGGATGGAGGGTTGGTACATATATACCATGTGCCATGCACCCATACCATACTAGGTCCCACAGAAGGGATTTCCTCTACAGTTCTCAAAAAAACTCTTCAAAGAATATGTTATTAGCTCATATTTCACAAGAGGATAGTAAAGATCAAAGAGTTTGAATTTATTTATTCAGTTATCCCACAGGAAAACATACCAAGTGCTGTGCCAAGTACTAGGTAGTAACTGACCCCAACAGCCTTCATGGAGTTTACAGTCTGGTGGACACTAAGGAAATGAGCCCACAAATAAATATATGATTGCACAGCCCCACAAAATATAATCAAGGAAGGGCCAGGAGAGAAAATGACAGGGGAGACCCAGTATAGACAGACCACCCAGGGAAAGCTGCCTTCTGGGGGAGTCTACAGTCACCCAGCCAGTAGCAGAACAAGGATTCTAACCTAAAGCCTTGTTCTCCCCACCAGTTCCCTATCACTAAGCAAATGCGACCAGAGGGACCAACAAATTGCCCCTTTGATTTCAGTCTATATGTCTTGGACGTATCTGGGGCTGCTGGGGCCCGAGGTTATCACTTCTGCGTTCCTACGTCTTATACTCCCTTCCTCCTTCAGTGCAAGGGATTGGGATAGGTCAAACATGGGAGGCTGGTGATGGAACCATCTAGAAAATGCTGAATGGTAGCAAGGTGCTTCAAGGCCCAGATTCCATTCCTGACTTTGCTACTAGCCAAGGATGAGACTGAGACATGTTGCTTTAAGCAAACTGTAAGGAGTCATGCAATGATCATAGTTGCCATTTACTAAGCACCTACCACATGTCGGGAGCTGAATAGCTGCTTTGAAGGAGCACTGTCATCTGTGGCCGATCAAATGACCAACCCTGTTCTTCTCCCTGCTCCCACGCTCTTGCTGTGGACTGATTGTGGGCAGACTGCTTCCCACTCCTGTCTCTGGGCTCAGCCCGGGACTTACCTTAGTCAAGGGATGTTAGTAGATGAGATGCAGGCAGGGGCCTGAAAGGTGCTTGAGCTGTCTGGTCTTGTGTCTCCGCCATTGTTACGAGAAGAGATTTCCCACCTCCCCGCCCCCAGGCAGCTGCTGGTGCTTCGGCTGGGCCCACAGCGAGATTCAGGGAGTAGACTTGAGTCAGCCGGACCCACCACGCAAAGCCCAGCTGCCCAGGGCACCCAGCTACAACAACGGGCCTGGCCAGCTCTCGGAAACATGAGAAATAGGTATTTTATTGTGTATGTCACTGAGATATGGTGGTTGATTGTTACACAGCAATAGCTAGCTGATACAGCACTCCAGTCTCACAGCAACTCTATGAAATAAGCATGATTCTCCACCATTTTACGAATGAAGAAACTAGCATCGAGGCTTCTATGTTGGCCTGTGTCATAAAATCAGCAAGTGGCAGAGTTGGGATTTAAATCTTGGGCTTTCTGAGGCTTAAGTCCAAAACGTAGGTATTGGTGCTGCTCCAGTAGAACCCTGCAGGGATGCATCCTGTGATGGCATAGGTTCGGATGGGATGTAACCGCCAGTTGGCCGACAGAGCCTGGAACGGCCGGTGCGCAAGCTCATCCGGGTCGTTCGGTAGACCTCGTGATGCTGCGCCACATTTAACGTGAGTGAATTTCTCCTCCTTCAACAGCATTACAGTATGATAGCTAGAGATCAAGAGCAAGTTTTATTTTTTAATTTTACTTTTATCTTTTATTTTATTATAATTTATTTTTCTTAAAGAGAGAGTGCCTGTGAGCAGGGAGGTAAAGGGGCAGAGGGAGAGGGAGAGAGAGAATCTTAGGCAGGCTCCACACCCAGTGTAGAGCCCAACATGGGGCTCGATCTCGCAACCCTGAGATCATGTCCTGAGCCAAAACCAAGAGTGGGACACTTAACCGACTGAGCCACCCAGGCACCCAAGAGCAATTTTTAGAATAAGACTCCAGTGTATGTGTGGGAAAGAAAGAAAGAGAAGTGAAGGAAACGGGTCATATTTAAGAAGATAAAAATCCCAGGGAGGAAAAGAATAAAAATGATAGCTGTGATCATTACAGGAGCTGGAATGGAGCTGTCAGCCATGTGGGATGTCAATGAGGAGGCCCTTGCAGTTCTGATCAGACACGTGGAGACAGTGTCTTGATCCAGGGGGATAAGAGTTAAATGAGCAGCCAGAGAATGAGAGCAGATGCTCTGACCCAAGTGCCCTAAAGCCACGAGGCCAAGAAAATGGACAAGTAAGCCAACTCAAGTTCAGTGGACTCCTCCAAATTCTTTCGTCCCATCCAAAGCTCTGAGCCACAAACTCTGGGTCTGAGCCAGTTTCCAGTTAACTTGGCACCTCGCCTCTTCTCCAGCCTGGGGAGGCGGCCCTCACTGAGCTGGAGGGAGGGCCGCCCGCAGAGGCCTGTGTCCTTACAGCAGGGAGGCTGGCTCCCAGGTGAGGGCTCCTCATGCCCCCCACCTACCCCACCCCAGGTTCAGCCATGCAAGCTGGGCCCAGGTGTGCTCCCCTCCACCTGAGTCTGCACTGGTTCCAGGCGGGTGAAGGCCTGCAGACCTGGGTGGAGGCTAGAGAGATTCTGGAGAGGCTTCTAGTGTTAACAGAGGCCACGCTGGGTTGGTGATGGGTTTGGAGAAACATGAGGAACAGGAACCCGGGGTTTGCTTTGGGTCAGAGTTAGGGCTTCCATCTTCAGCGTGTAAACTGAAAGCCAGGAGGGGGGTTGATTCGTCTGCCAGAGGAGGTACCAACCCTGCCCCCTTCACCCCTCCAGGCTCAGCTCTCAAGGAGGGCCTGGGGACAGGATCCGATGCCCTTGACACGTGTCAGGCTGTCTCGGGTGGCAGCAGGCATCTGCTTCCTATCCCCAGAAAACTCAGTCATGGACACTTGAGGAAAATAAAGGACAACCGTGTGGGTCACTGAAACGCACCACGACCCCAGGCTCCTTATCTCCCACGTACCTAGACTTGGCTCCGGAGGCCAGTCCCACCAGGGGTGGGGCGTGCCTTTCCCTGCCGAACCATCTGGGTCACAGCTTTGTGAAGTGTTTGTTTCTGAGCAGGCTGACTTAAGCAGTGACTAAGCTTGGAAGTCATAAAAGCTGGTCATAAACCTGTCAGTGAGGCTGTCGGCCAGGCCAGGATGCGGACCTCAGGTGTCTTTGCAGCTGGGCAAGGCCTCTCGCTTCCCCCTCCTCCGAGCGCCCTGGGCAGTCCCTGTCTGAAGTGTGCCGAAACCCACAGAGCTTGCCGGGTCCTGTCTGGTGGGCCACGATGGTCCAGCTGGGGTCCACCTCGGACAGAGGGCAGGGCTGAGCATGGGCAGGAAGAGGGGCCAAGATCAGTGTGAGCAGATGACCTGGGCTTCAGCCTTCTCTGAAGCCCCAGGATTGAGGAAGGGGGTATCTCCCCGGGGATTTCCAGCTCAGCTGGTTGCAACACCTGTTCCCTGTGGATGGTTTTCACCAGCAGTGGCCACGAAACCCACAGTCTGCAGAGCCTGACCTCAGCTCAGCTCAGCCGTGTGACTGGGGCAGGAAGCATCATCTCTGGAAGCCTCAATTTTGTGCAGCTATAAAATGGGAATGATAGTATCACCTGCCCTGCCCCCTGGGCATCTGGCAAGACTCAAAGGGAAGAATACATTCAGAGGATTCAAAGAAGGGCAAAGTGCCACGGAACAGTGCAGAATAACGAGTCTCCGAATTCAACCCTCAGACCTTTACCAAGTGCCAGCTTCGTGCCAGACGATGTCTGGGCCCCGGAGATGCAGAGATGAGGGGGGGCTACCGCTCCTGCCCTCTTCGGGCCTAGCCCTCAGCTGGATTCCTGGAGGAGACAAAAACGTGTGTTTGTAGCCGCACCGACAGCACTAGTAATATGGCTCATCCGCTGTGTGCTTAGCTGAGTCCCTCATGTACATTTAATCCTTGAGTAGTTATACAGGACACGCATTGTTATTTTCATTTTACAGATGAGGAAATTGAGGTCCAGTGGGTGAAGTCATTTACCCAAGGTCACTCAGCTAAGAAGGAACAGGTCGTCTGATTTCAAAATCACTCCTGTCCAAGGGTACACCTTTTCTAGAATTACCTAGCACGCACATTTAACCTAGTGTTTCTGTTTATAGCTTTTTGCAGCAGCACAATCTACTATGTATTTAAAAGCAAACAGATGGGCTTCCTGTTCCTGCTATGAAATTTTGAGCAAGTTTGCGCTTGACCACACTCTGGTGGCCTCTGGGAGAACAGTGACACCACGTTGAGGTGCTTTCATGGGGAAGAAAGAGAAGATGCTGCATTACGAAGCACCTGGCTTCTGGAAAGCCCTCTCCACCTGCTCTCCCCCTTTCCTCCTGCCTGCCTTCCTGCCTTCTCACCTCCACACTGCTTTCCAGGCCCTCAGGGAAGAGGCTGCCCTCAGCCTTCCCAGCAGACCAAGCTCCTGCTCTGCAAGCTTCTCCAGCATCTTAGAAGGCTCGGCCCAAAAGAGGTTAGCTTTTTGTGCTTGTTAGAGGCCAAGGATAGTGGTGACGGGGCAAGACTCATTTCCCCGGGGCTTTGGCTGCCAGGTAGGTGGAGAGACTCTCCGCAACACATGGTGTCATTCATTCCATCCACAAGCGCCTGATGGGCTCCTGCTGCTCAGAAGGCTCAGGATCACAGAGCAGAGCCAAGCCTGAGGGGCTCTCCTGCACCGGGAGAGACACGTGCTCCTCTCCACGCAATACGGGGCTGCAAGTACTTCTGGGAAGTCTTCTGAAGTGTCACTGGGGCACCAACGGCGGAGTGGGTGTTCTGCATTGGCGGGAGGGGGGGAGCGAGATCAGGACTGCCTTCCTGTACTGGCTCCTCATTGTATGAGTTAGAGAATGAGATCAGAGCTTGCCAGGCAGGGAGGGGGGGTGAAAAACAGGATGTGAAGGCATTCAGAGAACCCCGGGGGATTCAGGGCGGTAGAGCAGACGGGAGACTCCCCAGGTGTTCAGTGTGCGGAAGCCAAGCAGCAGGCAGAGGGACAACTGGCTGGAGAGGCAGAAGGGGGCAGATACTGAAAGACCTCTGGCTGCTCTGTGTGGTGGGGGAGCCCAGGACACGGGGGCATGGCATGATGAGATTCATCCCACGTGCAGCGGGGACCAGGGGGAGGCTGGAGGCCTTGAAACTTGAGGACCACAGCTGGGACAGGCCGGCCCTGGAGAGTCCTTGTGTTCAGCCACCTGTCTCCCTTTTACTTGTTTGAGGATAAGAATGTGCTTATCAAGGAGTAGGGCTCAATGAATATTATTTCATGAGGACCTTGAAGGACCAGCCCCTGCATACAGACATACACACACACAGAGCCAGTACCAAACTGCCAACAGCAACCCCAGACCGCAGCATGTAGCCTCCTCAGGGGGCATGCCAGGCTGCCTCTCTCCGCGGCACACATAGGCCTCCCCGGCTGGAGGACAGGCCTGTCGCTGAGGATGCCTCCCCGTGGCTCGGCAACCATCCCCACATTCAGCTTCAGAGAGGACTCTTTTTGGTTACATGAGCCAACTTTCAGGCAAACGTTTTTCATCTTCCCAAATCACTGGGACCCACAAGAAAATAATAAGAAAACTACTATTCAAGCTGCTGCTTCCTGGAGAATGGGAAAACTTTGACCCCTCATACTTTGTTTCTGCTGCATCGAATTCAATTGTTCTTACGTGGGAATATGCAAAGGAGATCGCTTGGGACGTCTGTTGCAATGCCAGGCCCCAGGTCCCACCTTTGGATAGTCTAGTGCCACCAGTCTGGAGTGGAGCCCAGGAACCTGCATTTGAAGGTGTCCTGGCAGTCACAGACCACGCTTTGAGAAACTCAAGGGTGTCAGTGAAAGCATCTGATGGCCAGGAAAGAAGAAATCTAAGTGTGTCGTAACTCCGCCGGAATCCTGGCCTCTAAGAAGGGGGCGGGCAGATGTTGGCCACCTACTCAAGAGCCGTCCCCATCCCTGGCCCCCCACTCCACCTTCTTTCTTGCTAACCAGAAGCCCAGCTCTGTTCAGGAATCAGGCAACCATGTGTCTCCTGGCAGGCCGCCCCCTCTCCGCTCTAGCCCCAGCCCCAAGGAGGAATCCTGATTGGTCTAAATGAAGGGTTTTCAACCCTGGCTGCACAGTAGAGAGCCTGGGGAGATTTCAAAGATGCCCCCGAATGGATCTGAGATCAGTTCAAACGGAGTGTCTAGAACTGGGACCCGGATGTAGGGACTTTTTTTTTTTTTTTAACTCCTCAGGTGATTCTAATGTGCAGCCTTTGTTAAGCACCAAACGAACCATGGTAGTAATTCCGTTCTCCCTGCTGGTGATTGACTTAATGCACACACGGCACGGTTATGGCACAAAAGGGGACACAGAAGGAAGTCTGCTCCATATTCTTCAAAAGAGATGTGAGGATGTCTTCTTCTGACCTTTGTGGCCTTTGGACATTGTTGTGCGAGATTGATGGCAGCCATCTTGTGACCGTGAGGGACAAGCTTGCAAAGGTCAATACTATAGTCCCCCTTATCTGGAGTTTTCCTTTTTGTGTCTTCAGTTACCCACAGTTAACTGTGGTCTGGAGCCAGATGATCCTCCTTCTGACATATTGTCAGCCGGTCAATAGTAGCCTAACGCCGTTCCAATGTCTACACTCACTTCACTGCATCTCATCACATAGGTGTTTTATCGTTTCACAGCATCACAAGAAGGTAAGTAGTGCAATAAGAATACTTTGAGAGAGACACACTACACTTACATAACTTTTATTATAGTATATTGTTATAATTCTATTTTATTACTAGTTATTTTATTCTCTTACTGTGCCGAGTTTGTGAACTTTATCGTAAGTATAGAGAAAAACAGTATGTGTAGTGTTCAGTACCGTCTGTAGTTTCAGGGATCCACTGGGGGTCTTGGAATTATCCCCCATGGACAAAGTGGGGCTACTGTATGCTAAGGATGGCAGAGCAAAAATATGGCGAGAACCTGGGTCTTGCATTTGCCACTGAAGCATTGCATTTGATATTAAACTGCTAAGTTAACCAACCCTGGAGCTGCTCTATCTCTGGACTTCTGGTTATATGAGATGATGAATTTCCTTATCAGTTAAATCACTGGTTAGATCATTTTGTTGTTGGTTTTTTGGTTGTTTTGTTGTTTTACTAGCAAACAGCATTTTAGATGACACAAAAAGATGAGATTTTCTTTTTCTTTTTTAAAGATTTTATTTGAGAGAGAGAGAGTGCATGCATGTGCGAGTGGGGAAAGGGGCAGAGGGGGAAGGAAAGGGAAAGAGAGAGAATCTTAAGCGGACTCTGCACTGAGCGCAGATCCCGACGCAGGGCTCAATCCCACAACCCTGAGATCATGACCCGAGCTGAAACCAAGAGTAGACGCTCAACCAGCTGAGCCATCCAGGTGCCCTGACAAGATATTCTTTAGATGACACAAAAAGACCAAGATATTCTTGGTTCCAGTTGCCCTTATAATGATGCCTTCCTGATCTTTCAGCTATGAATGTACACATGGCCCTTCCACAGCACCTACACTGAATTTGGCTTCCTTAGGACTCCAGAGAGAACAGAACACCCCATTGATTAAGCCTATGGGGTCTGGCACTGAAGTCAGCCTGTCTGAGTTCAGATAAATGTGCTCCATCATTAATTAACTATGTGACTTCTGATGATTATGTAAGCCTCCTCAGCCTCAGTTTGTTCATCTGTAATTTGGGGATAATTTTACCTATTATCTTTTTGAATTTGACATCTGGATTTAATGAGATACTATATGCAAAAAAAGATTTAACCACAATATTGGTGCCTATAAGTGTTACTACTCAGTATTGAGTCAAACATGGGGAGTCTGAATTCCTAGAACATTCCCAACTTCTCAGTAAAGATAACTCAGTAGTAAAACTAAATGCCTATGTTTATAATTGTAAAAGTCAAGAGAAAACCTTTGCCAGGCTTTCTCAATTCCTATCTCGAGCAATGTGGTCCCTATTCCTCTTCCAGGGAATGGAATGAACATAACTTTCTATATCCTCTAACAAAACAGAGATGAGGGATGTTCCATTGTACAGCTACCTGGGCACAGCACAGAAATACATGTCACCACAAGCTGTTCCTGCCACTGCAAACTTGAATGCTCAAAGGTCTGGGGTGCCTGTTTCCTGACACATGATTCATCAGGCTCAAGATATCCCACAAAGATGCTTGTCTATCCATGTGTTTCTGTGATGTCTATCACCATGGTACTCAGGAATGCTTGGAGTTGTTGCCATTTTTTCAAAGAGAATCACAAATGTGGGAGAAAGCAGCTTCCTGGGCTCTGGGGCCTGTCCTGGTGAGGTGTGGCTGATAGGCTGAGGACCAGTCAAGGCAAGAAGTAGGTCTGCCTCTTCTGGAACATCCTGATCCCAGGTATGCACCAGAGTTACCCGTTCAAGGAATTTCTAGGCCTACCCCCTCAAGAGCAGAGCCCTTTCCCTACAGTATCTGTGAGAAGTATCCAAGCAGAGGCCCCCCCGGGTGCCGGAGCTACTGGCCTGGTCTCCCTGGGGTTCCAGCCTCTACTTTGGCCTTGCCAACTACCACATGCTCACTCTGCTGTTCAGCATGGCTAGCTCTGAGGGGTAGGACGCAATCTGAGGAGGCGAGTATGTTCATGTTTTCCTTTAATCACTTCTGGTGGAATTTGTTGCAATGAAAATGTGTTCTGTGGGGGTGCCTGGCTGGCTCAGTCAGTAGAGCATGGGACTCTTGATCTCAGGATTGTGAGTTTGAGCCCCTTGTTGGGCATAGAGCTTACTTGGGAAAAAAAAAGAAAAAGAAAAAGAAAACGTGTTCTGTGAAATACTTCTTTTCTTCCCTTAAAATGAAGGTAGGTGGGGTCAAGAGACCCTTCCATGCCTTGTTGGCAATGAGAGCTTCCTGTTGACCTAACTCAGATGGGTCTTGGCAGATTGGGGGAGTGAGTGGTGCCCAGTCTTCTTCTTCTCCTTCCCTTCTTGCTTCTAGACACTGGGTTTGTACCCACAGGCTGAACTCACCTTTGCCCCTTCAAGTCTTGTTTATTCTGTCCATGAGGGTTATTCAGAGGCTGTACTCAGACCCTAACACCAAAGCTAATCCAGACATAGCACCTGGATGAAGCCAGAAGGTGCCACCAGTTGATTCTCTTTTCTACGTGTCTCATGGGCTTGCTTTGACACCATTTCTGCCAGTGCCTTTTAAAAAATTGCATTTGTGATACTCCAATAACCCCCCAAGTTATAAGATACCCTAATTAACACCCATGTGCCCATTGCCCAGCTTGAGAAACAAAGGTTTAACCAATAATGTTGAAGCTCATCACACTCTCTCCGCTCCCTCCTCAAAACGACCTGAATTTGGTGCCCACCATACACATCCATTGAGATTCAGTCCGGCTATAAATAACAGAAACCACAAAACTTAGTTGCTCACATGAGGGAGAAGTGTATTCACCTTTGTAAAAAGAGATCTGGAGGAAAATAGCTCAGGGCTGCTGGGGGAGCTCCGTGATGTTCAAGGAGCAGCCATCCGAAGGGACACTGCTTGCCGCATGGGTTTTTCCTCCCAGACTAAGATAGCTGCCACGCTCCAGCCATCTTCTCTACCTCTGAGCCAGCAGGAAGGAGAAAAGAAGGAAAAAAGGGCATGTCACCTGCCTTAAGCACCTTCTTGAAAGTTGCATACTATCATTCCTTTACATCCCACTAGCCAGGCTTTGTCACAAGGCCACACTCAGTTACAAAAGAAGCTGGAAGCTGTCGTTTTTATTCTAGCTGGCCCTGTGCTCAATTAAAAATCAAAAGTCTCCTTCTAAAAAGGAAACAGAGTGAAATTAGGAGATACCTAGTGGTCCCTGCCTCATCATAGTCTTAACCAGAATGCCAACTTAGGACCTTAAATTATTGAAGATGCTTTTTTTTTCTTTTTTTAAGAACCTTTCTATATATTTAGTATACTTCAATAAAAAATATGCAAATAAGAGGCGCCTGGGTGGTTCAGTTGGTTAAGCATCTGACTCTTGATTTCGGCTCAGGTCATAATCTCAGGGTTGTGAGATCAAGTCCCACATTGGGCTCTGCACTGATCATGGAGTCTGCTTGAGATTTTTCGCCTGTCCCTCTCCTTCTGCCCCTTCCCCTGCTCTCGGTCTTTCCCTCTCTCTCTAAAATAAATAAATAAACATTTTTTAAAAAGTATGCAAATAGGGGCTCCTGGGTGGCTCAGTCAGTTAAGCGTCTGCCTTCCATTCAGGTCATGATCCCAGAGTTCTGGGATTGCATCAGACTCCCTGTTCAGTGGGGAGTCTGCTTCTCCCTCTGCCTGCTCCCCCTGCTTGTGCTCTCTCTCTCTGGCAAATAAATAAAATCTTAAAAAAAAAAAAAAAGTATGCAAATAATAAAGCTCAACGAATTTCACAGATGGATCCAGATATAGAATGTTTCTAACACCTCAGGAAGCCTCCCCCATAACAAAAAAGAAGTTCATTATTAAACAAAATCCCAGGTTAGTGGCTCTCTCATTCAGGGTTGGCTCGTGAGACATTAGTCTGCATTACTCCTTAGTCTCAGAGGGCTGTATTCCTCTTTCTCTTCAGTAAGTATTTCTCCTGATGAATGGACAGAAACAGAAGTTGAACTTCCCTGCAGAGAAACGCTGACTGACACGGGGATGTGCATGGATTAGGGTATAAGCTCTGTTAGACACAGAGAGTTGGCATGGCTTGTGCATCTAGTGTGGACCAGCAGCTGTACGGAGTCAAGATGCCGCTCTTGCCGCCCTCCCCATTCCTGGATCTGCCCCTGACGGGATGTGTGGGGATCGCCTGAACTTGGCACTCGGACCAGCTCTGCTTTAGGTTTCTCTTCAGCAAAATGAGAATACTATTGTTGCCACGATCAAAAGAGGGAAATGTTGCCAAGGTGGTCTGTAAATTCAAAGCTGGACTTAGAGACCTTGCCCATTCCTCTTGGGAGACCGTTTCTGAGTTCTACTTCTGCGATTATCCTGCAGCAAACGGCTCTATGTCTGTCGGTGCCCCTCGACTCCCAGAAAGCAGGAGACACAGCCACCTCCCATCGCAGAGCTGAAGAAACATCTGGTTGAGGGAGCCAAGGGCTTGTTGTTTTTCCGTGTTCAACTGGATCTGGGTTGTGACCCCTTTGCCCTGCGTTTCCACAGCCCTCCCCTAAATTTCTGGAACACTCGGGCTGACTCTGTATTTTACTTTTGTGCCGCCTTTCTCCCTCCCCTTCTCATTTCTCATACTGTGCCAGCCCATATATATTTAGCTCTTTTAACCCAGCTCCATAAATCATGCCTGCAAGTCAAGTCCCTGAAAATGTTTCCCCTGAACTCCCTCCGGACTGTATCTAAAATACTTACCTTCCGGTAAATGCATCATAGCGAATTCAGTGTGTCACGGCTGCCTGCATTACCAGGAGGAAGACAACAGGGACACTGCAAAGAGCAGAAAAAGTGGGGCCCTAGCACTCTGTGTAGAGGGCTCTGCGTCCCCCCAATGCCTGCCCCCCCGCTTCTTTTTTTAAAGATGCTGAAACAGCATTGAAGGGCCTAGGGTGTAATTTATTCTCAGTCTTCGCCCTAGCAGTATAATCTGGTGATGAAGGGTTTGGACTCGAGCAGCTGAGTGCCTGGGTTAATATCCTGGCTTAATCATCTCTTTGCTATGGGATCTTGGCCAAGTCACTTAATTTTCTGAGCCTCCACATCCTCAGCTATAAAATGGGGATGATGAGCGTTGACCTCCCTGGGCAATTATGAGAATTCGGAGAGATAAAGCCTATAAAGTTCTCAGCATGGTGCCTGGTACTTGGTAAGAGTTCAATAGATGTGAGCTGTGGTGGTTCTATTTCCTGTGGCCTACCCAGTATCCAGTCTCTTCATCATCATTATTAGCAGAGCCCTGGTTTTATGCTGGCTGCCAGTATACCTCGATTTAAAAAATAATGATAACTTTTTCCTGCTTCCCTTGAAGTTGGAGGTAGTCACATGACACAGTTCTTGCCAAGGAGACATCTGCTGGAATCCCAGCTGGTGCTCCCAGGAAAGGTTTTTAAAGGGAGCAGACAGAATTGGTGTGTGCCTATCTGCCCTTCTCCCCTATCTCCTTTTTCTTGTTTAGAGTACAAATGTGATGTCTGGTGCTTCACCAGCCATGTTTTGACTAGGAGCCAAATTTGAGAATGGCAGCCATGAGTTCAGAATGATAGAACAGAAAGATAAAAGGAGCCTGGGTCTCTTCTCCCAGATGATGCTTAGGACTGCCTCATTAGCCCTACAGTGCCTCCCAATGGACTTTGTTACCAAATAAGTAAATAAATAAACAGCCCCTAATCTCCTTAAGTCCTCATTTGTCAGGTTCCCATTACTAGTAGCCATACACAATTCTGTGGTGGTACAAGCATTAAACTCCTCCAGATGAGGGGTAATTCCAGTTAGAGCTGGATGGGAGCCTGAAGTAGTTTTCAGACTGTGTGCTGCAGAAGCTGGGGGTTCCACAGAAGCCCCCCTCTCAGACTGGAGATTGGTGTGGGAAGTATGGGACCCTGCTGCTTCTCCCTACCCCATCTTTTTTTTCCAACTTTGTTTTAATATATTGTAGGAAGAGAGGTGGCCCAGTTCGTTTTTGTTTAAAGAACAAATTCCAGGGCAAAAAAAAAATAATAATAAATAATAAGAGGTTTGGAAACGCCTGTTCTTGTCCAACTCCCTCATTTTACAGATGAGTGATCTGAAGCCCCAAAAGTGAGGTCATTTGCCCAGTCGAGCTCAGCCAAGCAAAGCCAAGAGGAGAACCCAAGTTTTCTGCTCTTTCCGGGGGCCTTGCCAAGGGCTGGAACTACTACAAAAACAAAACAAAACAAAACAAAACCAAAGGCAGATCCGAAGAGTTTACAACCACTCACAAAGCCCCAGCCGCCTGAGCCCTGATCGGCTGCCCACTCTGGGGGATGGACAGACCGGCCAGTTAGAACTGACAAGGGCCAGGAATGCCCTTTCAGGGCCCTGGGCAGCCAGTCCACCCTCCTGCCGACACAAAGCTGGACCCCTTTCCTCTTCTCTCTCCACAGCAGTGAATTCATTGTTTGTTTATTTTTTTAAAAGCACCCACACACTAGATGCGTGGAGCAAAGGGGGTGAATGGATGGTGCGAAGTTCTCAGTACTTTGGGTTCTCTGTCCCATTCTTACAGTTTTCCTTTTCACAATGCTGACTTAATCAACTCCAGATCAGTGGCTGTGAGGTTGCAGCTGGAAACACCACTTCATTCAAGGTCAACCCAGTTCTAAGCTGGTTTAACTGTGGGAGGGGGGAAGGGAGAGCATTTATCATAGAGCCCATAAAGTCAGTGTTTAGAGGCCCCATCATTGCTGGTTTGCCAACTAGGCACACTTGAGTGGAAATAACCAGATGTAAAAAACAGTTCGAAATATCTCATTCTAACTAGAATGATCAGTAGGGGAAGAAAGGGATAAAGAAAGGGGGGGTAATCAGAAGGGGGAATGAAACATGAGAGACTATGGACTATGAGAAACAAACTGAGGGCTACAGAGGGGAGGGGGGTGGGGGAATGGGATAGACCGGTGATGGGTAGTAAGGAGGGCACATATTGCATGGTGCACTGGGTGTTATACACAACTAATGAATCATCGAGCCTTACATCGAAAACCGGGGATGTACTGTATGGTGACTAACATAATATAATAAAAAATCATTATTAATAATAAAAAAAAAAAGAAATATCTCATTCTAGGACTTGAACTAGAAACTCTTTTTCTCATCCCTCCATCCAATTCCTCCTTCCACCTATCCATCCACAACAAATATTTATTGAGCACCTACTCATGGGTTTAGCCCTGGTTCAGAGGAAAACAGGCAAGGTTCTCGCTTGGAGCTTGTTTTGGGGGGAAGTGGGGAGAGACTGAAAACAAGCCAAGTATGTAAACAAGTCGACAAAGACAGAGCCTCCGGAGCAGCCCAGAGGAGGCCACCCTGCACCCCCTCCACGGGTAGCCAGGGCAATGCAGCCCCACCCCCACTCCCACCCCCAGTTTGTCCCCCCCCCCCCCAGTTTGTCAGATGTTTGCTGCTTATCAAGTGCCCAGTGTTAAGTGCTTAACACTGGATTCTTTGGCTTAACTCTTTTTGGAAACAGGCTTTCTTCCCTCCCTCAACCCCCAGGCCCCCAGTGGGAGAAAGGAGCCCCACGAGCTCTCAGGGAAGTCCCCATATTCAAGTGAGCTCAGCAGCACTTCCTTTTGTGAGTGGTGGGCAAGGCCCAGGGCTGCTTAAAGGCTCCTATTTGTGAACTGGGAAGGTTTCACAACAGCTCTTGAGCCAAAAGAATCAGCATGATTCGGTCTTTCATGAATTCATTTGGCAACAACTTGAAAAGACAGTGGAAGGGAACCAGAATTGACGCTATCCTTACAATTAGAGACCCAAGTTCAAATCTTCCTTCAACCATCCCTGCCTCCCTTTGCAAGCCCTTCATTTACCGAACCTCATTTTCCTAGCGGTTCCACTATTCCACTCATGGAATTGTTATGAGGATTAAAAGAAAAACCCACCTGACACTCAGCACATCTCTGGCATAGAGTGAAGGCTCCACAGACAGTGACTGACTCTGCCTTGAGGCAGGGGGAGCCACGGAGAGACTGGGAGGAGGGCTTAGGCCAGAGGCACTGAGGGTCTAATCTAGAGCGAGGCCACTAGGTATGGGAACAATGGCTGGCAGACAGTGAAGTGCTAAGATTGGTGGGACTGAGCCAAGTATCCAGATAGAGCAGGAACAACCATTCATAAGGGCAAGGAACTAGGAAAAGCTTGGGAGACTTGCTGGGGTGGTGGCACTGATAAAGACTGCGACACCAGGGAGGCTTCGTTCGGGGGTGCCAATGGGCCAACCTGGTAGGCATCGATGGGCATCTGGAAGTGGGGGACTATAGAAGTTATCCACATGGTGGAGTCATAGAAGCAGTGGGTGTGGGGGATGTCTTGTAGGAGACATCTCCCATTTTTCACTGTCCAGCATATACACACAAGCCGCTTTGAAGAACTGCTCCTCCTCCTCCCCCATCACGGGCGTCTGGCAGGACTGCCACCACTGCATTCTGCCCCACAACATACAAGAGTAGACAATAGGCCTGAGTCTACTTGATTCTAGCACACACTTCCATGATTGTACCAATCGTGAGTGTACAACCCAACACAGGGTGCTCAGAGTCCTTCCTCAGAATTTTTAATTTGGAACTGGAGAAGAGCTTTGTCTTTGAGTCCCAAGTGGGAAGAAATTGAGGGCTGCCATCTTCTGTGACATGTGAAGAAAGCTAATGTGCTGGAGAGAATAAGCCAAGCAGAAGCCAGCAGAATTGAGAAATCGAGAGAGGGAGAATCCTGATAGCCATGTGTTCCTGATTCCAGCCCCGGAAACCTTCAGAGCTTCTGTGTTTCCTTCAGTTCCTTGTTTGTTCACCTCACCTTAAGTGGGGCTTCTGTCTCTTGCAACCCAAGAGCCTCCGCTAACTCAGCTCTCAAAGATGGAAAGATTACAGAGCTGTGACTTTTAACACTTTACTATTCATAGACCTGTTTGCGAAGCTGACGAAAGCTATGATGTGTATAAAGTGCCATCTACAGTCTTAGGGAGGGCCCATCAGAAAGTCCACCCTTGGGCTGCCAAAACCCCTGGGATACAGAAAACAGCAGAGAGCCTAGGACTGAACATTGGGGTGCAGATCCTTTCAGAAAACAAGGAGAGACTAGGGCCAGAGGAGAAGAAGCAAGAGCACAGAGGCAGAAGGAGAACCGAGAAGGGGCATCATGATGGAAGCCAAGAATGAAATGTCCTGAGGAGGAAGATCCCACCCGTGACTCACCGAGGGTCAAGAAAGGCTGTGGAATTTGGGGACTGCATAGTGGAAGCCTGGGGGAGCTCAGCAAGTGAAGCATGGGGCAGGTCCATGGAAGCCAGGCTGCAAGGTGTTTAAGCGTGAGTGAACCTTGAAAACCTGATGCTGAGTGAAAGAAGCCAGACACGAAAGGTCAAATGTCCTGTGATTACATTTCCATGAAATGTCCAGGATAGAATCAGTAAGTCCATATAGACAGAAAGTAGTTTCTTGGTTGACAGAGGCTAAGGGAGGTGGGAATGGGGAGTGACTGCTAATTGGTACGGCCTTCCTTTTTTAGGGTGATAACAGTGTTCTGGAATTATATAGTGTTGCTGGTTGCATACCTAGTGCATACACTAAAAACTGCTAAATTGTACACTTTATTTATTTGTTTTTTAGAGAATGAGCACAAGTGGTGGGGGGAGAGGGGGAAAGAGAGGGAGAGAGAGAATCTTTTTTTTTTAAGATTTTATTTATTAATTTGACATAGAGAGACAGCCAGCGAGAGAGGGAACACAAGCAGGGGGAGTGGGAGAGGAAGAAGCAGGCTCATAGCAGAGGAGCCTGGTGTGGGGCTTGATCCCATAACGCCGGGATCACGCCCTGAACCGAAGGCAGATGCTTAACGACTGCACCACCCAGGCACTCCGAGAGAGAGAATCTTAAGCAGGCTCCTCACCCAGCGCAGAGCCCAATGTGGGGATCTACATGGGGCTCAATCTCAGGACCCTGAAATCATGACCTGAGCCACAATCAAGAGTTGGACGCTCAACCAACTGAGCCACCCAGGGCCCTAAATTGTATACTTTAAAGGAGTGAATATTATGGTAACTGAACAATATATCAATTTTTTTCAAAAGAGTGGCTAATGGGGTGCCTGGGTGGCTCAGTCAGTTAGGCATCTGCCTTTGGCTCAGGTTATGATCCCAGGGTCCTGGGATCCAGGACCTACCCAGTGGGAAGCCTGCTTCTCCCTTTCCCTCTGCCTGCTGCTCCCCTTGCTTGTGCTCTCTCTCTGTCAAATAAATAAAATCTTGAAAAAAAAAAAAAAAAAGAACAGCTGATGTTGGACTGGAAGTGGTGAGAATAACCCCTCCTCTGCGGAGTTTAGCGTGGAATCTAACAGGAGGACTGGGTGGCACTGAGGCAAGTAATAGGTTCAGAGAAATGATTTTTTTAGGGTGAGAAACCCTGATCTTAGACCATAGGTGTAAAGGGCAAGACAGTGGCCTCCAAAGATGTTTCTGTGCTCATCCCTGGAAACTATGAATATGCTCCCTTACATGGCAAAGGGGAATTAAGGTTAAAGACAGAATTAAGGTTGTGAGTCAGCTGACCTTAAAATAGAGAAATTATCCTGGATTATCTGGTGGGCCCAACGTATCCCAAGCCTCCTTAAAAGTAGAAGGAAGCAGAACCATCAGGGTCACAGTGATGTGAGGACTCAACTGGCCATTGCTGGCTTCAATAATGAACAAAGGGAGCCATGAGCCAAGGAGTGGGAGAAGCCTCTAGAAGCCGGAGAAGACAAGGAAATTATTCTCCCCTCCAGGAGGGAAAGCAGCCTGCTGACACCTTGACTTTGGCTCAGTGAGACCTGAGTTGGACTTCTGACCATAGAATCCTAGGATAAATTTGTGTTGTTGTAAGCTACTAAGTTTTCGATAATTTGTTACAACAGTCTTTGGGGTATTACAGAGGTGGGGTGACTAAAAGTAGAGAGCAAGCGGAGTAGATATGAGATGGTAGTGAGATGAGAAGTATGTTGGCCAAGAACCAACTGATGTGTGAAACCACAAACTGCCGCTAAATTGACGGCAGAACCGTGGACCAGTCATTCTTTTTCTTTCTGGGCCTCAGTTTTCCCATCTGTGAAATGGGTGTATTGGAGTAGATGGCCTTGGAGGGCCCTTCCAGCTCTGTGGCTCTGACACCAGAGGCTGGGTCCTGGGCTTTGCAGCTGCTGTCACTGGGGCAGCTCACACTGCATCCCGCTGTGCTGGGTCTCATAAGGGACGCTGATCTTATCTTTGGTTTCGTACTGTGGTTTGTCAGAAAGGCTGTCCTGCCAAAGGGCGGTGACAAAGGAAGTTCAGCGGCCTTCCACCAAGGCAGGAGAATTGAGGGGACCTGGGACACTCCACTCCCAAGTGGACATCCCCCCAAGCCCCTGAAATGCCCCCTTTGAGTTGAGGCGTGGAAAGCATCCACTTGTTAGGAGCACTACCCCTCTCTCCCCTCTCCCCATTGGCGGACCCCACGAACGAGCCTGAGCCTCAGAACACTCCTCAGCACAGTGCCTCGCGTAGCCACTGCCGATTGAGCAGAGCTGGCAGGGGAGGTGAGAGCTCTATGGTAGGCAGCCTTGGGCTGAGGTATCGCTGATGCTAGCATCCTTTTTGAAACCTTGGAAACCTTTCGGGATTTGGTAAGACCTTAAAATGGTTTCACATCCTCAACAGCAAACTGCAGGGTAATGCATTCACCAAGGTTCTGTTTGAGATTCCTGGTGGCAAACAATAAAGTCAGCTCTGGCCAACTAAGGAGACAACACCGAATCTGAAGGTATTGGGTTGTTCCCAAAATTGAACAAAAGGCAGAAATACGAGGCAAGGCCATGGAAGTTAAGAGTGAGAACACAGTCATGTTCATGCCACGGAAGCAGCTTGATTGAGGCATGACCGATGACACCACTGGACATTCCCCCCCACCCCGTGGCCCCTGCACTGGCAGCTCAGCCACTGCCACAGTGAATAACCTCTGCCGGAACCCACGTCTGGATCACACTCCAGATTCCAAGTCCCAGGGGAGAAAGCCAGCTGCTTGAGCACGGGTTCTGTGCTGCCCCCTGGTTGGTGAGAGCAGAGGGAAGGCCTTGGCCATACTCCACCTTCCTCAAGGATCTGGGGGCCCTGCCTCCCAGCTTAACCCACACTCTGGAAGAATGCCCCTAGTACCAAGCAGTTTCACATACTAAATGCCCATCAAAGGGTCTAAAGTCCTCTGCACTTAGGTAATGGACCATGGAATGTTCCTGCTAGAAAAGACTTCTGACGTCAGTTCAACACTCCTGTTTGAGAAGCTCATGTGGCGGCTTCACATCAGAGCTGCGACTGGCACATTGGCCTCTCAGCCCCCGCTCCAATGGTCTTTCTGCCCCACTGCACTGTCCTCCAGCCTGCAACCAGTCCCCTCCAGGAGGTGGGCATTGCCATGACAACAGGGAGTCACAACTCTTCCAAGATTGGATGAATTTCTTGAGGGATCCCAGCTTTCTGAGACAGGATAAGTAGTAGCTGTATATAATTTAATCTTTATACCTTTGTAAACACAGCTTGCAGAGGAATACATTTATAATTCAGTGAAACAACCCTTTGCCAGGTTCTTCATGTTTTTTTCTGAAAATATGATTGCCCCCGGGACAGGTTCCTAAACACCACAGCAAGGACCTCTGGGAGCAGGGCAACGGGGGGCCGTAGTGCCTGGGGTGAGAGGCGGAAGAGGAAGCTGGAGGGAACCTAGGCAGACAGGGAGGAAGCCGGAACTTCCAGTGACTTCATTATTTTTCATCAAGTGGCAGCTCTGCATCTTGGCTGGACAGGGCAATTAACAGCTCCCCAAGCTCCTAATGAGTGCTGTTCTTGAGATGCAAGCTACCCGCAGTTTCCCAAGGGAATTTATTCCTGGAAGCTAACTTCTCAATAGTGGCCTCCCCTGGGTCCCCCTGGTCCAGGGCTACTGGATTTGGACAATTGGTCAGAAACAGGAGTTCTGGGTCCACAGCCACCGCTGGAAATTTGTGAGGGCAGACAGTAACACAGCTCAGCCCTGACTCCAGCGCTCATAATTGTGCCCGACAAGGACACGTACCCTGACCCTGGGACAGCTGAGGGGTCCTGCTTCCTTAGAAGCCTCTTCTGAGACCGTTTTTCTACAGGGGTCGGCCGTGCTTTATACCCTAGTTCACTTGCACAGGGACACAGCCCCCAGAGGCGGGGTTTATGGTTGACTAGGAGCCAAAGTTTTGTCCTAGAGCAGAGCCTAACCAACCAGACTCTCTCCTGGGAAATTTGAACTTGAGACTTGCAGAGAATTTGTTACTATTAGCAAGAACAGTGGAACTTGAAGCCAAGAGACTCAGTCTCACACTGAGAAGACACGTGGGATTCAGCAAAGTTTTAAAAATAACTTCAGTCCTCATTTTAGTTTGTTAGTGAAACATGGACAGGGTTAAAATCTAGGAGCAACTGGTTCCTCAACAAGGAGAAATATGCTCAGTGGAACATAATCCCCTAAAGTCCCAAGATCTAGCCTTTAAGAGCCACTAAACAACTTTCTTTCCATCTAGAGGTAATGGAAGATGGTGGGAGGCCTTTGGTTCAATGGAAAGCACTGACCGTAGGTAAATTCTAGAGGTTCCCAGAGCCACAGTCATCTGACCTGTAAGCTTGAGTGTGGCCTGCAAAGCATGGGCTGGCCCTTGTGCCTCTCCAACCTCACCACCCACCTTCTGTGAACAGCTCTAGCCATACCCAGTGCTTCCATAGTGCTGTTTCATGCCTCCATACAAAGAGTATGTCTTTGTATGGCCTTCCCAAGACTTGTCTGTGTAGCAAACTCCATTCCAACCTTCAATACTATAGGAACTAAGATTCTTGGGGTTGTAGGATGTGGAAATGGACACTGATGATTAGAAGGCTCTGGGATGCCTTGCAGATTCAAAAAAAGAGTTTAACTACCATATTTCAATATGGACAGGGATAAGAAAGCTCATATTTAAGGACTGTCACTCTAAAGAAGTGGTTGTCCATTGGGAGTGATTTTGCCCCCCTGGGGACATTTGGCAATGTCTGGAGATATTTTTGATTGTTGTGACTGGGAAATGGGGTGCTAGAGGCATCCACTGCATGGAGCCAGGGCTGCTGTTAACTATCCTACAAAGCACAGGACAGCTCCTCTCACCCCAGCAAAAAAATTAATCAGCCCAAAATGTCAACGGTGTCAAGATTGAGAAACCCTGCTCTAGAGGACTGCTATCACCATGATTCAGTTCCAGTGATGCCCAGCCTGTAAGACTCTCCATTCTAGTGTTTAGTTTACTGTGAGAGAGAACTTGATTGGCTCACCTTGAGAACTTGTCTACCCCCGGATCTATCAGCTATGGCCAGGGAAGCAGAGTCATCTAATATAGACTTGGCCACTGGGGACCCTTCTCTCTGTATTGGGAATGTTCCCAGAAAAAAATGACTTCTTGTAAGCTGTGCATCGCAAGAGCAATGGGACCAGAGCCCAAAAAGACATCACCCTTCTGGAAGCGTTCCACCCCCTTTAAGATAGAGTTACCCATCTGCATTCTTCGCTCTCACTTTGTCTTGTACATGCTTGGTTTCACTGAATTCTAATTAGTTTGTCTATGTGTCCACCTCTCCAAAGAGACTTGGAATTCTCTATGGTTTGAAACTGGGTGTTCCTCATCTCTGGAAGCTCCGTGTCAATATTCTGGTTACCTGTTGCTATGTAACAAAAAACCCAAAACTTAGTCACTTAGCCACCATTTCACCTCATGATTTTGTGAGTCAGGAATTTAGGCAGGGCTCAGCTTGGTGATTCTTCTGTTACACACAGCCTCAACTAGGGTGACTCAGGAGTATCCAGCAATTGGGCTGGTCTAGAGGGGTCCAAGATGGCTCCTTGGATAATTGGTGCCTTCGTAGGACAGCTGGAAGGAAAGCTGGGCTCAGCCAGTATCCTTTATCTATTGTCATGGCCTCTCCATGTGGTCTTTCTAGAAGGGAAGCCACATTTCTTTTCTTTTCTTTCTTTCTTTCTTTCTTTCTTTCTTTCTTTCTTTCTTTCTTTCTTTCTTTTTTTTTTTTTTAAGATTTTATTTATTTATTTGACAGAGATAGACAGCCAGAGAGAGAGGGAACACAAGCAGGGGGAGTGGGAGAGGAAGAAACAGGCTCATAGCGGAGGAGCCCGATGTGGGGCTCGATCCCATAACGCCAGGATCACGCCCTGAGCTGAAGGCATACGCTTAACTGCTGCGCCACCCAGGCGCCCCTCTTTCTTTCTTTTTTTTTTAAGATTTTATTATTTATTTATTTTAGAGGGAGAGAACAGGGGGAGGACTAGAGATGGAAGGAGAGGGAGAGAGAATCTCAAGCAGACTCCATGCAGGGCTCAGTCTCACAACCCTGAGATCATGACCTGAGCTGAAACCAAGAGTTGGCTGCTTAACCAGTTGGGCCACCCAGGCAGCCCAGGGTAGCCACATTTCTTATGTGGCAGACCAAGTCTCTCAAGGCAAATGTCTCAAGATGTAGGCTGAAACCGAACAGCTCTTAAGACCAAGCATTAGAAGTCCCAGAACATTATTTCAGCTGCATCCTCTAAGCCAAGCAAGTTACGAAGAACTGTCCAGATTCAAGGGGAAGAGAAGTGGAGTCCACCTCTGGATGAAGGGCAACATGCCAGAGCAGAAAGGGAAGGAACCAGTGGTGGCCATCCTTACAGATGATCTACCACAGGCTAGTACGGTAATGGCTCAATAAGCATCTAATGGATAAATTAATCAATATGAAGACAGATTTGCCCTCCTGAGTTCACACAGTTGACATAATGGTTAAATGAAAATAAAACAAATGAAAAATGCTTTTGAAACCATCAAGTGCTATCAAGATGTAAGGGGTTCCTGTTCAGAGAAATCGTGCCAAGCTCACTCTACTTTTTAAATAGATGTTTGCAGGGTTCCCTCCGGGCTCTCTTCTCTTTCGTTGCAGATTCATGCCAGATATCACTAATCAACCACTGCTCTTCTCTGCTGGCACTGAACATGGTCTCAGAATCCTTCTCCACACGACACTCCTGTGATCCAGTATGAATTGATCAAAATTGACATAGGAGTTGAGACCTACCTATTTGCTCTCTTTGTTCTTGCCTAAATTCCTATTGCTAAGCCATCCCCCAAAACCCAGGTCCTTAGTTTCTTAAACCATATACACAAACTGCTTCCTTTCTTTTTTTTTTAAAGAGAAAAATATAAAGTTTAAACCCTGAGGTTTGATGAAATGACAGACACCGTCCCCCACCAAAACTGGATTTATAATGGAAACACAAACTGATTATGGTACTGAGCTATGCCATTACAAATTATTTTGAAGAAATAACTGTATGCAAGAATAGTCATATGACATCTCATAAAGGAGAAAATCTGTTTACCTTGACATATTTTCCTCTGTGAAAGCTCCATTATAAGGTGAGGCAAGCCAAAACTTGTCTATCTGGATGAAGGCAAGCCACGCTGGCTGGCCACTGTCTGCTCCCACGCTCCTCACCCACCCACAGAGTCCCCTAACGCCCACCCTGCTGACTACTCAGCTTTCTAGGGAATTTGGAAAATACATTTTGACTGTTCACCTAAAGCCCTTAAGGGAAGACTGAGAAAACACCACCATACAACCTCTAGTTCTAGAATGACTTTCTGCCATCTGATTGTTGAAGATAAAAGGTCATACCTTTGGCAGGGTGCTTGGGCCTGAAAATGGTTTCTCTTCCTTTCTCAGCCTCTAGGCTCCCACCGCTGTTCTTAAGCAAGAAAACAGGCGGCAAATGACTAGGAGAAGTTGGGGGCCACCAATGTGGCTCAAGTCTCTGAGCCCATTTACTCACCTAGGTGATAGGAACAGTAACAGTGGCCTTGACGGAGCTGGACAGCTCAAAGGCAGTGGGGGGTGGGAAACCGGAGGCTCTCTTTTTCACAGCTGTGCCAGGAACCACCAGCAAAATATGGAACAGAGCAATTGCATGGTTAACTTTCCAAATGTCAGCTCCCCAGTTTCCTCAAATGTGGAAAATGCCAGGATATGTCGCAGCCCTTCCCTGCATGGCAGGAATCAGGCCCTCCTGACTGGAGCATGGCTTCATGGAGCCATGTTGCATACTATCTGCTTACAAGAGCCCAATAGCTAACGCTGTTAGAGCTGTTCTGTACCCCAGCTCCCACAGCAAGTGTTTGCAAGCAAGGCTATGAAGTAGGTATTGTTGTTCTCATGTTACAGATGAGCAAATGGGGGCACGGAGTGGCTAAGCAGCTCACCCGGTACTTCCCAGCTAGCAAATGGCAGACTCGGGCTCCAGTAGCTTTCAACTCTGGGCTATGCTACCTTTCCAGAAGATGCCAAGCAAGTCAGCTGGAAAGAGTTTCTCCCTCCACTGCTTCTTACGCCTTACAAGTAGCATTTTCAACTTCATACCCCAGGGAAAATAAACCAGAGCTGCATGTAAAAACATGGGCAAATCTCATGTCTGATGTAAAGCATGGTGTTGTGTAAAAAAATCAGAAGGATGATACACTATGCTCTCATTTATATAAAGTTTTAAAACATACAGAAGATGAGATATTATCTGGAGATGAGCTATTGGCAACAGCACCAAGACGTTCCTTGGGATGATATATAGTGCTTTCAAGATTCATCTTGGGGACGGGTGCATACCGGGGAGGGGTACGCAAAAGGCTTCATGAATATCTGTAATTTTGAAAATCAAGTTCTATTGTGAGAACATGAATGTTCAGTAAACCTCTGTGCCTTTCTGGATGTCTGAAATATTCCCTGATTTTAAAAAAAGTAATTTTCTACCTTAGAATACTGACCTCTCAATGCATACATCCTGTTCATTAGTCACCCCTTAGTTTATATCTTCCTCCACCTCTTTAAGTCAGTCGATTATCAGATGGCCTTGAGCATCTTCTGATAATACCATTATAATGCCAATGGCTCACATTTCTGGGGCCTTAATATGAACCAACACTTAAGTACTTTCAAACCCCGATTCACTTCGATTCACAATAACTCTAAAGGTGGGACTGTTATTATCCCCATTTCACAGATGAGAAAACTCAGGTTTAAAAGGAGCTGTGGACTTTCTATGGTTCCCAGCTAGTATGTGGCAGAGCTGGGATTTGAGTCCGTGTCTGTCTGACCACAGGGCCTGAATTTGTGCAAAACTCAGGTGCCAGGGGAGGAGCAAAGCAAGCAGGAAGGATGACTTGGCCCCAACTTCAAGGGGCTTCTACTCCATCATGGATGCCTTGTGCCCTCATTCCTCCAGCTACTGGCCTGCTAATACCTGCAGCTCTCGGCTGAGTCCCTCTCCAAGACTTGCACTTGGCTGAGGAAAGTCCAAGGTCACACCCTCTTCCTGGAGAGGCAGCCTCCCATGACTGTTGACTTGGGATTATAAAGGCCAGCCTTTGGCCTGCTCGGAGGGTGCTCCCAGTTTAGAGCTCCCGGTGGTAAGGACCTTGGCTGTGACCGCACTGCAGCTCCCCTTCTCCCTCTCCCGCACCTACAGCCATCGCTCCCCCATGAGGTTAACCCCAAAGCATCCCCCAATAAACTTCTTGCTCTCAAATCTCCATCTCAGAGCCTGCTTTCCGGGGAACTGGCCTGCTGCAGTCTCATGGGGCAGGAAGGCTCTCACAGGGACACTGGAACGATCCCGTGCTGCACTGTGACTATCCCAGGGAGAGGTCAGGACGGCCTGAGGAGTTACAACTTCCTGCAGGAGGTGGGGACCAAGCTGAACCTTGAAAGATTCTTGGGAGAATTAGACTATTATTTGACCATGAAAAGGAATGAAGTACTGATATACACTACAACATGGATAAACCTTGAAAATACGATGCTAAGTGAAAGAAGCCAAATGCAGAAGGCCGCATGTGGGATTCTACTTATATGAACCGTCCAGAGCAGGGAAATCTATACAGAGAGAAAGTAGATTACTGATTTCCTAGGTCTGGTAGCAGGGGGATGGGGTATTGGGAGGTGAGACCTAAAGGATATGGGGTTTCTTTTTGAGGTGAGGAAAATGTTCTAAAATTAACTGTGAAAAGGTTGCACGTATCTGTGAATATACTAAAAACCATTGAATCTTACACTTTAAATAGATGACTTGTGTGGTGTGTGAATTGTATCTCAATAAAGCTGTTAAAAAGAAAAAGACAGGGGAGGGGCGCCTGGGTGGCTCAGTCGGGTAAGTGTCCAACCCTTGACTGCGGCTCAGGTCATGATCTCAGCCTCATGAGATCAACCCTGTGTCTGCTCCATGCTCAGCGGGGAATCTGCTTGAGATTCTTTCTCCCTCTCCCTCAGCCCCTCTGCCCGCTCGCTCTCAAAAAAAAAAAAAAAGAGGACCATGTGGATAGGTTGACAGGAGGGTGAGAGAACTGCATATGGGCAAAAGCACGAGCAAATTGTGGCATCTGAGTGTGCGGGTGCATACAGGTGAGACGGAAAGTAGAAAACAACAAAGATGGTGGAGAGGCTTTGGTCATGTAGGGAAGGCCTGACCCCCACACAGGAAGAAGCTTGTCCCAGAACATCTGTGAGTAGTTAGGTGAGAATGGTGCTTTAGGCTGATCAGTCTATGCAGAAAGGCCAGCAGGTACACTGGGAGCCGAGAGACCAGTGAGGGGACTCTTGAGGTGATCCAGTGTGTGGGCTGGGGGACAGTATCTTTGCTGCAGCAAGATATCACCTGGTTTAACATACACACACATGGGTACACATGTGCACGCGCACACACACACACACATGAGTTACATGTCGTTTTGTGTCTTTCTCGACTCACTGGGCTCATCCCTATATGTCTCCTACCAGTCCACCTGTGCCACACACTGAACACTCCACCACTTCAATATCCACCATTATTGCCTTCCCATAAAATCCTCTCTGCCAGGTTCTAGAGTTTCCTTTGAGACGGCGGTGAACTTACAACAGTGTGCCTCCCTATAGCCTCCCTATAAATCTTGTCACTTACCTCAACGATGCTTTCTCACCTCCTAAAATCAAAGCTATAATTTGGGCAGGGATTTTTCTTTGGTTAAAGATAAAAGTAATCTTGCCTTTCCCCCAGGACCTCACCCATCTGCCACCTGGGACTTCATTAAATCACTCTTCCCCATTGGCAAGGGTGAGCTGAGAGTCTGCCCACCTACCTCATTTGCCGTGAATGAGGTCAGCCAAATGCAACTACTCAGGCCATGCCCCTAACTCAGCTTCCTTTAGAAACACAGAACATTAGAGGTGGGTGGACTTGAAAGGTCCTCCAGCCCCACTTGGCCATTTGACAGGTGAGGACACTGGGGCCCTCCACCTATTGCTAACTGGAGGAGGGAGAGGGGCTTCCTCTCCCTCTGAGCTTCACCACCGAACCAGTCCAACCCAGCCTTCAACCCCTGACATGTGGAGAACAGAAGTCAGCATGTCTTCTTCTACTCTCCAGGATGGTGGGCAAGAATTCCTGAAGAGGCTTGTCTCCTGGGTGTTCCCTCTCTCTGAGAACACAGAACTTCCCATATAGACACTGTGGAAGTCCTTGTGCTCACCCAGCAGCCACTGGGATCTGGGCCAAATGTCAGCTGAGGACCCCAGCAAATCAGTCCCTCCCTAAAACCAAGGTACAGGTCTCTGGTTTCTTATGGTGTAACCCCAACCTCACCAGCCTGAGGACACTAAAGTGGTAATAGGAATGTACATACCCAGTATCAGTGCTCAGACACCTTTATGCTTGGCTTAAGAAAGTCATGTGCTCATGGGGCGCCTGGATGGCACAGGTGGTTAAGTGTCTAACTCTTGATTTCAGCTCAGGTCCTGATCTCAGGGTCATGAGATCGAGCCCTGCATCGGCTTTGTGCTGGACATAGAGCCTGCTTAAGATTCTCTCTCTCTCCCTCTCCCTCTGCCCCTCCCCTGCCCTGCTCACACACGTGTTCTCTCTTTCTATCAAAAAAAAAAAAGAAAGAAAGAAAGAAAGAAAGAAAGAAAGAAAGAAAGAAAGAAAGAAAGTCGTGTGCACAGATATCAACTCCAAAGGACAGGGGCAAACTCTGTTTTCTTCTCTGCTATATTCCCAGAACCTAGATAGGAGTGGTCAGATAGATTTTATGACAAGGAAGCAAAGACACATGGAGCTGATGGAGAAAACATAGTCTTTTCAACAAATGTGCTGGAACAACTGGACATCCACATACAAAAAAAGAATCTAGACACAGGCCTTACACAAAATCAACCCAAATGGATCATAGACCTAAATAGAAATGCAAAACTATAAAACTGCTAGGAGAAAACATAGATGACCTCGGGTTGGCACCATCTTTTTAGATACGACACCAAAGGCATGATCCACCAAAAAGAAAAACAAAATTGCAACCTGGACTTCATCAAAATTAAAACTTTTGGTCTGCAAAAGACAATGTCAGGAGAATGAGAAGACAAGCTATATAGACAAGGATAATATTTTTGCAAAAGACACATTTGATAAAGGACTGTTATCTAAGATATACAAAGAACTCTTAAAATTTAAAAAGAAAACAAACAAGCTGATTTTTAAATTGGCAAAAGATCTGAACAGAACTCACCAAAGAAGATGGACAGATAGAAAAAAACTTATCAAACTATGCTCCACATCATATGTCATCAGGGAAATGCAAATTAAAACAACACTGAGATACCTTTCCACACCTATCGAAATGGACAAAATCCAAAAAACTGACAATACCAAATGCTGACAAAGATGTGGAGCAACAGGAACTCTCGTTCATCGCTGATGGGAATGCAAAATGGTGCAGCCGCTTTGGAAGACATTTTGGAAGTTTCTTACAGAACTAAATTTATTCTTATCCAGGAATCACACTCTTTGGTGTTTATCCAAATGAGTTGAAAATTCGTGCCTGCACAAAAACGTGCACATGTACACTCATAGCAGCTTTATTCATAACTGCCAAAACTTGGAAGCAATCAAGATGTTCTTCAGTAGGTGAATGGGTAAACTAGATAGTACATCCAAACAGTGGGATATTATTTAGCCCTAAAAAGAAATGAGCTATCAAGCCATGAAAAGGCATGGAGGACACTTAAATGTGCTTTACTAAGTAAAGGAAGCCAATCTTAAAAAAAGCTACATGTTGTATGATTCCAACTATATCATGTTCCAGAAACAACAAAACTATTGCTATTTACTGAAGACAGCAAAAAGGTCAGTGGTTGCCAGGGGTGAGGAAAGAGTTGGGGATGAACAGCAGAGCCCAGAGGCTTTTTAGGGGTAAAACTCCTCTCTACCTTACTGTACTGGTGGGTATACATCATGACACATTATCCAAATCCATAGAATGCACAGCACCAAGAGCGATCTCTAAAGTAAACTAGGGACTTTGGGTGACACTGGTGTGTCAGTGTAGGCTCATTGAATGTCACAAAGGTACTACCCCGGTGTAGGAGGTTATTAGTGGTGGGGGAGGCTGTGCATGTCTGGGGGCAGGAGGAAAATGGGAACGCTCTGTACTTTGCACTCAATTTTTCTATGAGCCTAAAATTGCTCTAAAAATAAATTCTATTAAAAATACATTTGGGATCAATATTTCCAATTTTCCTCATGATTCCAAGGTTTACAGAGGTGCCTAAATGTACCCATGAATCAGCTCTGGCCACTGCTTGCCTCCGAGTCCAGGACTATACAGCCCTGCGAAAGACCCATGTCTTGGGGTGCCTCTCTGTGGCTCCAACTGTCTCCAGCAAGGGTAGAAATCCACACCATATGCCTAATGAAATAAGGGAGAAAAACACACTCCCTCTGGGTTATGCTTATCTATGGATGACCCGCAGAAAAGATTTCTGGGCCCCAGAATACCACATGTTCACCCAAATTTTATTTTAAGTCGTGTCACACTGTGCCCTGGGTGGCCAGGTCAGAATGTGCTTGACCACCAGCCACCTTGGTCCACCCTGTTGCTAGATTTCCATCTATGAGAAAAAGGCCCTGACAATATATGTACCAGATTGAGGGGACTGGAAGGCTGCCTTGAACGAAAAACAGCTCCCAGGGCAGAGTAAAAGGGATGGGGGAGACCAGCATCACCTGCCAATTTGGAGAGAGCAGAATAAGTCAGGGGTATAGGCTGCAGGAGGAAAGGCAGGGAGGGTCCCAGGAAATAAGAGATATCCGCCGGGCTGGTTCAGAGCTGCGCTCGTGTGGGCTGTCGAATCTGCCTTCCCTCCTGCAAAAAGGCTGCCATGGCCATCCGGGCCAGTCTCCAAAATGCAAGGCTCCTGGGCCTCCCCTTCCCTAGGGTCTGGACACAGACATATGGACAAGCCCCAGAGGGACTATGGAGAAGCATTTGAGAGAGTCAGGAAGCCCCAGCACTTTGGAGTGGAAAGCTGCAGTCCATTTTCCATAACCCCAAACATTGTGCGATCTTGGACAAAGCACACAGAGCTGCTGGGTGACAGTAAAAGGAGGCCATAACAGAGCAGTTAAGAGCATGAGTTCTGAAATCAGTCAGGCCTGGGATTGAAGTCCAGTTCCACCACTGGCTCCTTGGACACGTTATTTCACCTTTGTAAACCTCCATTTCCTCACCTAGTGGTACCTTGTAGGGTTGCTGGAGGGCCCAAAGAGAAATGACTGAGTTCGTGCAAGGAGAGCACTTAGTCCGGGGTCCCCCGAAACTCTAGCACCCAATGCCACCGTAGCCAGTCCCTAAGCCAATCATGCCTTCCCTTCTTTCCCCTTCCTCCTCATTTAGTGGCTGCTCTGTAACAGTTTCTTGTTTCTGTTTTTACTCAAGCTACACACTTGCATAGTTTAAAGGGTCATAGTTCTTCAAGGCTCTCCCCCTCTCAGCTTTCCCTGTCTCAGAGACAAGCCCTTCAACTCTTTGCTTTACAATACTTTTGATACACCTGGAGTTGTACTATACTTGGGAAGGGAATGAATCAACCACCAACAGAGATGTTCTAAGCCCCTGCTCAGAAGGCTGGTTGTTCTCTCACTCTTGCTAGATCAGATCCACAAGAGCTAGCTCAAACAACGTAGAGGAAGACTCCAAGAACAGTAGTCTGTCAGCGACGGAGCCGCAGAAACCCAACCGTTCAATTAAAATACGTAGTCACTGTACACTTTGCTTTTAATCAACATGCTTCCTCCTGTTCCATTTTAAATCCTGGGGCTGATGGCTGTGCCTGGCCGGGGAAGAGGTTCGGTTATCAGGCATAGATCAGTACTGACATCCAGTGGTCACAGAGAATTGTCTGCCTGAAGCTCTCCGTCTCTCTCTGCCCAGAATCCAGTAGATGTTCACGCAGAGGAAGGAGGAGTGATAGAGGGTGTTGGCTATCGGTGGGTGCTGTTAACTTGGGGGAACCGTGTGATTCGCAGCTGGAGGCTATATAACTCAGGCCAAGGCTTGCCAGTTTGCAAGAGGCCCACGGGATATTTGAATGCTAACCCCGGAATCATAGGAAGAAATGGGGACCATCACTGGCAATGTGGTCAGATCATAAAAAATAAAACATCAGTGCCTACACAGGACTTTAAGTTAGAAATCTTGATTCAAGACCCGCTGCTTCTGTGTCACCTTGGGCAAGTCCCCTAAACTCTCTGAGCTTCAAGCTGCCTCATCTTTGAGGTGAGGCCGATGCTGCCTGCCGAGCCAGCCTCACACGGTTGTGGTAAATGTCCAACGGGAATGTCCGCAAAGTGGTTTGTGAGTTGCAACCGGCTGGGCCACCAAGATGAAGGTGGTGATGGAGAGGACAAAGCAGAGCTGGTAAGGAGGTACCAGGAAGGACTGGGACTCTTGGGGCATGGCCACGTGACAACACTTCCAATTTCCAACGTCACTGAAGCTCTGGAGACTCGGCCTTGGACTGCCAGCGCGGCCTCATCAGAAAAGCATTTCCTCTGCATTTTCCTCTGGACTAAAGTCTCTTGAGATAAGCATTGGTGAGTAACTTCAAGAGCCATCTGACTTCAAAAATTACATCTTAAAAAGATTTTGTAAAATAGAGATGTAATCCAAATGAAAACTTTGAGGCACTACTCATTCTTGTGTCAGAGGGAGATCTTGTTAATATCAGCCAGCCTGGTAGGCCACACCCTTGTTCATTTCTGTATGATTTTTTTTTCTTGTGTTTCCATTTGTATTTGGCCTAGGGCTTTGCCCAGGGAGACTAGTCTCACAAAGTGGCTCTAAATGAAATTAAGAGAGGACCAGTGATAGAAAAATGGTGTGTACGTAAGAGAGAAAATGTAAGGAGGTGATTTTAGAGACTCAAAGACCACATTCCTTTTTTTTTTCTTTTAAGATTTATTTATTTATTTATTTATTTATTTATTTATTTATTTATTTATTTATTTATTTATTTGACAGACACAGAGACAGCCAGCGAGAGAGGGAACACAAGCAGGGGGAGTGGGAGAGGAAGAAGCAGGCTCCCATTGGAAGAGCCTGATGTGGGGCTTGATCCCAGAACGCCGGGATCACGCCCTGAACCGAAGGCAGACGCTTAACGACTGAGCCACCCAGGCGCCCCAAAGACCACATTCCTGACTCAGATTGTGCCATCAGATTTTATAACTTATTAGAATGTACCTTCAAGAAGTTGAGTCTCCCTAGTGAGCTTCATTTAAAAGAAACAACCAATTCTCTCATGCTTCCTAAAGGTAAAAGAGGGCTTTGAACCCAAAGAAATATCACGCTCCTTTTTCCAGGTTTCTGTGTAAGTGTATCTGTCGAGGAAAAAAATAAAACAAACCCATTCTAGCCCCGGAAAGGGGTTTATCACAGTTTATAGAATTACAGGCAGGGCTGAAATAAAGAACACCTTCCAGTCCCAGAGCAAAATCAGGCCAAGCGGGAGCAGCTGACTCTTCCAGCACCGGGAAGCTACCTGCTGAACTGGAAAGCTTCTGTCCTGCGCTGCAGAGTTGTACCACAGTGGCCCCAACCCAGACCAGCAAGTGGTGCCCTGCACCCTCTCCCCACAAAGTGAGTGATGATTGGACATTGAGATTTCCACTAACAGTGCCCCAGTAGAGCCCGCACCCCCCTCCCTTGTGCTGGTCAGAGCCAGCAGCAGCAGAGCAGCCTGGACTTCAGTCCACTTTCCAAATCTCTCTGACTGGCTAAATAGAAGTCCCACCCAGAATCCTAGCTGCAAGGGATTCTGGGAGATGTAGTTTTCCCGTCTCTGGCTTTTGTAGTTGGGAAGGGACACCAGGAGAGCTGAATGAATGGGGAGAACCAATCCACCGTGCCCACCACAATGGCTTATCGTTATTTTCTTTTAGAGTTATTTTTCTTTTTTCTATTAATCGTTTTTTAGTTACATGCTCACCATCAAAGATAACAATATAGAAATGAAGTAAAAATGAAAGTGCCCTGCCCCAACCCCATTTTCCAAAGGCAATCACTGTTTACAGTTTGGCTTCTGTGCATTTTGGTGGGGGGGAGGGTTTACTACATGCTGCTCTGAAATCTGTTTGACCCTTGAGCATATATCCTGGACATCTTGACCATGAAAGGACATGTGATTCTCATTCATGCTTTTAAAAGAGTTGCCAAGCATCCCATCAGAGAGGTACCCTACTGATGGACATTAAAGTTGTCTCTAATTATTCCCTATTATACATAATTCAAAAGGAACAGCTGTTCAAGCATTTGGAAAGGTCAGTTTTCCAGAAGTGATAAACCTGTACCATATTTCGAAGCTGTGTCTTCCTAATCACCACACGGTCAGGGGATTTAGTTTAGCTGGCCAGAGTTTAAGACTCAAAAAAATTAGCCTAAGCCCTGCAAATGTTTGACTCAGCAGACATTGATGGAGCCTCGGTTGCGAGCATGAGGGGTTTACAAACATGGCCCCCCTTTCTTATCCCCAAGGGGCCTACCCTCTCCTGGGACCACAAAGGTCTATGCACATAGCTGGTTAGTACCTGGCCTAGGGGTGTGTGACACAGAGGGCTAGGAGAGCAGGAAAGAGAACATGGCATTGACCTCGATGGGCAGTCAAATTGAGAGTGCCAGAAAGCTAAGATTAAGAACCCTCCACCACACAAGCATCGGGGGTCAGAAGGAAGTCTGGGTCACACATCATCGGCTGGGTTCCCAGATGCCAACTAGGACATATGACATCCCTTGGCAAAGTGGGTACTGGCTGCTACAGATCACCCCAAAGTGTGTTTCCTCTGCATTTGTTTTTAAAACCTTCACTTCAAACTGAGGGCTTCAGAGGGGAGGCGGGCGGGGGAATGGGATAGGCTGGTGATGGGTAGTAAGGAGGGCACATATCGCATGGTGCACTGGGTGTTATATGCAAGTAATGAATCATGGAACTTTACATCAAAAACTAGGAATGTACTGTATGGTGACTAACATAATATAATAAAAAATATTATAATAAAAAATAAAACCTTCACTTCAGCTCATCTCTACATGAGCTTGGTCTTCCCCAGCATCTCAGCCAATCCCAGCCCAAGCCTGGATACACAGTGGCCTCGGCAATAAGGGTCGCAGTGCGTATGTGCTGCTCTGTCCAGCACATCCATCCCTGCTTCTCTCCCCAACAGATGAGAGAATACTCCCTCCTCCATTCTCTGCTCTGGAATCTGGACAGAATTGCTTCCCACCATCCCCACCATATATCCCCCTTCCTGGACCAATGGCTGATTTCAAGGATGGACAGCTGATGCAGCCTGAGTCATCAAGGAAAAGTAAATCCCAGCACTTGTACAAAATCTGTGGTGAAAATGATCTTGTCTTTCTCTGAAGATCTGAAACTGAGGCATGCTGCAACTATAGGGGGAAGACTGAAGTCCAAAGCTTCTGAGGGTCATTCTGTGACCCCGAGGAAGGCAGATTAGAGAGGTAAAGTAATGACTTCAGAGACATTATTAGAGCCTGGATCAAGCATCACCTGAAGGCAGACTTTTCTTTAGACTTCTAAATTACATTAGCTATTATATCTACTTTATTGACTGAACCATTTTAAGTTGGAGTTTTCTGTCATTTGCATCATATAGGGATGGACATGTTTTTGCATATTGCCCACGGTGGCATTTCCTTCTATAGCCTCTAAAAATAACCTATATGCAACCTCTATCCCTGCACCCAGTTGCTGCCCCAGAAAACCACTCTCACTGAGAGCTCTTTGAATGTGTGTCCTAGAAAGTTAACTCAAACTGGCTTAGACGAAAAAGAATCATGTTGGCAGGAAGAGCAGGAAGAATCAAAACAAGGGCCTCCATCACTTCAAGATTCAATCTCTCTCCCCTTGGCCTCTGTGTTTATTCCTCAAATCTGTTTTCTCTAAGAGCCTGGAACACCGCTAACCTCAGCTCTGGGCTCAGACATACGTGGTTACTACCCAAGAGGTAAAGGTTTATTCCTCCAGCTGAAAGCATAAAAATCCTAGAGAGCTCTGATTAGTCCAGCATGGGTCCCGTGTACACCCTTGGGCCAATCAGTGCAGCCGGGAGAATGAGGTACGATGATTGGCCCAGCTTTCTTGTTTGTTGGTTGGTTTGGTTGTTTGGTTGCGGGTGGGGCAGGATCTACTGGCCTGACCCTAGACCCAATTCATTGTACAGAAGAAGGTGAGGTTCCTTGAAAAAACGGAGCAGAGCTGAGACAGAGGTTAAAGGATGCTGACAAGTCATGATAAAAATGTCCACGGAACCTCAGCGTTTTTCTGCAGATCCATTGGTAATGGGTGCAGAAGAGCTTTTGTAAAATGGGCTTTGTTCAAAGCTTGTGGTCATTTGTGGATACAGTCACTGATAGAGCTGAGAGGCCAGGTGGTGGGGTGACTGAGCCAGGACTTAAAGGCAGGCATGACGGTTGCAACTAGGGCTGTGACCTAGGGTGAGTCAGGCAACCTCACCAGGCTCGGTCCTAGAAGGAATCAGTGATGTTATGTGCCTCGCACAATGATTAAGGCTTTAGTACCTTCTTCCCAGCATGTAGAATCATTGTGGAAGAAAAAATCAAAAGCCCAACTGTGGAAGTCTTTTCGAAAGTTGTCAGTAGCAGGAAACTTCAAAATGTTTGAAGACTGAGTGGGGGGCCCAAATGTCCAAGGGGGGGGAACTGATGCCAAATCAGCCTTGACCTGAAAAAAATTTCAAGATATAATTTTAAAAAATGGCAAAGGAAGGAAGTGAAGAAATGTGAGCTCGAGTGGGCACTTTTTCCCCGCTAAAGCCATTGTAATGCACCCAATGGACTTCCTCTATGGTCTGGCGCCCGATCCCGTGGATTGCCACGTTGCCCCTTCAATTACTTTCATAATGCTAAGAGGTTTATACTCTTCTTAAATTAAAACAAAACCATCCAACTTTCAGTGTTATTAAGTGGCAAGACAGAGATGGGCTGATTGACCTTGCAAGTCCCGGCTGACAATCCACCTGTGGCTTCCCGATGGCATTCTCTCTCCAGTCCCAGCATCCTCCCTGACCTGAGCATCCCTCCTCTCCCTCTTTCCACCAGCGAGCCCGTGGAGCAGGAGATCACCCTTGCACACTTGGCTGCAGAGGATGAACTCTGGCGTAGGGTGAGCCATGCGAGGCAATGACCCGCCCGCAGGTGCAGCCCTGGGAGGGGCCCACTGTGCTTCTCGGCCCTGCCCTAGACTCCTGCACACTCGCTCACTTGGCCCCTTACCGCAGCCAGCAGCCTTGTAAGGTGAGCAATAAGACCGCAATGTGCCAGACCTCGAACTTCACCATGAGATCAGCCCAACCCAGGAGGTGAGCTAGTAGCTCACAGGCTGGCTGTGGTCCATCAGCCCCAAGTTAGAGCTGCTGGTGCTAGGCCAAGATTAGAAAGGACGGGCCCCTTTTGGCCCAGTGAGGCCTCCAGGGCACGGCCCAGACCACAGAGGGCTGATCACACCTGGCCCGGAGGAAGTTCCTCCTCGACAGGCCATGAACCTCCCCGTCGGGGAGCAGAGGTCTGTGTGGTCAGAGCAACAAGCACTCGGGCAGCCTGGGGAGCCCCTTGGCTGCTTCCTTTGCTCCTGGGAGCTGTGGGGGGCCCAAGAGCAATGGCACAAAATCCACAGGAGTTGGTCGTCATGGCTGTGCCCTTGCTCCTGCACTTTCTCCCCACCCCTCCCTTTAATGAAAGGCAACTCTTCTGATTAATTTCTGGTTTCCTGTCATTGTTCCTGACTTGTCGTCAATCTCAAGGTGTGCCAGGGTGCTTTATATTTACTTGGAATAGCTTGCCTAGGCCTGCTGAGTTGGCAATCCTATTAGCAGGATTTTTTTTTTTCATTGTGTTTGTGAAATGAAATAATATAAAAGGCCCTGTCTCCAGAGAATTCTTCCTGCCCCATTTCTCTGCACACCGTCAGGTGCTGGGGAGATCATGAGGTCTCGGGAGGGGCCCAACGGTGCTTCTCTACTTTGGTGCCGAGAGGGCCTGGGAGGAGACACTGTGGTCCAGCCAGGGCAGGTGCATCAAAGTCCTGCCCGCCTTTGACGCACACAGAATCGTGGGGATGGGGGGGGAGGAGGTCCCCGACAGGCCAAAGCAAAGAAGTTATGCAGCTGAAATCACGGCCAAGAGGCTGGCGTGCGAGCCAGGAGCTCCAAGGCGAGAAGGTGGGTTTCTAGTTCTTGAGCAAGTAATTCAAGCTCCCGAGGCTCACTTCCCTCATTTGCCAAGTGGACGGAACCATTCCTGCCTCCTAAGGTGGCCAGAAGGATTAAATGAAACTTCATATGTATAATGCCTTGGCACAGTGCCCAGTGCGGGGACGGCATCCGACAACTATTTCGGTCATTCCTTTTCTGGCAGGACACTCCAGAGTGCTGTATAGTAGAACATGGCTTCTGGTGGCTCGGGGTGAACCAGGGACTTTTTTTAGTGGGGGGGGGCGGATAATAAAGGTTTGGGAGAGGCTCTGAGAGCCTGAAGCACACACAGGACTAATGAGAGGGGAGGACAGTGAGCCTCCTGAACCTGCTCCCAGGAGGTGATCTGTGGCCGAGACGCACGGGGCAGGGGTGCTCCAGCAGCACTCAGTGGGGAGAACTCAAGAGCGCTTCTCTGGGTCACAGAGCTCAGCCTCGCACTCGCCACACGCCACGTGAATAGCTTTTGTGTTAGAATTTACAATAAGTCCATTCTTAGCTGGCCTTCTTTGTGGCTGGCTTCTCCATCGTGGTGAGCATGGGCTATGTGCAAATCGAAGTGCTCCTTGATTCATGTCAGAGAGAGAGAGAGAGAGAGAGAATGAGTTCTCTGGTGAAAGGGTAAGAACAGTTTAAAGCAATTTTCATGGGAAAGGAAATCCTCCTATAAACTTCCACTTGGGTGGAAATCTTGGTCCAATCCTGCAAGGGAATATTACACAGTCAGTAAAAACGCTTTGCATTTGAAAAGGTTTGTGAAAAGAGCAGAGTGCACAGTTGCCCAAACTGTGTGATCTAAGCTATATTAAAATGCATTTTTAAATTTCAAAGATGAAAATATACCTTCTTGCCTTTAGGCAATGGATGATGAAATCTTTTATCGTCTTCCTACTTTTCTGTATTTTACTAATTTTTCAAACAGCATGTATCTTTATAATAATAATAATAATGAAGACAAGGAGGAAGAGTTAAAGAACTTTTAAAGGCCTCTCAAGCCTCCATGTATTGCTATTTAAAATCGCACTTTCCTGAGGGCTACAGAGGGGAGGGGGGTGGGGGAATGGAATAGACCGGTGATGGGTAGTAAGGAGGGCACGTATTGCATGGTGCACTGGGTGTTATACACAACTAATGAATCATCGAGCCTTACATCGAAAACCGGGGATGTACTGTATGGTGACTAACATAATATAATAAAAAATCACTATAAAAAAAAAAGGAAAAAAAAATAAATAAAATAAAATCGCACTTTCCTTCTGTCGGAACACCAAGAAGTCATTGGGGAGGGGGGACGGAGAAAACAGCATCAGGTGACAGGTGCGTGAGCATCAGACCCGATTGCAGGATCCAAGGCCCCTTCCCAGGCCCGCAGGGTGCCGACAATGTAGGTAATTACACATCCTCGTCGTGACGTCCTTAGCAGCTCACGTGCCAGAAAAAAAGATCCGTGAGGCCAGTGGTTTTCCAAAGGCATTCTCATACAGAAGTTTAGTATGTAAAACAGGTTACAAAGGAACCAGGCAGCTTCTTGTGAGGGAAGGATGTGGGGGCTTCAACCATCCCGCCAGGTCCCCACATCCCCATCCCTCACTCCTTCATTTGATCTCTGTGCCTAGAAAAGAAACACAGCTAGAAAACCTCGTAATATTCAACTGGCCCTGAATGTGGAGAATAGACAAGAGGATGGTGGGGGTGGTGGGGGTTCTATTTCTAGGTAATTGGTAAATACATTTTTGCTGAAAATTCATATCCCTTTAAATAGCTCCATACAGCTCTGTTTCAGAAACAAACAATAAGGCTGTTTTTACCAATACATCCTCTGGGAAGGGTACAGGGTTCGATCTCTGAGAACATTTAAGCCTTTGATGTATCTAGTTGCTACTTGGACCCTACAATTTATGAGACTGAATAAAATTGTGATTACTAGCCATTGACTCAGGCTTACAATAAGTTGTTTGCTCCTGGTGAGTTCTGTGCTTGGTTTTGGGGAGGGGGAGGGGGAGGCAGAAATACTCTTTTAGATTTGTTTCTGCCTAATTGTCTCCTGGAAGAACATATTGCTGTGGGTTCCAGTTGTTGTTTTTTTATCCATGTGAGTTTGTGTGTTACGAGCACTTGTTTGCAAATATGATCTGAAATATTAAAGACATGGGTCTTTTCTGCGTTTTGATCATGTAACTTGATGTAGCACCTTGGTGAGGTCTAGCTCCTGGTGAACAGGGAGCTCTTGGTGGCTTTCAGACACAGCTGCTTCTCAGTCTGTGCAGCCACTGGGGGCCTGGGTCCCTTTCCTCTGTCTCTAAAGAGGGGAAGCCAGAGGCTGCAGGCAGCCTTTGTTAAACACACTGGTGTGAGTGAGTGTGTAAGCGGGCAGGTGTGCTCAGACAATCACTGGGCGTGCATTTCATGTGCTGAAGGGGCCCCTGAAAGACAAGGTCCATAGAGGTGCCAGCCTTTCCTGTTCCCCAGAGGCAGCAAGCCCCTCTGCTGGGGTCCTGCACTGGGACTGACAGCCTAGACAGTAAGGACAGGGTCTGGAGGAAGACTGTCCCCTCCACCAGCTACTTCCTGGGTGAGCTTAGGCCAGTTTTCCCACGTCCTTAAGGCTGAGTACTTACCTGGAAAATGGAGATAATCACAGCAGTTTGTTAGGAAGACTTTTTACATAATCTCATTGGCTTTGTGATTATGTAAGAAAATGCTTTCAGAGATACTTACAAATTATGTAGAGACGAACTAACATGAGATCTGGGGCTTGCTTTAAAATAATTCAGCAAAAACAAAGTGGGAGATGAGTCCATGTGCACTGGTTTCAAAAACAGGCAAAATTCATCTATGGTGATAAAATAAGAACAAGAATTGAAATGAAGACGAAATGAATAAAAAGAAATGAAAAATGACAAGTGGAAAAGAGCACTGGGAACTTTCTGGAGTGCTGAAAATGTTCTGTAACTTGATTTGAGTGATGATTACATGGGCATAATATTTGGCAAAACTCATTGACCTACAAATGGTTCAGAAAAAATGTGTGTGTGTGTGTCTGTGTCTGTGTCTGTGTGTCTGTGTGTATAATGTATAATAAAGCAAATGTGGTAATTTGTTGCCATTTGGAGAATCTCTTTGAAGAGTATATGGAAATTCTTCACATTTTTAAAACTTTCTGTATGAAATTATTTTACAATAAGTTTAGAAACTCATCAAACTTCACTCTTAAGATCTATGCAGTTACTGTATGTGTATATTATATACCAAATGAAAGTTAAAAATCATATGTAGCAAGATCTTGACAAATATTGAATCTCGGTGAGGTGTATGGAGGTTCGTTATACTATTCTTTCTACTTTTCTGTATATTTGACTATTTTTATAAAGCAAAAAGAAAAAAAAACATTAAAAACAACCAATGTAACCGTCAGGTTCCTGGCCCTGTGCCCCGCACTGGGTGGCTTCCCTCTCTGAGAATGGCCCATCAGAGCCACCCTGCACCCTCCCTCTTGGGTGATCTGGAAATTATATGTACATCATATGCTGATGCTGGCATGGCCTGTGACCGTGCTTGGCAAGATATGCACCCCAAACTGGTTTTCTCTGTCCTTCAACTAAAACGAGGTGAAACAAATAGCCAGACAATACTGGGGATACGTATCTTTTCCAAGCTCCCACTCACAGTGAATACCTTTGCACTGCTGTCTTCCTCCCCCAGAAGCTGCACTCAAAGTAGCCCCAGTGATGGCAAAGCCGAGAGGAGAAGTCACAGAGGGCAAAGCCTGAGACACGTAAACACCTTGTAAGACAAGCAGGAACCACTTCGGATCTAATTTCACTTTTGCAAGGTACACATTTGCCGTGGCTGAGACAGAGGGAAAAAGTGAGGACCGGTGACCTTTGAAGTGAATCAAACACTACTCTTAAGAAAGCCTCCAGTTTTATGAGGGTGCAGCTGCCTGTTCCCAAGGGCTGAATGGGAGGACTGGCCCAGGAACATGGAGACAGGAGTACGGTGTATCACTAAGGATCCATGTGACCTTGGGTGAGTCACCGCCTCCTTCATGGGCTTCTTTCCTCCCTCCACAAATGAGGGTTTGAACCTAAGGAGCTCTTGGATACGTTCCAGCTTTGTGATTCTTTAAAACAAACATCGAGCCTCAGGCAGAGAAGGACTCCGGGTCGGGGAACAAGGCTTGCATGCTTCCAGGGCCCAGGTAGGAGACAAGGAAGGACGCAGGCGGGACAGAGACTGCAGGAAAGATACTGGCCGTGGCCAAATCTCCCCAAGTTTTCAGAGATGCCAAAAATCTAGATTTTTCTGTCCTATCTCCTGATTTTCAAATGATAGTAACTAATTCAAAAATTTTTTATGAATTCTATGTGAGCCTAACGAAAATATTTGTGAACAGAATTAAGTCCCTGAGCTGGCGGAACGGGCCTTAGGTGTGATGTCATAGCCTCCTGGAGGGGGCGGGGGTTGGATCTCTGTCTCCAGTCTTTTCAACATTAAGGTTTCATGGCTGCCAAAGTCTCAGAGCTCACCTCCTCAAGACTGAAGGTAAATGTTAATGACACATATTTCCAGCACTTTTTACCATAACCTCCAGTAAAATATCCATTTTACATCTATCAGCAATCATACACGTGCACATACATACATAAAACTGAAGGAAAAAATTCACAAAATAAAACTTGCCCCTCCTACAAGCAATGCCCTCTGATATTTTCTATTCCATTTTTGAACATTTTGACGGCAACTCATTAAACTGACTTCATGGGTCTTGTTGGGAAAACATTGTTTTGTGTCCACGTTTACCAATTCTCATTTAATGCTCCTTCTTACCTTATGAGGTAGAATTATTATTAGGCCCATTTTTCAGAACAGAAAAATGAATATCGAGTTTCACGCACCAGATCTGACTTTCTTTCTTCTATTCTTTTAATCAAGACAGGCAAGAATGAGAGGAATTAGAGGACTCCAAAGGGCAAGGTCAGAAAGGAAAAGTCCAGAGGCAAAGCAATCCAGGAGGACCTTGGGGGGGGATAGAAAAGTAAAGCAGGAGGATTAAGGCTGTATGTGGTGGGGCGTGTGATTTAAGGGCTCTCTTTTGTCTACCCTATGGAATCCACAGGAAACTATGCGTGGTTCCCTGTGCCATGGGTAAGTGGCTTCATCACGGAGGGGCCGAGTTTGTCACCCACGTGGCAACTGCAGACTCCAAGAAGGTGACGAGGTTGCTAATGCTGAGGTCACATTTATTAACTTGAAATTCCAGCTCCAGACTTGTAGGCACGGGTGATTGATGGTTGCAGTAGGAGAGAAAATAGGTAGCATTCGAATCCGGATCCATGTGACCACCAAGGCTGGCCTGGGAAACCTCACCACTCAACTCTACTACCGTCCAGTTCATTATGAATAAACTGACAGAAGTTCCATGTTTTCTCCATAGGCAATGGTCAGAGAGGACAAGAGACAGAAGCATAGCCTAGGGATGTCAGTGGGGGAGATTTGGGGTTTTTTTTTTTAAGAATTTTTTTATTTACTAGAGAGAGAGAGAGAGAGAGCGCATGCACACGAGTGGGGGGGGGTCAGCAGAGGGAGAGGGAGAACCAGACTCCCCGCTGAGTGTGGAGCCCAACACAGGGCCCCCTCCCAGGACCTCAACTGAAGTCAGATGACTGAGCCACCTAGGCGCCCCAGAGATTTGGTTTCTTAGGACTCATGAGCTTGGATCCCAGCTGGACCAGTCAGCTGAGCCTCATACTACTTTTTCTGTTCAAGCTTTGCAGCAATCTGGCCTGGGGCAGGAAGCCCAGCAACACCCTGCCCGACCTGGCCCAGCCCAGCACGGCTCTGCACAGCCTGGCCTTCCTTCACTCGCAGCACGTCTGGGCTATTGAGTCTAGGATGCTTGAGTCTATCCCCATCACCTGTTCGTCTCTTTCCTTCATGTCCCGCACCTCCAGATTCCTCAAGAGAACCAGTGGAGGTGAGTGTCTTGTAGATAAAGTCCAGAGGCAATGATCTCCGACATTGCGTTGGGTGGCTTTCTGCTTTCTCCAAAGCGTGTGGTACAAGCACCATTGCTGGGCAATATTTAAAGCCAAAGAGTCTTAGATTAGCATCTCCAAAGTCAATTAAGAAGGCAATTTTTTCCCTTGGTTTGTATTTGTATATTAGTAATGAACTATAAGGCCTCCTTGTGCGGTAAATTCACCTAGGTAACTGGGGAGCGAAGTACAAATATTTCTTTCCCCCTTAATGGCCCCAAACATTTATCTCGTACAGAGAAAACTACATACAAGCACAAGGAGGGCTCTCTTCCGGCCGCTGAGGAAGCACACAGGAGCAGCTCTGATAAATATTGATGTTTGTTTATCCACATGTCACAGGCCACCCTGGCAAGCTGCCATCCTCTCCCACCCTCATCTGCATAACTGACAGCACTTATTATGCAAGGAGGAGATATAGGAACCCCAACTGCCTTTGCTGAATGACTTTCAGCCTTTGTTTCCTGAACACACACACACACACACACACATATGCACGCACACACACGCATGCACGCACACGCACATGTAGAGAAACCAGTTGTCCTGACCTACTAGGTATTAGGAATGGGACCAAAAAACCCTATGTCCTATCTTTCATCAAAGGGCAGAAGTATATACTCCTGTGTACAGAGAGAATGGCCATTGGAAGACCCGGGCTTCCCTGCAATAAAGAGCTCAGAGATGCGTGAATGCTACCGCCAAGTGCGGCTTTGTTACAAATTCAATGCCATTAAGAAATAAGCTATGCTACATGCAAGTCCCAGAGCATTAACATGGAGATGTTTACAACCACGTAGCTGCTAGGTCACCATTGAGTTCCTGAGCACCTACCGAGTCCACGGTGGTGCGAACAATACGCCTCACTGAATCCCACTCATCTATTGCATTTTTAAAATTTATTTATTTATTTATTTCCTTCCTGTGCACGAGTGGTGGGGGGTGGGGGGAGAGCAGGGGGGAGGGAGAGGGAAAGGGAGAAAGAAAGGGAGAGAATCCCAAGCAGACTCCATGCTGAGCAGGACCCCCCAACCCTGAGATCATGACCTGAGCCAAAACCAAGAGTTGGATGCTTAACCGACTAAGCCACCCAGGCGCCCCCCATCTATTTCTAAGCAACATGGTTCAGCTTCAAAATGTTTGAGGACTAAAGCAGAGTGTAAATGAATAAGGCCCCTGTATTTATTCCTTTAATAGATATTGACTGAATGCTTAGCATGTAAATGCCAGGTGCTAGGCACAGAACAAACATGGAAAAAGACCCAGTCCCTTGAGAAGCTCAGCGACCAGAGGGCAGACAGACAGGTAACGAGGGGTAGCGAGGCACTCTCAAGCAGACCACAAGAGAAAGAAGCACCCCACGCTCCGGGGACACACAGGAAGGAGTGGTCCGTGAGGAGTGGGCAAGAGAGTGTCCTGGGGAGAAGCCAAGGGCTCCCTACTGGATGTCCTCTGCTTTTCCCCCACACGATTCCTGCCCCTGGGGTGATCGACTCACTCCTGCAGGTGGCCTACTCAGGAGGACTGTGGACGTCCAATGGCAAAATCCCAGGTAGGCATCTCCCCACGCTCCCGGGATTCCCATCTTCTCCCTCTAGAGGTAAGATAAAGGAAAACAAAATCGCTCCTCTTTTCAGCATTTCTTTCTTACAAAATCTCCTGTCTTTCGTCTGGGCTCCTTTACCCTGCGAACTCCTCGATACACTCTAGATGACGCGGACACAGAGAGCCCGGGGGGCCCTCCAGGCGGCCAGGGAGGCAGGAGTCTCTGACAACCCGCTCGGGAGACCTGCACGGGGTCGGAGACGTGGGGGGAGACCTCGTGCAGCCTCTGGCCCCTGCAGACGGCAAAGAACTAGAGCATAAGGGCCTGACGTCTCCTTCCTCCCAAGTCCGTGGCTCTGCGCGTGTACCCAGATCTCTCATTTACGTTGTGTGGCTTTCTACCTGGACGGCATAATGAGTATCTCCATGAAGCGTTCCCTTCCCCTGGAAGATCGCCCACCTCCCCACCCCCATCTGCTTCATCTAGTTGGTTCAGATCTCAGGCAGTGTGCCTCCGCTGGAGAAGCTTCCCTGACCCCTTGGGCTAACTGCCTGAGTTGTTCACTGTCACGTGCCAGGTACTTCTCTTCGTGACCTTTGGATAGTTTGCAAGGAGGCACTCACCTGCATCGTTTCCTTTTATCTCTGTCTGCCTCTCCCATGGCCACAGGCTCCATGTGAGAAGCACATACCCCGTTCATTCCCCTCTGTAATCCTAGCTCTGGCTCAATACCCAGCACCCAGGAGGCACTCAACAAAATCCCTCTGAGTAGTGAATGAAGTTCGAGGAATGGGACTCTCCCCAGACCCTGTTCCTCTTGGTATGCCACACTCCTGCCTGGCTTGGACTGCTGTTTGGTCTGAAGCTTTGCTTTGGGGATCAAAAGCATTCTAAGCAAAGTCCTTCAACGTCTAAATCTCTCCTGTGCAACTTGGCCTAAAGGAGCCTTTTGAAGGCAACATGAGAAAAATAATAAGCAGAAATTTTTAAAAACTGAGATGTGAGTCCAAAACAAGCCAAGTATTTTACCCATAGTAGCACACATTTGTTGTTTCAGGAGAAGATGACAATAGATAAAAATCAATAATGCTTTTGTTCCAGAAGATTAACCTTGTGTTTGGAGCAGGAAGAGAATCTAATGGACAGCTTTTTTCCTGCTTTTCCCTCCTCAGTAATATGATGTGGTTATGCCAGAGAGAGGGGTTTGAGGAGACAGAAGGTTAGAAGGCTCAAAACATTGCCTAATGCAGAAAGGAAGATCTAGACAGAAGGTCAGAATCTCCCTGACCTATCAAGTTGGTGGGTAGATGGAATGTCTCCCCTTCACACTGTCTTTGGCATTCAAAGAAAAACTTTCCAGGATATCTGCTAGCAACCCCCTTACCCTCAAATGAAGGCCCCGAGACACAAGATCTCAGCCTTCGGCAAGAGCTGATTGGAACCAGGCTGAGAGATTCTGTCCCCTGGAATTTAGAATCAAGCCACAGAGCCACCTGTTGGTCCATTAGGTGCCTCAAATGTGATGTGAGGACAGGTCAGATTGACGGTGCCTGTTTTGGCCACATGCATGAAGAACCAGAGAGAGCCAGCCTGCAGGCCAAGAGAGAAGAGTGACAGGAAAGGAGAGGTCAAGTACCACAAACAAGAGAGCCACCCCACTCCCAACTTTCTACCTTCTGGTCCTTCTTCCTCATGAGGCCAGCCTGAACTTCCTGTCCTCAGAACCCACGAGAGCTCCCATGTCCTCCTGGAAAGTGCCCTCTCTCCACCTTTCCTGTTGCCACAGTTAGCCTGAATGCATTGCTGGCCTCCATGTGTGAGTCTTCTGTGGCTGCCATCGCACGTTACCACAAACTGGCTGGTTTAGAACCACAGATATTTATTCTCTCACAATCCTCGGAGACAGAAGTCTGAAATCTAGGTGTCAGCAAGGCCACGGTGCACCCAAACCTCTAGGGGAGAACCTTTGCTCCTTCCAGCTTCGGGTGGCTCCTGACTTTCCTTGGCTTGTGGCTGCAACCCTCCAGTCTCTGCTTCCGCCTTTCCATGACCTTCTTCTCCTCTTCCGTTTCTCCTAAAAACAATTGTCATTGGATTTGGGGCACACTTGTGTAATCCAGGATGACCTCATCCCAAGATCCTTAACTTAACTGCATCTGCAAAGACCTATTTTCTGAACATGGTCACAGTTGTAGGCACCGGGGGTTAGGACTTGGATGTTCACTTTACCTTGTAGCCCGCTGAGCTCTAGGATAAGTTTACCAGATATTCCCGATAAGCCTTGCAAAGTGTGGTGACCAGTGCATGCAACACAAACTGTTTATAGAGCCTAAAGGACAGATACATGAATGAGAAGCAATTTACATTTTTTCGTGCATGAAAAGTGTTTCATGGCATTTCGGTTTTGAATATTTGGGGACGGAGTCAAAAGCCTTTGTCCGGCACGTCTGAAGTCACTGTTTTCTCTAGCCTCTTTTGGATCTTTATTAATGATAATGTTAGATAGTTACTGCCATGTACTGAGCACTCATTAGGTACCAGGCACTGTGCCTGTATGTATATAAATGTGTATATATATGTACAGATATACGTATATCTGTATATACACATATATATACAAATAGGTATATATTGTTTGGAGCCTTCGTGTATATGTACGTGTATATACTGTTCTGAGCTTCTGTGGGGAATCACACTGCTCTTCATGGGGAATCACACTGAATCTTCACCACAGTGTTCTGAGGGCAGAATTATTATCCCCAGGAGTCACACCCAAGTTGGTTGGGTACCAGGTCAATGTTTTTCACCATTAGGATGACACTTCTGGTGATCTGGCGCACATGAGGGCTGTGGATTTCAGGAGGAAGAGGACGACCTGATACGGGCAGCACCTAGTCGGTGCCAAGCAGTGCGTTTGCTGCTTCACATTTGTTACCTCATTCGATCTTTGTAGCCCCTCCGTGAGCGAGAGGGTGCCGAAATGAGAGGAAGGCTGCTCACACTCAGCCAGGGTTTCCTGTGAACGTAACCTGCGGAGTCAGTGAGACAACATGTTCCCGGATGTTCCCACCTGTCAGGGCCAAGGGGCATCAGCCCCTATGGATCTCCTCCTAATAACTTCCGGAAGTAGGACACAGGTGGGGCGGAGGGGCAGGTGTAAACATAAGGTCAGAAAGTACCTCCTGAATTAGAATCTCTCTCTCTCTCTGTTTTTTTTTTCCCCAAAGATTCTATTCATCCATTTGAGAGAGAGGGAGAGAGCATGAGCAGGGGAAGGGAGGGAGGGAGCCAAGCGGGGAGCCAGATGCAGGGCTTGATCCCAGGAGCCCGGGATCATGACCTGAGCTAAAGGCAGACGCTTAACCAACTGAGCCACCCAGAAGCCCCTAGAATCTCTTCTTGCTTGCAAAGCTGCTAATATCACCTCCCCAGCTACGGGCCTGGGTGGGAACTCTTCCCCAAAGAGGAGGCTTCTCTTGGCACATGTTTTATCTTCACAATGTTCCACCCCAAACCCAGGAATGGATTTCCTTTCCAAAACCTCATGCTAGACCCAAGAGTTTCCCTCCTCCTTATTCCTCCTTTCCCCCTCCGAGTTGAGGACACGCAGCTCAGCTGAAGATCACAACCGACCTTCCCCCCATTCTTGCTCTTCATTCAGTTCCATCCACAGTCACTCAGGGCAGCCCCCTGGCTGTCATCCTCAGCTCCCCTCTGCCCGGGGCCACCAGCCATCAAGTCCTGCCCATCTTTCTACACCCTCTGTGACTTCCTCGCTCCCCTAATCATCGCTGCCCTGGATCAGGGCCCCAGCGTGTCTTTCCTGGGCTCAGTCAGGTCTCCCTGCCCTCCATCAGCTCTTGATTTGATCTAGCTCTTCTTTTGCTTTCGACTCCATGATGGTTCCCCCATTAATCTACAGCAGTGGTTTTCAAAATGTGTCTGGAGAGACCCCGGTGTAATAAGTCTTGTTGGGGTTTTAATGAACCCCGTAAGTGAAATTCTGCCTGAGTTTTGAACACATTAAGAGATACAGGACTCCAACAGATGGAAACAAAAATATCACCTTTATTACTGGTAAAGCTACGTTGAAGGATGTGGCTTAGCTCTGGCCAAATAACATGAATTAAGCCACAGATGCCCTGAGCAGCACAATATCCCTCCTTCTTGAGAAGTGATTGCTCCTGAGAGGAGTGTTCCTGTGTATGGATGAAGGGGTATGAATTCATGCGCAAACCCAGAACTAGACTCTTGTAAAAGTTGTCAGGCAGCGTTTCCCAAAGTGTGCCCATAGAACACTAACCTGGAAAAGAGAGGGTCTGGAAAGCAAGTGTTCCGTGATCAAATGCCTCTAGAGACGTCTGCACAGCACATTCTCCATTGGAGATCACAGCATGCATGAGTGTACAGAGGTTTCCAGGGCTGCAGTAAGGATCAGACTGATTTTGTTCACCAGAGGTCAGCCCACTGTCTCCTGAAATTATTTGACGAAAAAAACCCTTTGGAAGTGGTGACTTTCTTTATATTTCCATGTGAAAGACACTCCGTCAGAGTAAGGCTGCTGGCCTCTCTCTGCCCCCTTGGTTGGAGGAGGTGGTGACGGACTGGCTGGAGAATGGAGGGGGAGGGAGTGCAGCTCAGGCCTTTCTCTCCCTCTCTTCAAGTAGAGCTCTCCTAAGTGAACCTTTTTGTTCATTTTTGTTGCTTCTAACAGACTGTGGCTCTAAAGTCTCTTCCGAAACTGTGGTTTTGCCAGTAGAATAAGCAGTTAGAAATGCTTTCGTTAAAAAGTTTATGACTGAAGTGGAAGGTATGAGAATTCTCGATTTCACAACCAGAGTGCAGTTTGTTCAAGCTTTACTATAACCTCTGAACTCTGAAACAAAGGGGGCTATGCAAGTCTATTGGGAGTGGCTTTGTGGTTAAAAGAAATACGAAATCCTTTGAGGGGTCCTTCACAAAGTAGAGACCTGTGGAACAGTTTCAAAGTCAAAGATTCCTAACCCTCACATTACTTTGGAAATGTGTGTTGGTTTTGTTCATTAGAATACATGAATAGAGGCTGAAATGTGGTGGTGGGAAACTGTTTGTGGTCACACACGATTTGGCTTCTCCTCTTAAAGAAAGGGACCCACCCCGACCCCCACCCCCATATACCTTTGAGATCACTGAAGAACATGGAAGAAGAAAGGTCTGCCTAGCTAAGCAATTTTGTGGGAAGAACCATATACTCATCAGTCTAGAGTCTTAATTACTCTCACTCTGATGGGAACGACTGTAAAAAGGCACGTGGTCTAAACTGGGCAGGACTGATGTTCTCAGCCAGCTCATGAATTGTCTCCAGTCCACAGATATTTTGGTCTGGGACAGGAAATGAGACCGTGAGGGTAAAAACATCTGAAACACACAAGCATCTTCCCACCTATTGATCCAAAAGTATGAGAGGATGTATGAGCCCAAGTGTGGTCTGAGGAAAGTAGCTTTAGCACAAGCAAGAACAGAATTTCCTGGGGGTTGAATGAGCGTCTAGGTCAATTCCTACAGAGTTCCAGGAAAAGAGGAGTCTTGACCACCATCGGTTTATTTGATCAATGCATTCAGGCCCTCAAATGGACTTCTTTTAAATATGTATGTATAAACCTGACAAGGCTCTTAATAAACCGATACTTGTCAATGAATCCAATAACTGTCAAAGCTCCTGATTAGTTTGTATAAGAAAAACATGCCCACAGGTGTTCCTTTCAGGGTTCATGGTTGTAAAATTGGAGTGTGCCCTTCTACCCACAGGAGTTCACATATATGAGATGTATGTAAATCATTCATTCAACACACTTAGAATTCCTGTGTCTGGAGTAATAAAAACAGCTAAAATAGAGTCCCTGCCCTCCAGAAGCACAGTCTAGTTGGAGGGACAGGTGTATTAGCTAATTTAAGGACCCGATAGAGTGGCAGTCGAGGACAGAAGTATGTGCTGAGAACAGTGAGGTCCAAAGGAAGGTGTGTCAGAATGCCTGCGGAGGGAATAGAGAGTCTTCGAGAATAAGGGTGAGTCTGGCAGGAAGGCAAGGGCACTCCATGATGAGAGAACTGCTTATGCAAAGGCCTTGAGGTATAAAGTCTTAGTATTCAGGGGACTGCTCATGGTTAGACATGAGAAGTATAGGAACAGAGAAGGAAGACATGTAAGATGAAGGTGAAGAAATGTAGGGAGAGCCCAGATCTTTCACTCAATGATTCGGATAACATTACCGAGTACCTATTATGTATCTGGTAGACATTGTTTGTTGCAGCGGTGAACAAGACAGAGGCAGTTCCTGCCCTTGTGGATGAAGTTTGCATTCTGGTGGAAGACACGGAGAATAAATGAGGTGATAAACCATTTCAGAAAGTGATGAGGGCTGTGAAGGAAACAGGGAGATGAGACACAACGATGGGGTCAGGGAGCAGCTTAGAAAGCACGGTCATGGAAGACCATTTAGAGATGCTGGCTTTGGAAGACTGACCGATGGAGAGGCCAGAGATGAGTACTGCGGTCCCAAGTCTGGAGGTCCCCATCCTTTAGAGGACACACAGAGAGGAAGAGGAGGCAGCAAAGAAAACCAAGAATAAAGATTTAAGCCATAAGTTGGGAGGCAACAGAGTAATGAAATCCAAGGAGAAAAAGGAGTATGAAGAGAAGATAAGCCTCTACTACCCTTATCCACTTCTCATTTGGTATATGAAAAATAAACTGTTGTCAGATTCCCAGGTGAAGATAGTCGATTGACCCCAAGCATCTAACTTGCTTCCTCTTCAAACCTCACTGAAAACTGCATTAAGGGATTTTTTTTCATAAGACCTAAACCCACAGGATGGGGACAGTAGGCTGGGAGACAGCATAAAAATTCTGGAAAGCAGACAGATGAGTGTTAATTGACTTAACAGACACAGAGAAGCCAAGTGCTAAGCTGGCAGTGGGAAAAACTAAGAGCCAACCCGACAGAACAGAATATAGGAAGAAAATTCAAAAGACTCAGCAAACGGTGGCACCAGTGGTACCAGAAATGAAGGGGAAGGTGGGAGATTAAAATGAGCAGCACTGCTTGAAAGCTGTTTGAGAAATAGATTCTTCTACCACTCCAGAGTACCACTGACTGCCGCTCCCCCCAAGCCCCCCCCCCACTTCCAGCAGAAGACAGGGGTGTGGTCCTTGAAGGAGAAAACACAGCAGAGGGCAGGAGTGCTGTAGTAAAAACAGGGAACACAAATAAATATGTGTTTACCAGTTTATGAGATTCCTTCCGATTTCTGCCCTCATTCAGTGCCCAGACCCCTGACAGTCTGGTCTTTACCTTCAAGGCAGGAGAACCAAAGCGCGCTCTCTGAGGAATCTGACTTGCTCCCGACAAAATGTCTAAGGAAACAACATAAGCAGGGTGCCTGGGTGACTCAGTTGGTTGGGTGTCTGATTCTCGGTTTCAGCTCAGGTCATGAGCTCAGGGTCGTGAGACTGAGCCACATGTTGGGCTCCATGCTGGACATGGAGCCTGCTTAGGGTTCTCTCTCTCCTTCTGCCTCTGCCCCTGTCCCCCAGCCCCACTCGTGTGCATGCTCTCTCTCTCTCTCAAGAAAGAGAGAAAAAGAAAAAGAAACAACATAAGCAATTACCCTAAGAATGGCTGACTCAGATCATCCTATGGCAAAGCTCAAAACCTACAAGGCCCCCAACACACTCAAACATCCCATCAGCTTTTTGTCCACCTCTCTTACATATGTGCAGACAACCAAGGATTACCTTACTGCTGAGAAAAGGCTTTAATATAAAAGTACGGCCTAAAACAAACAGTAAAAAAACAAACAAACAAACAAACAAAAAACACCTTGAGGAAACTATGAAGAGAAAAGACAACTTCAAAAATGATCCTGATTCAGAGAGTAAGAAGACATTGCATCCAGAATATGATTCTGATGAGCTGGATTCTATTAAAATTGGGGAGGAGAAGCATTCAAAGGACAGGGGGGAAATCTCTGGGAAATTAAAAGCATTGAGTCAGAAATTAAAACCTCAGCAGAAAGTTTGGAAGATAAAGTTGAGAAGCACTCCTAGAGGAGAAAAGCAAAAAGAATTAAAAAGTTACAGGGAAAGGGGGAGAAAATTAGTTGAACAAACAAAGAACTCCAAATTGAATAACAGGAGTTCCAGGAAGAGAAAACCAAGAAACTTAAGGGAAGGAAGCCATCATCTGAAGGACATGCTTTTGGTTGAAAGCCTAGGAGTACTGAGCACGAAGGATGAAAACAGACTATTACTGAGCATATTAGTGTAGCATTTCAGAACTCCAGGAACAAAGAAAAGATCCTATAGGCTCCCAGGGGGCAAAAAACAGGTCACATGTAAAGAAACAGAATAAAAATAGCCTCTGATTTCCTAAAAACAACACTATAAAGCAGTGGAGCAATATCTTCAAAATTCTGAAAGAAAGTTCTCTCTCTACTTAATCCAAACATTAATCAAGTATGAGGACAAAATAGAGACATTGTCATATATGGAAGTTCTCAAAATTTTATCTCCCACACAGTTTCTTTGGAAGGTCCTAGGAAATGTGCTTCATCAAAATGAGGGAGTAAAGAGGAAGACATGAAAGATGGGAAAAAGGAGATCCAAAGTAGGAGAGAGGTGAAGGCAATCCAAGATGGTGGTAGAGGGAGGACCCTGGGTGCCACTAGGGACCGGATGTAGAGAATGACTAGTTCTGATCAGAGCCCATCAGAAGGCCCTGGTAAAGATACTTTCAAGAAGATGATGTGAATGAATGTATTGAGAGTGGAGATAACTGGCAGAGAGGTAAGGGTTCAATTAGTATGAAGTACTTAGGAAACTAAGGAAGTGATAAAACAAAAGACTTACTCCCAATGGATATAAAAAGTTACAAGGAAACGGAAAAATACTTCTTTTACTACATGAGTCAACTCAAAACAGTTATATATGATCTCATTAATATTAAAGCTGAATATTGACCTAACCAAAGTGGATCGTAATTTTAGTGTGTGAAAAGGACTGTGGGAGAAGAAAAGAGTAATCTTCTTCGATATGAAGACCTTAACAGATAATGCCTAAAACTGAAAAAAATTTAAAGTAGCAATACAAGCACATTCTTAAAGACATGGAAGTAAATACTAAAAGTATCAACATACCAGGAATAGAAAAGAACTTCCTTAGTTTGATAAAGGGCATCTACCAAAGACCCACAACTAAGATCATACTTAATGAGGAAAGACCAAATGCTTTCCACCTAAGATCAGGAAGAAGAAAAAGGTGTCTGCCCTTGCCATGTCTATTCAACACTGTACGGGATATTCCAGCCTAGCCGATTAGACAACAATAAAAAATTTTTTAAAAAGGAATTGAGATTAGAAATGAAGAAGTAAAACTATATCTGCAGATGACATGATTGTGTACATAGAAAATAAGAAGGAATCCACTAAAAACCACATTTGAATTAATGAATAAGTTTAGCAATATAGTAAGATACAAGATCAATATACAAAAATCAGTTGTATCTCTATACACTAGCAATGAATGAATAACCTGAAAATGAAATAAAGAGAACAATTCCGTTTATGATAACACAAGAAATATAAAATACTTTGGAATAAATTGAACGGAAAGGTACAAGGTAGGCACACTGAAAGACAGAACATTATTGAAAGAAATCAAAGAAAATCTAAATAAATGGGAAGACATCCCATGTCCATGGAACAATAGATTTAACATTGTTAGGATGGCAATTCTCCCAAAATTGATCTACAAACTCAATGAAATCCCTGCCAAAATCCCAGTTGCCTTTTTGGCAGAAACTGACAAGCTGATTCTAAAATTCCTATGAAAATGCAAGGGACCTGGAAGTAGCCAAAATGATCTTGAAAGACATCAGTTGGAGGACTAACACTTCCTGATTTCAAAATCACCAAAACTACAGTAATCAAGACGGAGTGGTACTTGCATAAGGATAGATATACAGATCAATAGAGTAGAATTTAATGTCCAGAAATAAACACCCACATTTATGGTCAATTGATTTTTTAAAAAAGAATACAAAACAGTTCAGTGGGGAAAGAACACTCTTTTCAACAATTGGACAACTGGTATCAATATGCAAAAAAAAATGAAGTTGAACACCTACCTCCACCTTATACAAAAATTAATTCGAGATGGATTATAGGCCTAAATGTAAGAGCTTAAATTATAAAATTTCTAGAAGAAAACATAGGAGTAAATCTTCATGAGCTTGGGTTAGACAATGATTTTTTAGATATAACACCAAAAGCATAGGCAACAAAGAAAAAAATGGATAAATTCAACTTCACCAGAATTAGAAACTTTTATGGTTTAAAGGATAGCATCAAGGAAGTGAAAAGAAAACTCAGAGAATGAGAGAAAATATTTCCAAATCATATACCTGGGAAAAGACTGGTATCCAGAATATATAAAGAACTCCTACAACTTAATAAAAAAAAAAAAAAGATAAGTAGCCTGATTTAAAATAGGCAAAAAATTTGTACTGACATTTCTCCGAAGAAGATCATCATTAGACATTAAGGAAATGCACATAAAAACCATAATGAGATACTACTACACAGCCAGTAAAATGACTGAAATCAAGACAACAAATAATGGTGAACAGGTGGAGAAATTGAAACACTCATATACTGCTGTTGGGAATGTAAAATGACACAACTGCTTTATAAAGAGTCTAGCAATTCCTCGAAAGGTTAAACATAGAGCTACTGTATGATCCAGCTATTGAACTCGTAGGCATATATCTAAGAGAAATGGAAATATATATTCACACAAAAACTTGGACACAAATGTTCATAGCAGCATTATTCATCATACCAAAATGTGGAAATGATCTAAATGTTAACAGCTGATAAATGCATAAAACAAACAGCCTATCCGTGCAATGGAATATTATTTGACCATAAAAAAGAATGAAGTACTGAGCTATAACAGATGAATCTTGAAAACATCATGCTAAGTGCAAGAGGCCAGCAACTACAACAACAAAAATCACATATGATTCATTTCACATGAAATACTCAGATTAAGCACATATGTAAAGACAGAACGGGATTAGTGGTTGCCTAGGGCAGGGGTGGGAGGAAATGGGGAATAATTGTGAATGGGTATGGGATTTCGTTTTAGGGTATTGAAATGTCCTAAAACTATATAATGTGATGGGAACACAACTCTGAATACATTAAAAACTAATCAGCCATACACTTTCAACAGGTGAATTTTATGGTAGGTGAAAAATATCGCCATCAAGCCAAAATCTCATTAATCATAACGCTATTGGCAAAACACAAACATACTGTAAATATCTTCATAGCACTACAATGGGTTTCCTCACCTTACTACTCAAAGCCCTGTTGGCACTTTTTCAACTTGTAGCGACCTTGTAAATTTCGTTGGTTTTCAAAAGTAAGATAAGACAAGTCAACATTCTGTAGTTGGAGGCAAGAGGTACTCCAGAGTTCATGGTCAGGTGTTACCCAACAGGAAAGGATAAGTCAGCAAGTGTTGCTTCACATCTTATAAGCTAACACTTTAACACATGCTTAGCTGTTGTGCCATCATAATAAGACTGGTCTTTAGGGAGAACCTGAAGAGTAAGCCGAAGAAAGATGCTTAGTCAGGGGTCTCCTGAATTCTTCTTTGCTGATGTCTATCGTTTGGTTCTTCTGGATGTGAGGTGAAAGGAAGCCGACAGCCAATATGCTGTGGTGGTCACCAGGTCAGAATATGGACACAGAAGAATCTGGCTTGGAATATCACCCCTGCCACTTAGTAAGCTGTGTGACCTTCTGCAAGATGCTTAACCTCTCTGTGCCTCCATTTCCTTCTGTAAAATGAGAATTCTATACTTACCTCTGTTTTTATTTGAAGGCTTATCCTATAATAGGGTGCCCATTAAGAGTACCTTTATTTTAAAAGACTCTTAGTAGGCACTTACGAATAATACATCTTGGCAATTTTTTCCTGACTTGAAAAAAAATAATGTTGTCATTTTTTGTAGATCAGTATCTTATCCACCCATTAGTTCTGTTTTATTTTGATGTGTTTATTATTAAGTTATGTAGGCAAGGCAAAATTCTTCCTCTACCTTTCACGCTCTTCCAGCTGAACTAAGAATTAAATTTACATGAAACATTAACAGGAGGAAAAAAACCCACAATCTTATTGCAAGTGCAGGGAGGCCCAATAACGAAATTGAAACCTAAAGAAATGACCAAGACGGGTAGTTTTTATACTTTTTAGACAAAGAGACAATATATCTGTGAGGAATTGACAGGACAAAGAAAACTTAACCTCGGGAGCTTCAATTAGGAAGATATTTTAAAAGGAATTTGGGCTGGGGTAGTAAATTAGTAAAAAGTAACAAGGTTTGTTTATATAGCCTTCTCGGCTCTTAATTCCCTATCTCTGGTTATCAGGATGGCTCTTTACCTCCTGGTACAGGGAAGGGACCTTTCACGTGGGAAATTTATTTCCTGCTTTCAGTGGGGCAGAGGTGGGTCTGAGTGTTCTTCTTACCCAGGCTGCCTCTTAAGTAACTTTTATTTAAAATAATCAGTATATGGGGCGCCTGGGTGTCTCAGCCGGTTAAATGTCTGCCTGCGGCCAGGTTGTGATCCCGGGGTCCTGGAATTAGGCCAGGTTGTGATCCCGGGGTCCTGGAATTAAGTCTCACCTGAGGCTCCCTGCTCAGCGGGGAGCCTGCTTTTCCTTCTGCCTCCCACCGCCCAGGTGCTCTCTCTCTCAAATAAATAAATCTTTTAAAAACTAAAATAAAATAATCAGTATGTCATGGTGTCACGTTTTGGGTCAGCCTGCCCTTGTTCCCCACAGTTATTTGTCAAAGTACTTGCTGAAACTCAGCTATCAATCAGGAAATACAGAATTAAAACATTTGATTTCTGGGTTTTTTTTTTTTTTTTAAGATTTGTTTGTTTGGGGGGGGAGCGGAGGGAGAGGGAGAGAGAGAGAGAATCCCAAGCTGACTCCCTGCTGAGCGTGGAAGCAGACACAGGGCTTCATCACACGACCGTGAGATCCTGACCTGGGCTGAAACCGAGAGTCAACGCTTAACCGACGAGCCATTCAGGTGCCCCCAAAACATTTGATTGCCAAGCATTTTTTTACTCAACAATTGAGGCTGTACTGCTGCTTAGCAAGAGCACAGAGTGCAGAGTCAGAGTGAGTATGCTAACGGAAGAACGCCACTCTTCCCAGGTGTGGCGGGAAGTAAGGGCCAGTAGAGGCAAGAGGTTCTTGGCTCCAGACCGCCGTGTACGGCTCCATTCATCCCACGGATTCTTTGGGGATAAGCAGAAGTCTTTGGTACCATGCACATACCCCAAATGACCTATCGGTCAGCCATCCAGGGAATTCCGTTCCATACCATTCTTAGACCTGGGCAGGAGAAGAGAGGCCCCTACCCTAGACGACCCCACATTATTATACACACACACACACACACACACGCACACACATTAAAGAGCATGTATGTGACTCTGTCACTTGGGATCTGGTGCTCAACACAAGCATGTCACTACCCCTAATTCTAAATACCCACTCTTGGGACCAATACTGCTCAGGTCCCAGGGAAACGCTTTTCTACATTTTTTTGCCTTTGTCCTCAAAACAAAGGCTCCTGGGTCCAAATGCCACGAAGGTTGTAAGTTGCTGCTGCCAGCATCAGAAATGGATACTGCTTCAGCGAGAGGAGAGGACTGAAGTGGTTGGAGCCCTTAGTAACAGAAAAGGCAAATTAATTAACTTGTCGATTTCTTCCGCTCAGCATGAATTAAGTAGATTTTTGTATAGCAGAGTGTCATTCCTTTTAACAGTAAGTATCTTTGTTTTTTTTAAGATTTTATTTATTTATTTTAGAGAGGGGAGTGGGGGAGAGGGGAGAGCAGCAGAGGAGAGGGGGGAGGCACAAGCCAACTTCAGGTAGAGTACAACCCTGAGATCATGACCTGAGCCGAAACTAAGAGTCGGCCACTTAACCGACCGCGCCACCCAGGCACCCCTCTTTTTTTTTTTCTTTTACTTGTGTCTTATTTGCAGTTCCTAAAGAACTCATGAATTAGCAAAATCACAACAAAAGTGCACATGGGCAGCTGAGAAACATACTATAATTTTAAACAATTTATATTGCTCTTAGATATATTTGTAAGTCTAGGCATAACATGAGAGAAGTGTGATACCGATCATCTATTTCAGCAACTAAGTTAAGAGAATGGATGCTAGAATTGCAAAGTTTTATTTTCGTAAAAGTATTATGATTTTATTCCATTTTTGAAATGTCAAATAAAAGCTGCAACTTGATTTAAACAATTTTATTTACAGTTCTTTGCTCATGATTATAATTTCTACTTTGCCTTTTAATGTTACTATTTTTGTGCTTTAAGAAATAAATTTTCTTTTAAAATATTAAATTCTTATTTTTACATTTATCTTCATTTACGCTTTTGCTGGAAATATATTCAATTTGATACTCTTTGAATATAATTACATGTTCTTTTTTATCCTTTAAGTAATTATTGTCAATGGCACATAAATTATGTGTGTATTTTTATATAATTACATAACCAGTGATTTTTTCTGTTATGAAAACACAAAAAAATAGGTTTTATGGAATATGTGATTCCTAAAATGGGACTTTATTTTATCTCTCATGTAGATCTTTCTGGGCCATCAATAGCACATGCACAATAATAATTAAATTCAGTTATCTTCATATTTTTGCCAATTTTTAGGCATATAAAAGCTATAGTTTTCCAACTTAAAAAAAAAATTGCCATTATGAGGCTAGATCTGTCCACATAGAGGAAGAAGAAAAATTCTATTTAATAGCTTGGTTTCTAATTTTTAAACATTCAGTCCATTTGTTCTCTAGCCCTGACAGCCACATACTTGAAGCTTCATCTCAAGCTCATCAGCTCAAGAACCATCTCTCCACTCACTTCTCATCTTTGCTTGATTACACTTAGCTTCCTGCACAAACAAGTATTCTCTACTGGGCAACTCCAGAGTCACGTTCTCCCAAGGTTAGCCAACCCAGCCAGAAAGAACAGTCTACTTCCTATAGTCTACATATTCTTCTTGGGGTTGGGTTCTAATGGGCCCTGCTTAAATCCATGCCCACCCTTTCTAGAACAGTCACTGTTGTCAAAGGGATTGGATACTACAAACTGGCCCAGACGTGGGTCATGTGCCTATCCTTAAGATCAGAGGTTAGGGATTGAGAACTCCAGGAGAACAACCTAAAAGTGGGAGTTCCCAAAAGAAAGGAGTGTTGGGCAGACAAAAACAAAACCCCAAACAACAGAAGAGGCCTGTTTCTATCTGCCTGGGTAGTTCCCATGAGCTTTGCAGGGGAAGTTGCCTCTGCTTTTGTGGCCAGAGCTGACCAGGCCAGAGACGAGCCCCAGAGCAGCCTGCAACACGTATTGGCTGGACACAAGGAGACCAATCAGCCCTGAGGTGACTCAGCACAGCTGCCAGGGGGGCCCCTCACTAGCTGGCTCCAAGCAAACTTTCTCATCTGGAAATATAAATGCCAGGTTGGCAAAAAAAGGAAGAATGTTTTGCACTCAGATTGAGATTGCCAACAACCCTTAGCAATTTGTCCAGGTTTCCATGAAACTCACTCTCTGCATCCCTGGGCATAAACAGGACTCCACACAGTAAACCTAGTTGGCTGAAGGAAAGCCAGGCCTGTCCTTTCCTCCTAAGAAATAGGCCTGTATTGATCAGTACAATCTGATGTCCTGGACGTTTCTTCCTCTGCCTTTTAAAGGGAAGATGTTTCTGTCACTGAATTTCACACAGCAAAAAATGAGCTACTCTTCTGGCAAGAAACAATCTGGCCAGCATAAAGCCTCCCTTGTTGGAAGGGAATTTAAACACTTTGGTAGGTGGCCAAGGGAGATTTAACCACAAGACTTTCTGGAGGAGGAAGCTAAACACAACAGAGATAGTCCCCGGCTGGTAGTTGGGCAGGCGTCCTGGGTTCAAGTCCCTGCCAGGGCACCATGGGCAAGCTGCCTCTCCTCTCTTTCTTCTGGAAAATGAAGAATTTCAAAATCGTTCATTCATGCTACAAAGCTGTGCCCCTGGAGCCAGAGGGAAGTGTGGCTGAGGAGTGAGTAAGGTAGAAAGTGGGAGATGAGGCCTGAGAGGTAACAGGGACCAGGTCATTTGGAACCTTGGACTTTGGCTTTTACCTTGCATGAGAGAGGGAACTGTATTAGTTTCTTATGGCTGCTGTAACAAATGACCATGAATTTATGGATCGAAACAATACCAATTTATTATCTTAGAGTTCTGGAGGTCAAAAGCCTGACTTCCAGCAGATCTCATTGGACTGAAATCAAGGTGTTGGCAGGGCTATGTTTCTTTCTAGAAACTCTAGGGTAGAATTGATTAATTATGTACGTAGGTATGTATGTCTTTTCCAGCTTCTAGCTGCTGTCCACGTTCCTTGCTCCTAGCCACCTTCCACCTCCCACGCCAGTAATGGTGGTTGAGTCTTTCTCACATCACGTCACTTTGATTTCCCTCCTGCCTCCCTCTTCCACTTTGAAAAACTCTTGTGATTACACTGGGCACAATTGGATAATCCAGAATAATCTCCCTAAATTCAGCTGATTAGCAATCTTAATTTCAGCAGCAACATTAATTCCTCTTTGCCTTGTAACACAACATACTCACAGGTTCTGGGGATTAGGACATGGACATCTTTGGGGGTGACATTCTGCCACCACAGGAACCACTAGTGCGTTTGAGCCGATGAGTGACACAATCAGACTTGCGCTTTTCTTGTGCTTTGGCTTTGGTGTTTGCATAGACATTGGGGTGGTAAGGGCAGAAGCAGACAGGCCAGTTAGGAAATCACTCCAATAATCCAGGCCCCAGATGATGCTTAAACCAGGCTGGCAAATGTGTTAGCAAGCGGTAGAACTCCTGGGTACTTGGGTGGCTCCGTCGGTTAAGTATCAGCTCTCGATGTCGGCTCAGGTCATGGTATCGAGCCCCGCATGGGGCTCTGCACTCAGTGGGGAGTCTGCTTCTCTCCCTCTCCCTCTGACCTGCCCCCTGCTCACACGCGCTCTCTCTCTCCCTAAAATAAATAAATAAATCTTAAAAAAAAAAAAAGAAGTGGTTAAATACCAATTGTATTTTGAAGGTAGAACCAACAGATTTTGTTAAGAGAGTACTCGAAGATACGAAGGAGAGGCGTCGAGGACAACATAAGGCTTTTGGCCTAAGCAATTGGAAGAACAGAGGTGCCATTAACTCAGGTGGTGAGGACTGCCCCAGGAAGTAGTGTGGGGTGAACATCGGCTCGGTTTTACACACAGCGAGTCATTCCACACCCACACCCACGTGGAGATGTCTACTAGGCTTGGGTATATGGGTTTCCTAAAGGAGTTCAGTGGAGAGGTCCAGGTTGAATCACTATGTCTGGAAGCAGAAGCATACGGATAATATTTAAAACCATGAGGCTGATTAAATCACCTAGGGAATGAATGTCGACAGAGAAGAGGTGAGAGCGCCCCGGGGCCCCAGCAGTTACAATGGTCCCCGAACAGTGAAGCCGGCTCTACTGGCAGATCTCAAGGCTTACCCTCACTGAGCCTCTTGCTGCTGCCACCTGTTATTTTCTCCCATGATTACCTTTTCCTGTTTTGCCAGAGGAGCACAGCCAACAGCTCTTACTTGCAAGGCAGGTTGGGAAATGCCATTTTTTTTTAAGCTGAACCATTTGCTGCTCTCAAATTCTTGTTTTTTTCTTTTTAATATTTATTTATTTAAGTAATCTCTACACTCAATATGGGGCTCGAACTCACGACCCAGGATCAAGAGTCGAATGCTCTTCTGACTGGGCCAGCCAGGGCCCCCCTCAAATTCTTCTTTGGAATGAAAGGAGGAATGAATGGATATTGGAGAGGTAGCTAGCAGTTCCTGCCACAAGCCTCAGGATAAGGTAAGAACAGGGTGTTACAGGAGCATACATCAGGGGGCCAAGCCTAGGCTAGGGCCAGAGAAAGTCTCCTAGAGAGGAATGTTTAAGATTAGACTTGAAAGGTAGTGGTGAACTGCAAAGAGAAGAGGGCAAGAGCTTCAGTGGAAGAAGTAGCATGTGCAAAGGCCCGGAGATAAGAGAAAGAGCAAAGGCACAAGGAGGAATCACAAGCGCAGGAAGCCTGGTGCACAGCCATGAGCAGGGAGAGTGTTAGGGATGGCATGGAATCTCCAGGCAACGGCCACATCAAGATAGGCTTGAGGGATTGCACTCAGGAATCAGCACTTCCTCCAGAAGCCTATGGAGAACTGTTGAAAGATTTTAAGCAGGGAGTAGCTTAATTTAACTTGGCTGCAGGGGTGAATGGAGTAAGGAGAGGAAAGTTGAGGGTGGGTAGACCAATTAGGAGGCAGTTGCAGGAATTTAGGTGAGAGAGGACAGTGGCCCAGACCAGAGAGCGTAAGGCGATAGAAAGAAGTGGAATGGCTTTAGAGCACAATTTGAGGAGGGGGGGACAAATGCTGATTAAAGCCTCATCTATCTAATAAGAATCTGATAATAGGCAATCTCTCCATCTTCTGGGTCAATGCCCTTGAGAAGTGACAGGCCTCCGGTTTGCTTGTCCTGCATTACCCGTCCATTCCCAGAACCCACATCTTCCTACTCACCGAACTGTGAAATCTCAGTTGCTCTTAAGTACCTCTCCATTCATTTAATTTCCAACCAAATTCCATTGACTCTTTCTTTAAAATGTCTCTTAAATCCAACCTACTACGATGGCCTGTCTAGTCTCTGATCTGCTCTTGCCTGGGTTCAGGCAAAAGCGCCTCATAAGTCTTGCTCTCCTTCAGTACAAACTCCCTAGCGGTCTGTTACCAGTTATGTCTTAAAAATGATTGCATCCACTCATCCATTCTTCTATCCGTCTCTCCCTCTCTCCCACCCTCCCTTCTTCCCTCCCTCCATCCCTCCCTCCCTCCGTCCTCAGAGCATGCTCTCTCATAGGTGCTTTGGGGGCTGAGGATACAGAGACAAAAAAAGCCATGATCTTTGCTCTCAAAAAGCTCACAGGTAGCCTTTGATTCCGAGCAAGTACCTACCTCAGACCATGGTAAGAAACGCTATTTCCATGCTGACCGCCAAATGCACTGAGGGCAACGGAGAAGCTTCTAACCAGATTTAGGGGAGGTCAGGAGGGAAGGGGGCATGGAGCATTGGGCAAAGCTTCGTGTTAGAGGTGATACTCCGGTTCAATCTAAAAAGAGCCCAAGTAGGAGCTCTTCGGGCAATGGGCAATCAGACCAAAGGTGTTAAGGTCTGAAGGAAAAGCATTCAATCACATTTGATTGATTGATTGATTGATTGATCTATTGATTTATTTAGAGAGCAGAGAGCACAAGCAGGGGATAGGGATAGAGGAAGAGGGAAAGGAGACTGCCCGCTAAGCAGGAAGCCCGATGTGGGACTTGATCCCAGGACCCCGGATCATGACCTGAGCCAAAGGCAGACGCTTAACCAACTGAGCCACCCAGGCGCCCCTATTTACATATTCATAAATATTTACTGAGTACCTACTATGTGCTAGTCAAGAATGACAAAACTAAGGAAAGTAAGATCATTGTGTGTTCAGGAGCCTGCAAATGGGATTCCCTATGACTAATGAGCAGAGCCAGGATCAGGATGAGGTAAGTGAGGCACTTGCCTTGGGCACAAAATTTAAGGGGGTGCCAAAAACCCAATCTTCAGGATAAATAACATTTAATACAACATCTAAAAAGTAAAAATTAATATGAAATCTATGATAAGCAAAATATCAAGATTTTAAATAAAGATAGCTTCTGACAGTGTCATACCCAGAAATATTGGAACCTAAGACAAAAGAAAAAATGTGAATGCCCATATATACATTTTTGGTTTTTGGTTTTTTTTTTTTAAGTAGGTTCTATGCCCAGCATGGAGCCCAGTGCAGGGCTTGAACTCACAATCCTGTGATCAAGACCTGAGCTGAGAGCAAGAGTCGGGAACTTAACCGATTAAGCCACCCAGTTGCCCCCATTTTTATGTATTTTTAATGGGTAATGTATTCCCGAACGTTAAACTAGTTGAAAACAAAGCAAAAGTTTGAAAAGTAGGTACATTAAAGTTCACATTAAGTCTAAACATTTTGTAGCCCAAACGGAGTTGATTTTAATTTTACTTTCCTGGCTTTAATGGAACCAAATTTGTCAATAATATTTTCAAAATCTACTTCTGGAGTAGTGCAAAAAGAAGCTGAAGTGTAAGCAAAAGGCCAGATCACCAAAGCCACTGATCGCCTCGCTAACGAGTCTGGATGGCACCCTAAAGGGACGCAGCGCTTAAATGAAAGGTTGTGGGTTAAACAGCTTGTCCAAATCTCTGCTCCTCCGCTTACTAACTCAGGGATCCTTGGTACGTTATCTGCATTGAGCGTCTGTTTTCTCACCCATAAACCAGAGATAATAGCACCTACCCCAAAGGGCAACTGAGAGACTGAAAGTGCTTCTAAAGTGCTTAGCACAATGCTTCCCGGTTACAATGTGCTTGATGTATGAGAGACAGTATTATTAATACGTATGGCTGTGGGGAGCCATGGGAGAAATTTTAGCAGTGAAGTGACAAGACCAGATTTGTCCTGGAAAAGATCACTCTAGGGACAGTGTGTAGGATGGTTATAGGAGGCACGACGGGCAGAGTGACTAGGTAGGGCATAACTGAAGAAGCCAAGTCATCGCAAGTGAGAGGAAGAGGGCCAGACATAGATTCTAGTGATAGGAAGACAGAGGGACACATTTGAGATGTACTAGGCTGTACAAAGAACGTGGGGGAGTAAGGAGGGAAAGCAAAGTTTGGACAGGTGGGTGAATGGTAGGGAACACAGAGGAAGAGCCAGCTTGAAAAGGCTGGTTGTAAGGTGAAGCAACTAGGATTATATTTGACTGAATTTTACAGAAAATCCAGGGCTGCTATGGTAGCGCCAAGAGGTCATGAAGGATCCAGGCGTCTGTCTGCCTTGCCAGCTTTGGCATATGACCTCCATCATCCAACTTATTTCAAGGTCCAAAATAACGGCTGGAGCTCCAAAAATCTTGACTTTATTTCAGAGAGCTGGAAAATGGCACAAGAGAGGAGAGCAAAACGGTGTAGCTTGCAGCTGAATCAATTCCCTTTGAGAGATTTCCAGAAGGTCCTACATGATACTTCATACAGATCAGAAACCAGTCACATGGACACATCTAAGCATATGGGAGACTGGGGAAGAAGAGTCTTTTATCTAGGTGCATTGCCATTTGTGAGAAAATGGGAGTTCTCTTATTGAGAAAGAAGGGGAGAATAGATAATAGGCAGGCAGCCAGCAGTGTCTGCTAGAGGGGAGATGTTCAGTTTTGGTCAAGTTGAGTTGAAGATATCTTGAGAAAAGGCAGGAGAGAAGTGTGGCTGGAGAGGTGTGAGTGGAAGCCTCCAGAATCAGTCATCATCCAGGTAAAGGATGTGGAGTAGAAAAAAGAAGAGGGCCAAGTAGAGGAATCACTCAAAACTGCATGGGCTAGTGGAGGGGAAGTAGCCATAAAAACCAAACCCAAGCAAACAAAAACAGAGAAAGGGAAACACTAGGAGAATTAATCTTAGTACCGTTAAATCACTTGGGGTCCAAAATAACGTCAAGACTTTTAGAGACCCATCACTAATGTTCTTCTGCCTTACCTGAGTTCTGAACCAACTAAATATGAGCTTGGTGCCAAGTAGATACTAGGCTAGGGTGATGGAGGAAAATGCCCAGGTGCTTTGAGGGCCCAAATGAGAACGAAGATCATGAATTAATAGATGCAGAGGGGAGGACGGAGACAGCTGAATTGGCTGAGGTTTTGCAGGCAGAGATAATGGAAGGAGAAGGGGTAATGCCACGGTCTTGGCTTCAGTGTCTTTGGAGACTTTACACAGACTGCAAAAACAGAATCTAAACTCGCCTTGACATTCAAAGTCTCCCTAATTCAGTTCAAGCCCACTTTACCGTCTTACCTCCACCCCCCTGCCCTGCACCAATGTTATTTCTACTACCCTCCAGCCATCCTGCTCACAATTTCTCTCAACCGCTGGATTTCCGACTTCTGAGCTTTGGTCTCCTCCTGATTAGAATGCCCTTCTAGTCATCAAAGGCCAATGAAAATTCCATTGACCCCAAGAAGTTCCTCACTTTCCTCAGCCAGAATTAACTCTTGGTCCCCTATTGGACTAGAATTGTCCATTTATGCTCCCTCTCGACTCTCTCTGCCTCCTTGGTAAAGTCGCCCCATACACCAGCAACCAAAAGAGGCAAGCGCCTTGGGCATAAACGATTGGATTGGTAGAGCCCGTTCTGAGTTTCTCTCCCAGCGCTTGAAATTGAAACAGCAGGTCATCTTAGGCACCAGGAACATAGGACCTTCTAGATTTGGGTGCAGAGCTGGTGCCTTCCAAAGCAGCCTACACGCTGAGGCTATGGGGCAGTCGGAACCAAGAGCCTCATGGATGAAAACGGCACAGACTTGCAGGGAGGTGTAGCGACAAGATATTGGGGGGGGGGGAGAAAACAAGCGAGAGAGGCAGCCCTCTCCGTCCTGGGTTTCTGAGAGCCCCCCAGCTGAGCATCTTGGAGCTGAATTCCTGGAGCTACCCCAGTATCGTTAGCATGAATCCAACTTCAGTTAAGTGAGCTTGAGGCAAGTTTCTGTTCCTTGCGATCTACTGTCCCTATCCTTGAACCAGTGAGGCTCTGTGTTCTAACAGTACACTGGGTACTATCTCTTAACATCAGTTACGTGGGTGTGTGTCTGCCTCCACCGGGGCCTGGCAGCCCTGAGGGCAGGGACTATGTCCCACTCATTCCATATCCCTGAGCCTGGCACACACTGGATGCCGAAGAATAGTCATTGAATTTGAAATCTGACAGTTCACAAGACGGTGTGATGTATCATTTGCTAGACAATCATTCTAAATTTCTCTCTGCTTTCCCCCCTATTTTGTGATATTTGTGTCATTTTATATCATTTTTATCAAATTGGTTTTCATGCTACTCATAAACTCTCCCTATTCACATGCTTTGGCTTTCCCGTCCTATTTAGTGGGCAGTAGAAAGGATTCAGACTTTAACAGCAAAAGTGGTCCATGCCTCTCTCTAGTTGGTGAGGATGCTAGTCTTATAAGCATTGCATCTTGCAATATTCAACTGCCTTTACCCACGAAATGGATACTTCCCATGAAGTCTGTTGGGGCAGCTTAATTTCAATGATGCCATTTAGAACTCATTAAAAGGTCAGCAGGAAGGCTAAATGCAACTTCTTCCTTCAAAAACCTACTCAGAATCATAGATTTTCAGAGCTGGGGCCAAAGGTTCTTAGACTTTTGAGTTTCTATGAACTAGGATTGATTTTTTTAAAAAGGTTGCTGAATTTATATTCTTCCAGGGAATGCCCTTACAAATAATAAGCTTCTATTAACACAACATTATCTCCTGCAAGGCATAGGATAGCTCCCATAACAGAGAACCTTCTCGCTCCAAACGGCGATAGTTCAGAGGTTAAGAAACCTTGGGTTGGCTGAATGACCTAATAAAAGGCAAAAGAAACAAAGGTTCCAAGTTGGTGAACGTTTGCAGGTAGCAACATGGAGTGGGTTGGCCAAGTGGGTTGTGATGGGGTTAGCTAGTCAGGGGCTGGACTCATTACCCCAAGCCTGGGTGGGGCCAATACTTATGGACATTTTTATTTATTATTTTGAGAGAGAGCACGAGAGTGAGCACGCACGGAGGGGAGGGGCAGAGGGAGAAGGAGAGAGAGAATCTTAAGCAGGCTCCACAGCCAGTGCAGAGCCCCATGATCTCACAACGCCAAGATCGTGACCTGAGCCGAAATCAAGAGCAGGGACACTTAACCCACTGAGCTACCCAGACCCCCTGGACGTTCTGATTTTTAAAAGGAATAAGGCACATAAGATGTTTAACACTGTGCCTGGTACCTAGTCAAGTCTCTAAAGATAGTTATTTATGATAATATTGTAATTATTAAAATTATTCTAAGCGTTTAATAAATGTTAGCCATTTTTAATACCAGGGGAATTTTTTTTTTTTTTTAATCTTCCCAAAAGGTGTGCTGAGCTCCTTCATGGATTTGGAGTGACAAGTTTTGCTGGGGAACAGAGTGACTCTGTATAATGGATTGAGAAGATTCAGGATTCCCAGGGGCAATCTGAGATGTGAGGAGGGGAGAGGAGAGGCGGAGGGGAGGAAGGAGCCTGTGAGATGGAGTGCCATACTGGACTCACTGCCAGGAAGATCACCAACTTTCCTTGTGGAAGTGGCTAAGGAATACTTTAAGATGCAGGATGGGTCAGGATACAGTTTGAGGATTTGGGATCTCAGGAATGTGTAAGAACTACTCCTTTGCTCCACCCCACCTCCAGCTTTTGTGACATTTCTCACAGTGGCGCATGGGTTATGGATGAAGAAGAGTCTACACCTCCCATTTGAGTTGAAACCATGTAGAACTGAGTCAGCAGTCCTGAAGCAGACGCCAGGAGTCAAAGGTGACCACGAGAAAAGACGGTGCAGGAGTTCCCAGAAATCCTGACAGGGCTTTGGACTTCCATCGTATGTGGAATATGGGGTTTAAGCCCAACTCCTCAGCAAGCACGTGTCTTACATTCTCCCAGTAAAGGAGCCATTCTGGTCTCACACCTGGGCATGAGTAAGTAAGGCCTGGTTCCAAAGTTCTGTACCTGCTTCGGCTGGGTCAAAATGGGGTGGAATTCTGTTTTTGTTCTAGAATCACCCAGATTTGAGACAATCACTAGCGTGGAGATCTTCCCAGGCTAGAGAGAGGGGCCCTGCCTTGGCCCTTAGGGCCACCCAGAGTCGTCCTGACTTCTAAGTAGGGAATATCTGACCTCTGTAGGACTAGAGGTAGAATAGTTGTGGTGTCCATGTGGCAGGAGCCACATAAGCATTTATGATGTAACAACCAAATAGCCGGAGGACATGAGGGGTAACACCGTTCTGGGCAACCTGGCTTCATCAATTCCGTGGCTTTGGTCGAGGTGCTACCCTGTGCCAAATTCCAAGTCCTTCCTGACCCCATTCCCCTTTCTGTGCACCAGGGAACCAGTACACCCCCTTCCAACTCCAGCAATTCGGTTGTCATGGTACAGATTAATGACCATGGGCTGGGGAGTTAGGCAACTTCTTTTGCCTCTCTGCGCCAGCGTTTGTATCTGTAAAATGGGTGAGGGCTAACAATAACCTTCTTTTAGATGGACTCAACACACTGCAAGAGCTTGACTGTTCATCTTCTGATCATCTGGCAAATTCATCTCACTCATTATCCCTGCTCGTCCGGTTCTTTTACTTCCTTCTCATTTAAATCTCGAACATCCACCTTGGTGGTAAAGTTAGTTTGCATCTTACGCCGTTTTTCTCCGTCCCTCCTTCCCAGGCCCACCCTTCGCAGACGCAGAGCGTCTGCTGGTTGGATTGACGGTCAGCGACGGCGGTCTCTGAGGCAGTTCAGTTCTGTCCTCGGCTTGGGAAGTCTCCGAAAGGCCAGCTCAGATCCTCTGCGGCGCTGCCCTGCAGGGAAAGCTGCCTCCAGCCCATCTCTCAGGGGCGCGAGTGGAGGAACCACACTGCAGCAGAGGTAACAAGCACCGACCGCGGCCAAAGCGGGGTGGGGATGGGCGCATCAGAAGGTAACGGGAGGACCGGGATCAAGAACGCGCCAAGCCATCTACGCCTGGCCTCCTTATCCTCCAACAGTGGCCCCAGTTATCTCCCCGAATCCCCTCCGCGGCTCCAGAAGTGACAGCCACGTGGACCGCGGGGAAATGGAATGCTGGCGTGGGGGGCGGGGCTGGAAGGGCGCCCGGGAGGTGAAGAAGGACCCGCGTACGCGCGCCCCGGCGCCGGGTGCCAGGCGACACCGCCGGGAGCGAGCACGCCCCTGACGTCACGCGGCTTTCGTCCAATGAGCACAGGCCGGAGGGAGTGTCGTTCCGCCCCCTCCGCCCCGCCGCCGCCGCCACAGCAGCTGCCTCCGGGAGCGTCTGAGGAGTCGCGGGCCGCTGCAGGCTCAGGCGCCGCACCGCGCCTGCCGGAGCCGCCGGACGAGGCCCAGGGAGCCGCTCGCCCCAACCCCGCCGCCCGATGTCCTCAAGATGGAGGCAGCGGGGGCGGCGACGTGAAGAGAGCGGCGCTGTGGGCGCGGGAGCAGGGGCCCGGGCGGCTCGGGCGGAGGCGGTGCCGGGATGGGGCTCCTGCTCATGATTCTGGCGTCGGCCGTGCTGGGCTCCTTCCTCACGCTCCTCACCCAGTTCTTGCTGCTGTACCGCAAACAGCCCGAGCCGCCGCCGGACGAGGCGGCCCGCGAGGGCGACGGCTTCCGCTACATCAAGCCGGTGCCGGGCCTGGCCCTGAGAGAGTACCTTTATGGCGGCGGCGGGACTGAGGAGCCCTCCAGCGGGCCCCCCGAGGGCGGCGCGACCCCGGCCCCGGCCCCTGAGACCCCCGCCCCGCCGCAGCGGGAGACCTGCTACTTCCTCAACGCCACCATCCTGTTCCTGTTCCGGGAGCTGCGGGACACCGCGCTGGCTCGCCGCTGGGTCACCAAGAAGATCAAGGTGGAGTTCGAGGAGCTGCTGCAGACCAAGACGGCCGGACGCCTGCTGGAGGGGCTGAGCCTGCGGGACGTGTTCCTGGGCGAGACCGTGCCCTTCATCAAGACCATCCGGCTCCTCCGGCCGGTGGTGCCCTCGGCCAGCGGAGAGTCGGACGGCCCCGAGGGGGAGACGCTGCCCGCCACCTCCCCCGAGGAGCTGGCCTTCGAGGCGGAGGTGGAGTACAACGGGGGCTTCCACCTGGCCATCGACGTGGACTTGGTCTTCGGCAAGTCCGCCTACCTGTTCGTCAAGCTGTCCCGAGTGGTGGGGAGGCTGCGCTTCGTCTTCACTCGCGTGCCCTTCACCCACTGGTTCTTCTCCTTCGTGGAGGACCCGCTGATCGACTTTGAGGTGCGCTCCCAGTTTGAAGGGCGGCCTATGCCCCAGCTCACCTCCATCATCGTCAACCAGCTCAAGAAAATCATTAAGCGCAAGCACACTCTCCCGAGTTACAAGATCAGGTGAGAGGGAGGGAGGTGGGGAAAAGATACCCCGCAGGCGCGGGGGCCTAGCTGCCGGGAATCCGGGCCTGGGCGCGATGCGGCTGCCTGCTTGGAATGGGAAGGGCAGAGGCTATCCCCAGCCCCTGCTTTTCCGGGCATCTCCCCAACCCTGGCCGGACAGGACCCTGGAGGAAGGCGAGTAGTGCACACATTCTTTGCTTCCAGAGGGCATCAGTATGAGCCAGAAGCCTTCTCGCGTGTTTGTGTGCACTCAGGGTGCTGTCAGCGTGGGTAGGAGCCGCATGTTGAAAATGGAAGGGCAGGACCCCTAATGCCCAGGAGTCGGCTTGGGGACTGGTGAGAAACTGTTCCTGTTTGTGGTTGCGGCATTGAGGGCGGTTTTGCAGCATCACCTTGACCACATTGAGAAATTGTTCCTGGACCCAAAGTACAGGCGTGAGAAAGAAGTGTGCGGATAGCCCGAGGCTGTTGTATTTTGCAACTGCAGGCCAGTTTTGCGGTGGCGCTTTGGCAACTTTCAGGGCAGACATGTAGTAGTATCTGTTCTAAAGGAATACTTTCCCACAGCAAATGGAAAACCAGTTGGGAGCCTATACATATTGTAGTTCTCTGTAGATTTTGTGTTAACGTCATCTTCCCCATTGAGGTTCTGTAGCACAGACCTAGATTCTGCTCCTAATGTGTCAACGCTGGCTGCAAGTTTCTCACACAGTACCTGAGATCGCCCTGCAGATGGAATTTTAATGATAGTGATTTTAACTTTTTAAAGCTCTTCTGTATGTAGCTTAATTTTACATAGTATGCTGTTTTGATTAATGGGCAAGGGTTTTTTGTTTTTGGTGTTTTTTTTTTAATATCATAGAAGAAGTGGAAGGGGAAAGGAAGTTTTGTAGGGATAGAGGCTTCATCTACTTTCGTCTGACTTGTTGGAAGTGGAAAGGGTCATAGATGGCTGTTTCTTCGAAATCAGCTGAATTTTTTATGTCACTTTTTGTCCTCTAAATTTCTGTTCATTAAAATGTTTGACTCTTGGATTTTGTCCTTCCTTATAAAACTGTGTCAGTCTGGTATTTGCCTTACCTAGTGCCCTCTAGTTGCATATTTCTAGACCGCTGATTTTCTACCAAAGTGTCAAGCAACAGTGACCCAGGTAATCCAGGGATATTTTGTTTGGGTTTGTGATGGATTATTGACTTGTGTATGTGGCAGATATGCCTTACTAATAATGTTTTGTTTAGGCTAATAGCATAGAGTGACAGCTTAAAACTGTTGAATGGCAGGAGAAATTTATTTTATAATGGATATATTTCCATAGATTTGCAGAGAGTGGTGAACTGGTTGTTCACTGTGTTTGATTTCCCATTCTGTGAAGTAGAAGATACTTTATGAAAACTACTCTTTAAGCTTTGGAATGTAAGTGACTAAATTATAAATGAGTTCTGTTATTTAACCAGTGAGATGTTTGTTTATAGCAGTGTGTTGCTAAGAAAGTAATGGAAAAAAGTTAACAGATTTTGGTATGCTGCTGTTTTCTTGGTAACTTTCAGGTAATAAAATTTGACTAAGGTATTATTTGGGGGTTATTTGCAGAATAGCCAGTGGCCGTGAGGTTGCATATCATTTTGAGGGGTTTTTTGTGTTTTTTGTTTTGTTTTTTTTTAATGTAGACTTGGAATTCAGTTAAATTGGAAGGAAATTATGAATAGCAGTTATGGAGACATTAGTAGGTTTTATTGCTTTGAAGGAACTTTATCATCTGTATCTTTGAATAGCATCACCATTTAAAGTACAACAAAATTGCTTTCATTTGCTATATCTGAAGGGATTTTTTTTAAAAAAACGTAGCAGGTGTCTGGTTCCAGTTTTAAACTTTACACATTAAACGGTCACCTCCAGAAATATACAGGTTTGTGCTCTTTATATTAGAGGGCGTTTCGGTGGTAAATCAGTAAATACTAACAGCTTATCACTTAATCTGCAAATGTTTGTTGTACACCTGCTATGTGCTTATTATAGTTTAAGTGTTGGGGCTTCAGTACTGAACAGCCTCAACCATGTGGAGCCTAAAGTTTAATGAGAACTCAATTAGCAGTACTTAATATGATTTAACTAGAATGTGATTGATTGATGGAGGGTTGAAGTAGTGGCAGCTGATTTTAGTTAAGTAAAAGAAAATAATAGACGTGTGAGGATGAAATGGGCTGCTCCAGGAAGTGTTGAGTTCTCTTGTCTATGTAGCTGTTCTGCCAGAAGTATTTTAAGCTACTGATATTGTGGAGCGAATTCAGATTTCGGTTAAGAGAATGAGTTAAAGTACATTTAAGATGTATCACAATTCTCATAATGAGAATTAAAGTAGCTATTGTTTACCCTTTTATATAGATGAAGGAGTAGTGCTCAGAGTAGTTAAATAACTTAAAGTCACACAGCTGTTCTGTAGTGAAATCCAGCCCTGATAAAGCCAGAGCTACCTTTTTTCCTTCAACTCTGTCATCTTGTTCTTAAGGTTTTGTTTTTTGTTTTTTAAAGTATGATATCAATGTAACATATATATGGAGGCACCTTTGCAGATCAACTGAGAACTCTGAGAAGAGTGTAACTGAAGATTTTTTTTCTTAAATTGGAAATTTTGAGAGCAGATCCTTTAAAGGTTAAATCTTTGGTTGCTGCCCCACATAGTATTTCTTTTTTAATCCAGCAGATTTTGTTTCCAAATAGAAGGTCTGCTAGTTTATCCTTTTTAGCCATCTAATCTACTTAGAGCTAAAGCAGTAAAGAAAATTGTATTGAGTCTTAGGATCCTTTGGCACTTTAATTATTATATAACAGAAATACCTTGCCAATTAGCATTGTTGTCACTTCTCCCCACCCTTTATTTGTTTTTCCATTTCGTGTTGCTGAAGTGAAGGTAGCCTGTGAGGAATGCCAGTTCCTAACGTCTCATCTAGAGATTCAAAGGAGTTCAAGTGGTTGCTTTCTAAGGATTGTGATGATTAACATCTCATTTTACCCAAATAACGTAGTTTGTAAACTTTATAATATTTTTTAAAAATGAGTTATAATACGTACACATTTTCTACATATTATAATTTAGTTTTACTAATGTAATTCTAAGTTCATCTCCCTTAAATGTTGTTTTGAATTTTTTCCCTAAAGTATATACTTTAAAATAGTAAATTAAAGTCCTAGTATTGGGGGGGTACCAAGTTGTTGTTGTTGTTTTTAATTAACCCAAAAATTAGTCTTCAGGAAAGAAAGATTGCCACTAATATTTGTGACTACATGGAGAATCCATCTTCCTCGTGAAATCTAAGTTATAGTCCGGGGGAGTTTAGAATTTAGGAGTCGGATACTTGAGATTCTTGATGCTTCTCTTTCTAGACTGTTATTGCTGTGTTTTAGCATTGGTTGCATACTGGAAGGCCAAATTCAGTTTGCAGGTACTTTTTATTCGGCCTCACGGTATTTTTGTTGTTGTTGTTTCTTAATTGCCAGTATTTAAAAAGGGAAGATTTTGCATGATTTGGATTTCTGCCTTCTCTTAGGAGACGTTGGAAGATCTTGTTGCACCAGGCCTGCATTCCTTATAGCGATAACAGGATGGAGAGAGAGGTCTGGTAGCAGCTGCAGGAAGTTCTTAGGCATAGTTTATAGTCCCCACCTACTTGCTAATGGTAGTTGTCTGGCCTAGCGTGAATTTGAGATCCTTCCTAAATAGGGAGTAACACTGTTGCTAATCAGTGAAAATGGGAAGAATAAATAGCTGAATAGTAAAGGCCGGTAAGTATTAGCCTTCTTTAAATATTATTATCTTTCAAGAGACTTTCATTGAGCAGTTTTATTTTATAAAAGACTTCGGTATAATGTTGAATTTTTAAAAAATCCCTTGAAACATTTTCCATTCTCAGTACAGTGATAGTAAGTACCTAGTGGCTGTTTTTCACTTGAGTGTGGTGGATTTTTGCTTTAGTGTGAAGTGGGTCATTAACTATGTAAGCGCATACTTCTCTGATCTACAAATAAGGAGACATCTACTTGTTGATATTTGAATTTGATGAATGCATGTGAAACAAATATCTGGGAAAAACTTCACTCTTCAGGTTCATGTAATATCCTGTGAACATGGCTGTTTTTGTCATAACTGTTCTGTTCCTTTACTCCTAAAAAGCATTGTGCTATACATTTTTGGAAATTTTTCAAGTACTCCTACCGACTAGAGGATCAAGGAAGACCACTGTCCCACCAAAAGCAAGGACTGAGCTGTATTTAGTTAGGTAGAGCTTTTTAGCGTTTTTTATTTACCTATATCTTCTCTAAGTATACCATTAATTTAAGAGAACTAAATTAGGCTTGGTCTGGAAAGCCTCATGCTCTGTAATGTGGTTTGTAATTGAATTGTTTTTGTTTGTTTGTTTGTTTTTGTCTTCTGAGATGAGGAAGGAAAAACATTTATTCTTACCATTACTTATAGCTTTTTCATTTTACTGATTATTTGAGGTAAAGTTTTTTTTTAAAGATTTATTTATTTTAGAGAGAGTGTAAGCACACGAGTGGGAGGGGCAGAGGGAGAGGGAGAGAGAATCTCAAGCACACTCCACGCTGAGTGCGAGCCCAACCCAACACTTGATCTCATGACCCTGAGATCGGGACCTGAGCTGAAACCAAGAGTCAGACACTTAACCAACCACACCACCCAGGCACCCTGTAAAGATGGTTTGAGTAATCATGTCTTTAAAACTTTCAAAGTAAATATACTGAAAGCTGACAAAATCATTTCCAAGTGTCAAGTACTGTGTTTATTCACTTACTTTTCATACACTTTATATGGACAACTTTAAAAAAGTGTCTTAGGCTGAAAAATATTTTACAGTAGTTTCCAAAATCCTTAGTGATTGTAGGAATCATAGTTTTACTTACTAATGTTAGTAGGAAACATAACCTTTGATACTTTGGGAGAGTACAGACAAGGACACTGTTGTATCACTGTAGCTGTTCTGGAGTAGTAGTAGTAGCTAATTTTTTTTACCTCTTGTGCTTTGATTTTCCTGCTGCTCAAATGAATATCTATATAAACAGAATTGAAAGATCATTGTCTTAGATAAATAAAATCATTTTTAAAATACTTATTTTCTGTTAATAACTGTTTCCTGAAGACTAGCATACCTAGTGTTATGGTAGGTATGGTGAAGGATAAAAATGGTTGTAGTATAGTTCATGCTCTTAAGCTGGTTAGTCTTTCTGGAGAAAACAGAACAATTGAAGCTCATTATAATGGAACTTGGATATATTTGAGACCTTCCGTTTTGTGAGGAACAGGAAGAGGAGATATCAGTATCTCTGCTGATGACTATGTTGTATAGTATTTTGTGACCTTAGGTCCTTGGTACACCTAAGTGTGCTCCCATTAATGCTGGTTTTACTTCTTTCAGGCTGGATTTTCTTAAGCTTTTTTGAATTACTGTGATTTGGGCATTTCTAATACTTAGATGGAAAATAACATATTGATAAATTAAATCTTTGTTCTAGAAATTGGATTCACACATTGAAGGGAGAGGAGTAATTACGAAGAGACTGTTAGATTCTCATGAGTAACGTGCATGTCTGCTGGCTGTCCAGGAAAACCCCAGTTAGTTCCTAGAAATAGCCAAAGCAGATCATTATAAAGTAGATTGTATGGGAGGAGCATACCTGCTGATCAAACACTTAATATTTATAAATATCACTAATGATTTATCATATGAGGCACAGGCAAGGATAATAAAATCAGTTTGCTAACTGTATGCCAGGGACTGTGTGGGCAGTTCTGTACACCTGCTGCCTCAATAGTTAAAACTACTGTGTGAGAGAGTTTAGTATCTCATTTTTACAGATGTGGCAACTTGAGACTTAGACGGGATTAGTGACTTTCTCAAAAAAAGAGTCTGGGCTCCCAAAGCTCATGCTGTGTTATTTCTGTAGAGGTAAACCAACTGTTACTTTAAAACAAGCTGGTGTTAGTCCCTTCAGTTAAGAATGATTTTTACATTTTTAAACTTTACATTTAAAGTTGCTCAAAGAAGAAGAATATGAGACAGATCATACGCACCCACAGATTCTAAAATACTTACTACCTGGCCCTTTGTAAAAAAAATTTTGCTCTAAACGTTTAAACAAAAAAACCCTAAAAAAAAACAAGATAAAAACTATGCTTAAATGCCTACAAAAAAAAGAGCAGATGTACATATATGTTGAAAGGTACTTTTAAGCCTGTTTTTTGAGGGTTTTATCTTTTTGGATTTTGGAAAGCTAATGAGAACTGTGGCTCTCTGCAGAAAAATGCATAAACAAAATTTCATGTAATTTCATGAAATTTATAGTCCCCTCAAAACCTGTCTAGGGTGCTTAGACTCCAGGTTGAGTAATAAGCACAGACAGAAGGATACAACTTTGTTGCCATAAAACTAACATGGTTAAATATTAAGCACTTTAATAATTTTGTTGGCCTTCTTAGAAGCTATACAGGACTCATATGGCTCAGGCATTCCAAAAAATCTCTAAGGAAGACTAACCAGTCTCTCCCCCCCCCCCTTAGTAAGATTCTCTATAGCAGTCTGAGGCTTTTTGAATCAGTTGTTCAGTAAGAATATTTGACATGTAAAGTTAGAGTTCCTTCCACTCAATATCATGTTTAGAAGTTAAATATTGACCTGACATTTCTTCCTATCAAATTCTCTATTTTCTCAGAACAGTGTCACCAGGAAACAAGTGCTATTAAATCCCTTTGTTCCATTTCTAGAGTCATAGGACCTCCCGACACTTGGCATGGCATCAGAGCACATCATACCTCACTGAAAGTCGTAAAGCAACTACCTAGTTATTAGTACAAGTTTTACAGAAGTTTAGTTCGAAAATGTTTCTTGCCAAATTGCTTAGACTTGCATAAAACTACATACTTAGTGTACTTATACCAGAGAAAATGGAGTACGTGTTAATTATTTCAGATGAGTGGAACTGCAGGTGCTAAAGAGACTGTCACTCCTATTGGAATTATCTTATTCTTTTGGGTTGAGGCTATAGAGGAGTATTTAAATTGTCTATTCTAGTCAGTAGAGCTTTGGGGTAGACTTTAGCACTCTCCCAAGCAAGAGCCCTTGAACAAGAGGCCTTATCTTCCCTAGTCTCAGTTTCCGTATCTGTAAAATGGAAATGGAAATCATATCCATCTAATTGGAGGTATTAAATGTCACATATATGATATCCACTGAATAAACATATCTTCCCTTTAGTAACTAATTGAATATACACATTTATTGAATATCCTACATCTGTCAGACATTTTACTCAAGATATGTCAGACATTTGCTAGGTGACACATTAAATTTGTTTACCCTTTTAAAGGAATGATAAGCTCATTGTAAAAATTCACATAGAAAATATGAGATATCAAAGTGAAAAACCTACTGTAATATCTTAAAATGGTTAAATTCAGGGACTATTCTTCTATACTTTTTCTTAAATATATTCTAATTTTTTATTAATAAAAACAGGATCATCCCATTCTTAGCATCTTGCCCTTTTTTTTTTTAACTTTATCTTGGCTTTTCTAAATATACCTACTTCATTTGTTTTAACAGGTTCTTAGAATTACATTTTTCAGAAGTACTGTAAGTGAACCAATTCCTTATTGATTCTTTCATTTTTCTAACTACTATAAATAATGATACCATAAACATCCTTCTACCTATATCTTTGTAGATATTAGGTTTTTTTCTTCCAGTGTTTCTTCAGGCTGTTTTTTTGGGTTTTGTTTGCTATAGTTTTTGCAAATGCTCAGATAGTATTTAGGAACATAAAGAAGTTGAAAATGTACTTCTCTCCCTTTTAATTTCATCCCCCAATATAGTCCATGCTAAGTTTGGCGTGTACACCTCTCTCTGCTCAGACACATACTCAGGCCTCTTGCCTGCTGAGGAGGTTCCTCTCTCTTCCTCTCCTCCTCCTTCTCCCATCATCTCTCCCTCTTTCCTTAACAGTAAAATGGGGGAGTATATTATAAATGTGACCCTGCAGATTGGTTTCTGAGAGTAATACAGATATCCCTCCTGGCAGTTTGTATGGGTCGAACTCATTCACCACTTTTTTTCACACCTGGCCGCATCTCCAGCTTTGACCTTATCTTCTATAACTCTTCCTTTCGCTTAGTCTGTTCCAGCCTCCTGGCTGTTCTCACACTCCATGCGTATGGCCATCACAAGGGCTTTCCTAGTTTTTCTTTAGGAATGTTTTTCCCACAGATAGCCAAAGAGCTCACACCATCATTTTCATGTCCCTGCTGAAATACCATCTTTTGACTATCCTATATGAAAAAGCACGTTAGCCCTTTAAATGCCAGAACTATTTTTTTGTATAAACTTTTTATTGACATATATATGTGTGCGTGTGTGTGTATATGTGTGTCTGTGCCTGTGTACATAGAAACTGCCCAAATCCTAAGTGTATGCTTGATATATTTTCACAAAGTGAACTCAGCTATGTAACTGAAGTGCTGGAATTTTGAATTCCGTCTAATGAGCTCTCTATTTGAATTTCATAAACAGAGGTACAGAACATATTTTAACCTTTTCTTTAAATGATGGAAGGTCGTTATTATAAACACAGGCTGCTGATACGTAACCTAATTCTGATTGTAAAATCACTGTTGAAGAGGAGTGCCTCATCCCTTTCTTTATACACACACACACACACACACACACACACACACAAATTATGCTGATTTTAAGTCTCCAGCAGTTCACAATGCTGAGTTAAGGTCTGTTGGCCACCTTAGGGGCACCAGCTCTCCTCTCATTTCCACAAAAACAAAACACGAATGTGTTTGCAGCCTTCTCTGACACTCCAGAGGCTGTGGCTTTTAATTTCATGTTCTTAGGAAAGGTCAGTATAGAGAAACTGTAGATGATCCTTTCCTTGGACTGATGTAGAATAACAGTAAAACTAATTTTCACTGGTCTGCTACATAATCACCAGTTTTCATGAAACCAGCAGAATGCTTTAGTACATGTATTTCTTTCTTCTCTAATCAGCACATTGGGTATTTATGCCCATGAATTCTTCATGTATTGTTGGGAAAATGGAGGTGATGATATGGTGGGTAGAGTACTGAGATGTCTGTGCTTTGGTTTGCATAGCTTTGAGAAAAGAGCTAGAAAATGTCCCACTGCCCAGCATGATTAGTTCTTGTTGGTATGTACCTAAAAACAAGAATACTAGGGGGGCGGCTGGGTGGCTCTGTTGGTTGAGCATCTGACTCTTGATCTCAGCTCAGGTCTTGATCTCAGGGTCCTGAGTCCAAGCCCGGTATTGGGCTCTACAATGGGCGTGAAGTCTACTTAAAAAACAAACAAGAATACTATGATTAGCACAGTAAAAATGTTTTGGTTGGGCTTTTTCCTTTGTACTAAGTATCTGTATGCATACTTGGTTCAGCGGTAAGGTACATTACCAGTTAAACACATATTTGTGTCCTCAGTATGTTTGGAAATGTTGTTTCTTGTAGGATCAACTCCCATATCCTACCTGTATAGTCTGCAGTTAAAAGTGACTATTGTTTTTTGCTTTAAAACCTTAAATAATAATAATGAGGACATATTTCTGTTTAGTAGCTGGCTACAAAAATCTGTATTTTAAAAAATAACTGTGTTCTGTTCTTAGATACAGCCATTTCGTGCAGACATCAATATCTACTAAATAGTGCATCTGGTGTTTGTGTTATATGCTTACTGTCCTTTTCACACAATAGTCTTTCATATATACTTGATTATACTCCTACTCATTACTAAGGATGATTGTGGTTGCTGACTACACAGTCTTGCTACCTTAGTTATTTGGTCAAGCAAGTAAATAATTCAGAGCTTTTAGTTCTGTGAAACTTGCTCTGGCTGAAGTAAGAGCCATTCTATTATAGCTAATTTCACTATATGGTAATCATTTTTATAATGCACTGAAAACCTCATTTTGTTCTTACTATAAGTATAATATTCTGTAAGATTTAGGACAGGTGATGTCTGGTCTGTTTTAATATTTGGAAAGGTCATTAGTTCTCAGTATTTAACTCTGGGTTTTAAACAGGACTAAAGCGCCAACTTCTGACATGGGAAGAATTTAAATGTTTGTAGCAAACTAAGTGTCCTTCATTTACTAATTACTGGAGTGGCATATAGTACAGATTGTATTTAGTTCAGGCATTTTGAAATTAGTCAAGTTTAAGGGGAAAATTCACGACAGTCTTAGTCTGTAATAAAGTCCATGAATATAATTTGTCTAAATTACAGGCCAATTTTTAGCAAATTGTTTATTTAAAATATTTGATTAAATTATTCAAAATGTTTGGATTTTTTAGTGCTATAGATTGAGGATTTGGACTTGTTATTCCGAGAATCATGCCAGGCAACAAGCATTTATTAGACCAGACTCTGTGGTAATAATTGTTGGAGCCTTGGGGATACTCTATGCTTTTAATGGTTTCACTTGAAAGTAACTCAGCCTCTTTGTCTTGAAACAATAGGATTAGATGACCAGGAATTTCTCTTTTACTTCTGGAATTATCGATTTGTTGATTTAGTGTATTTTTAGGCAAATCATGCAACTTGTTATTTTTAAGACTGAATGAAATAAAAATTAGACTTTTAAAATTTCTTAGAAAAAGGGATTTTGTAATTATGAGGTGGCATTATTATTCACTTACCTGTTATTTCTGCAGAGGTCTTATGTAGGGATTTCTCTCAAATATGCAAGTACAAATCATCTTAAAAATACTTAAGTAAAAATTTAATAAGTTCCAACTTTAGGTAAGAGAAGCAGAGATACAGATAATATTAAAGCCATTTCTGTTCCAGAATATGCTTTGCTACTTTTATTTGGATAGAGAAAAAATTAGGAGAAAGCTGGGCACTTACATAACCTTAAAGTATTACCTTTTCTCCTCATTTCTCTTGTTCAGATCTTTTGCTGTTCCTTCATGTCTTGAATGGAGTTTTTGTCTATTTGATACATCTGACTGGCTTAATATCAGACATCTGTATTATATACTTCATTGTTTATGTCTTCACCATAGTAGGGAAGTGATAATTTTGCTTTAATATGTTTTCTCTTTCCCCATCCACTAGACTTCAGAAGAGAGTCAGTTTACTCCGTAAGTGTTAGGTACCATCTTTGTCCAGGGCACTATACTCTGTAAAGAGAATTAGTGGTAAGAGGGAATAAATAAAACAGCCCTTCCTTCGAGATTTTTTTTTTTTTTAGTCTAGTACTGAGAAACAATGTACTTAAAGTAAAATAGTGGGTTAGAATTTAAGAATTGCCATGATAGCTGTTAACCTTCTAACTTAAGTGGTGTTCAGAGTGTGGCTTAGGGACCACTTTGGATCTCCAAGAACCTTGCAGTAGGGGTCTGCCATGTCAAAACCATTCTCATAATAATAGAAAAATGCTACTTGCCTTTTTCAGTGTCATTCTTTCACAAGAGTACAATGGTGTTTTCCAGGAGTTATGTAATATATGATGACATCATCACCCAGACAGCAAATGGAATATGTATTCTTGTATTTAAAATAGTGTTTTTTTGGGGGGCACCTGGGTGGCTCAGTTGGTTAAGCGTCTGCCTTCAGCTCAGGTCATGATCCCGGGGTCCTGGGATCCAGCCCTGCGTCTGGCTCCCTGCTCTGCAGGGAGCCTGCTTCTCCCTCTCCTTCTGCCTGCCCCTCCCCTGCTTGTGCACGCGCACGGGCGCTCCCTCTTTCTCTCTCTCTCTGTCGAATAAATAAATAGAATCTTTAAATAAAAATAAAAGTGTTATTTTTTAAAGATTCTATTTATTTATTTGAGAGAGCATGCACAAGGGAGGGGAGGCAGAGGGAGAGGAAGAAGCAGACTCCCTGGTGAGCAGGAAGCTGGGGTGGGGGGGACTTGATCCCAGGACCAGGATCATGGTCACCACCTGAGCCACCTAGGTGCCCCTAAAAGTGTTATTTTTAATCTGTAATGTGGTAAATGTGTGTATAAACCACATAAACAATTAGTCTTTGGATTCCTTAATTTTTTAAAATGTGTAGGGGTCCTTTGAACAAAATATTTGAGAACTGCTTATCTAATCTCATTTATTTTTACCATATGGGAAGGAGGTACCCCTGTTGCCTCCTTTCTGAATCAGCTTTAATGAGCATTACATACATACATTATTTTCAATTGATTTGTAGTATTTACATCTTGGTGTTGTATGGAGCACAGGTTTGAGTGGATCCGTGGCAGTTCTGATTATGAAAGCCACTTGAACTTCCTCATCCTTAGTTTCTTCATATGTAAATAAGACTTACAATGCTACACATTGTTATGAGCCATGAGAATCAAGGATGTAAATGAAAGTATTATATCCTTCACAGATGTGCTAGAAATCAATAAAGTAGTGATTTTTGTATTCTTTTATTCAAAGTTGTCTGTTGGGGCAGCTGGTAGAGAGGAGTAGGAGTTTGGATTTGAGGACAGTTCTCATGGTTCTGCCTTTTCTTCCCCAGCTTTGTGAAAGCTGAGAATTTCAATTTTATTGATCATAGGCTGTGGTAAGGGACCCTCCCATGTGAGTTGTGATGAACATAAAAAGATAGGAGATTTATCAGACATGGTCAAAAGGATTACTTTGGTTGCCTGAGTGGCTCATCTCATTTGATACTGTATCTCTCCGGTGCATAGGATATCAGTTAACATTGAACTCAAAGGTGAGTTCCATTATGAGGGACCTGCAACCTCTGTTATCACTCTTTTGTTCAGTGTGTATATAAAGCCACATCAGAATATTGTGAAGCATTTTAGATCTTGATTCTTCTATGCAGAATTAGGAGCTTGGATAAAAGTGACTGTTTCATATTAAGTAGAGGGTAGGTGGATGCTCGGGGAGAAGTTTCTGTAACCATGTTTTTTGTCCTTATTCTTATTAGTTTCATAACTATTCATGGGTACTTTTTTCTCCTTACAAGTACAGGAATTAAAATTGCTTTCCCAAGTATAGACTCTGTCAGCATGGTACACACCCAGGAATTCCATAAATAGAACAATTCTCCATAGGTTTCCATAAGTCAGTGTCACTATATTCAGCTTTAATATATGCTTTAGTTAAAAAGCTTAATGTTGCAGAGGTAGAAAAGTAACACCTAAGGTAGGGAGGCATACTGGCCATTATTAGTTTCCCTGCACTTGCAAGTTGATATCCTCAGAAAGAACACAATTTTTAAAAAATCAACTAGTATGATGACTGAAATCATGGCCATGTGGAATCTAAAATCCAAGGAAGGCCAACAGCTATGACCTTGAACATCATACTTGGTGAAGGCCATCTCCTGAAATGGTTCTTTGTAGAAGGGAAGGAGTTTGCTCTGTGGTGTCTCTAGGAGACCAAACTTAAAATAGATAAATAGGAAGTTTGATGGGAAATATTTCTAGAGCACCTCCCTGTGCCTAATGCTTTATGTGAACCTTCTCATCTAATCCTTACAATAACCCTGTAAGATAGATAATAATTACTATCTTACTTTTACAGATGAAGAAACTGAGGCTCTCAAAGTTGAAATCGCTTGTCCGAGGTCTTAAAGCTAGCAGATGTAAGAACCAAAATTCAAAACCAAGCACTGACTCTAAAACCTATGTGCTGAACACTGCCTTAAACTGCCTTGTCAAAAAGAAGCTGAGGAGTAAGGGATGCTAAATGCTTTTTATTATTTCACATAATCCTTAAAACAGCTCTCTCAGCTGGGTGTAATTATTATCCTCCTTTTTCATATGAGGAAACTGAGGCTTAAAGTCAGAGTATACCCAAGGTTATGTTGCTAGGAAGTGGCAGAACAGGATTCCAAGCCAAGCTGTTCAAGCTCCAGAGTCGCTCTTACCAACTACTCTCCAACAGCTATCATGTATGTTTCTTTTCTTGAGGCAACTCACGATTTAGTTGGGAGGAGGGGGCGGTGTGAGGGAGAGCTAGAGAGAAATCGACAGGTAAACAGGGTGATTAGTGCATAATAGAAGTGTGTGTAAGTGCTTATAGAAAACAGGTGAGGAAGTGATACTAGGTGGAGGGGACAGTTTACAGAGAGGAGGTGACTTTGAAGTAGAATTTGAATGGTGGAAGGAGCTTACCATGGGGGACTAGTTATGGGATCACAGCGGTTAGCAGGCGAACAGTCTCTCAGGAGAAATAATATAGCAGTACTAATCTTGGTAAACATGGAGGAGTTTGGTGCATGAATTGTCTTTTTAATGTAATATCAAATTGTTTAAGTAAAATTGAAAATTTGCAACTTAGTTTCATGGTTTACTAATATAGAAAATTAAGAGATTTTGAACCACTCATACTTTGTTTTCTCTCTAGCTTGTATGTAGTTTTCTGTTAGTGTTCCATACTTTGTATAATAATGTGCTCCAGAAAAGTTATGGCCAATTGAGGTTCTGTAATCATACTTAAATGCAGCAGGGGAACTCATTATTTAAAGGAATACTAAGATACCTCTGAAAAATGATAAATGAAGAAACATTTTGAAAATAATCACCCCTGCTTTATCTAGTTTAGGTATTTGGTTTAGGAGAATTCGGAGCACACTTAGATTTTTTAGTTCCTAATATGAGAAAGCCAAGACTGTCAGACTGAAAGGCAAAAACCACACAGAACTCCCAACTGCCTCTTGAGAACTGCTTGTTCTACTCTCTTCCTTAGGCAGGATATAGTGTTGTTTGTATTCCTGAGCCCGAACGAAGACTATAGTCTCCGAATACCTAACTTTGGTCTCTCTGTTCTCAAGTAAGCACATTTGTGGAAAGGGATGAGATGACATTTGAGCTGACCAGTTAAAGGATAGTTTATCTTTAGACACAGGGAGATGGGATAGAAGTATAGTGTTGGTGGGAAAAATAGCAAAGGAACTGAATCAGGACATTATATGGTTATAGGGATTCAGTGAGGCAAAGGAGAAGCCAGTTTAATAAGACTTTGAAGAAAACCAGAATTTATGTGTCCATTACTTGCCAGGCAGGAACTCCGCTAGGTGTTTCACATGTATGAACTCCCTAAGTCTTTGTAACAGTCCTATGAGGTAGCTTTTTATTTAAAGAAACAGCAGGCTTTTGTTTTGGATTTTAAAAATACTCTTTTTTAAGAAGAGGAAGCCTAATTTCAGAAATCGCAGCCTTCTAAGTAACCAGTGAAATGCTGAGCCAGGCCAGTGGGCAACAAAAAGCAATAGTGGAAGAAACATCGTAGTAGTGCAGTAGAGGGGAACAGAGGTGGAACTGATTAGCTGTGAGAAGGGAGAGTAAAATATAACTGCAGGTTCCCGAGTGTCTATGAAATCCACAGTGCCAGTAAGAAAATAGAAGAGGAGCAAGTTTGAAGAAAAGGTGTCTAATTTACTTTTGGGCATCAATATATATAACTTGCGGAAACAGTGAGAGCAAGTGATGTTGCTAAAGAAAGTATAGAAGAGAAAGGAGATACGAAGAGAGAACTGAAGTTTTAGTATGCAGAAAAACCTCTTCTAATTCTTCGTTATGGAAAATTTCAAACTTACTCAGAAGTTAAGAGTTCAGTAAACCCCCATAATCCATAGCAGACAGTCGTTAACTTATGGCCACTTTTGACCATCTCTGTCTCCCCACACTCCCCTCCCCTGATCATTTTGAAACAAATCCCTAGGAGTTGGGATTGCATGATTCTAACTTCTGTGTTGTTTTCAAGACACCCTCCCTCCTTGACAAAGTCTCATCCAACTTCTGCCTGAGTATTCCTGGAGATAAAGGTATGCAGTGCAGTGAAACAGCTGTGCCTTTTTTTTTTTTTTTTTTTACTTGCTCTAATTGTTAGTAAGGTTTCCCTTTTATTGAGCTGAAAACTTGAGCAGATTTATTACTTTGGCAAAGACACACAAGCCCATGCTGAAGTCAAGAGTAGATTTAGACCTCAGACTATTTTTATATTGGGTTTGTAGTAAACCCTCTTTCTCTAAAGATCACAGTGTTTGCAAACAGTTTTACTGCTGCCATGTGATGGAGATGTCACCAGCTGGCATTCAGGGTGCTTATAGAGCATTCTTGAAGAAACATCTTAGAGAAAAAACCTATTTTAGACATTAAAAAAGATTCAGATCCACATACGAGAAGAAGGCTTGGCTTCTCTCGTAGGTGTAAAATTTAAATACTGTATATTTTTAAAATGTTACCAAAGTAATGTACATTTTTAAATTAAACATGGTATTTCTTTTAAACTTTTACAGAAATACAACTCACCCCTTAAAATGTGCACTAATTATAAAATTCAGTTCAGTGCATATTTACAAAGTGAACAGAAGAGCGTTCAGAGCAAGCAAATAGAATATTACCAGTGGTCAAGAAGTCCTTCATATGCCATCCATTCACTACCCTCCCTGCTCTGCCTAAGAGTAGCTACTATCTTGGCTTCTATCGCCATTGCTTTGGGGTTGGTTTTTATTATTTTATCTGTTTTTGAACTTTATATAAATTGAGCCGTACTGTATGCACTCATTGTTTTTCTAGATTCTTCATGTAGCTCAGCAGTACCTTTGTGAAATTAATCCATGTCATTGTGTATGGATATAGTTCATTGTGTTTGCTGTGGAGTATTCCACTGTGTACCTCAGTTTATCCCTTCTGTTGTTGATGAACCGTTGGATAGCACTGTTAAGAATATTCTTATACATTTGTGGGCATTTCTGTTGGATATATCTAGGAGTAGGTTTGCTGGGTCACAGGTTATGTATCTTTTCAGGTTTAGTAAATATTGCCACAGTTTTCAAAGTAGTTCTAATAGTCTACACTAGCAGTTTCACATCTTCTCCAGCATTTGGTATTGTCTTTCATTTTAGTTAATGTACATAATTTAAAAATCAAATAAAAAATCAAATATAACAGAAGGACTTAAATGAAAGTCAGCAGTCACTTCCCAAAATCCTCTACTTTCCTCACCTAAGTCAGACTTTTCAGAAGCAACCATTTGTAACTTTCCGTTTTTAACAGCTTTTAAGAGGTACTGATTAAGAACACAGATTTGGGAGCCTGACTGCTTAGATTCTTATTTTGGCTACACTGCTTACTAGGTGTATAACCTTGAGCAAGCTGTTTAACTACTGGGTCTCCATTTCCTCATCTACAAAATGGGGGAATTATGGTGCTCATCTCATAGAATTGTTTAAAAATTAATAAATGTAATACTTTGTATATAGTAAATACTCGGTAAAGTTAACTTTGCTAATTGATTATGGTGTTACCTCTGTATTGCTCAACAATGTTATATGGAGGTTCTTGATTTAACAATTTCAGACATTGTCTATTGATTAACTTCTTTCTGAGGTAGGTAAGGATTTAGTTAGGTGATGCCCTCTCTCACCTTCCCTCTGCCTTCTAATCTAGTTGTTTTGGTTTTTTAAAGATTTTATTTATTTGTTTGACATAGCACAAGTAGGGGGAGCTGCAGTGAGAGGGAGAAGGAGAAACAGCCTCCTCGTTGAGCGGGGAGTGCGAGGTGGGGCTCAATCCCAGGACTCTGGGATTATGATGTGAGCTGAAGGCAGACATTTAACTGACTGAGCCACTCAGGTGCCGCTCCTAATCTAGTTATGATCATTGTTTTCAATTCATAAATTGAACTACATGCTTATTTATATATAATTGATAACATTTATGTTCTGTTCAGAGTTGTCTTCTTTGGTCTATGTATTTACATTGTTACTATGTCTGTATGATTTTTCCTTATTGTAGAGCTACCTAATACCCAGATTTAAGTTTCCTTCACTGTATTCCAATTTCAAAATCTTTGTGCCATTCAAAGCAGTATATCCCTATAATCAAATTTGAATTCTTTTTTACCTAATTGCCTTTACCAAATTTTCAAGATTTAAATGAAAAATTAACCTCTCCCTTCTCATTCCTTCTGCCTATCTTGTCAGTTCCCCTTATTTCCTAGAGATCTTCTTGGAGCCTTCTTCACCTGTTCCATACCAGGCTTCTCTTGGCTTGTCACTTACCTGTCTTTTGGGTGTAGGATATCATTGTTTTCCTGGACTTGGATCCACTGTTTTCTGGATCACTTTCTTATTTCTTGCTTTATGCTCTCATTTTGCTGGCATTTATTTTCATGTAACTTTTTTTTAAAGATTTTATTTATTTATTTGACAGAGAGAGATAGCCAGCGAGAGAGGGAACACAAGCAGGGGGAGTGGGAGAGGAAGAAGCAGGCTTCCAGCGGAGGAGCCTGATGCAGGGCTCAATCCCAGAACGCCGGGATCACACCCTGAGCCGAAGGCAGACGCTTAACGACTGTGCCACCCAGGCGCCCCTTCATGCAACTTTTTAATAAAGGATGCAGTCTCCAGCAGTCTGTTTGTTTTCTTCTGAACTTGTTTCTGTGTGAAATGAAAAAATGATTTGCACCTGTGTTTCACCATGTTACTTTATGGATCAAGAACAATAATATATGTGAAACCATGAGTGTCTTTGCTGGGTACCTTCAGTCCAGGTTTAGTGCATTATTCCTGCAGAAAACTGGGTGGCAATCAAATCAGCCTCAGGGACTATAGACCAGGCTCTGGAGTTACATTTGAGTTCTGTTGTCAACTGAATTGTGTTCCCCCAGATTTGTATGTTGAAGCCCTAACCCTCAGCGTAATGGTGTTTGAGGTAGGGCCTTTCATGAGGTAATTAGGTTAAGTGAGGCCATAAGGATGGAGCCTTAATCCAGTAGGACCAGTGTCCTTTATAAGAAGAGGAAGAAACATCGGGAGTGTATGTGCAGAGAGAAAAAGCCATGAGAGGACACAGGAAGAAGGTGCCTGTCTGCAAGCCAAGGAGAGAGGCCTCACCAGAAATCAAACCTCTTGGTACCTTAATCTTGACTTCCAGCCTCCAGAACTGTGAGAAAATAAATTTCTGTTTTTTAAGCCACACATTTTGTGATATTCTGTTTCAGCAGCCCTAATATAAGTTTGCAGACTAATATAAGTTTCAGTTTTGGCTTCAGTGTATAGTATTTGTGAGACCTCTAAGACCTGCTTAGACCTGCTAATGCCCAGTTTTGGGGTGATGGTAAGGATTAAGTGAGCAAATGAGGCGTTTAGTCAGTAGCTGGTATGGTAACTGTTTAATAAATCTTTGTTTTTCATAAGCCTTGAAAGGGGCTATAAGTTATTTTAACGGAGCTGTCATTTATGCTTTTGTTTCTTATTTAATCAGATAATTCTAAGCAAGCATTTACATATCAAAGCAACAATAAGAGAAATTCTTTCTGGGTAACTGGGTTGGGACTTTTTTAACAGTTTTATTCAGGTATAATTCATATTCCATAAAATTCACCTATTTAAAGCTTACAATTTAATGATTTTTAGTATATTGACAGATACATACAACCATCACCACCGTCCCTCTTAGAGCTGTTTTATCACCTCGAAAAAGAAAACCCCCTACCCTTCAGCTGTCCTCCTCCTAACCCTCTTGGTACCCCAACCCTAAGTACTAATGTACTTTCTGTAGATTTCTCTATTCCGGATTTTCATATGAATGGAATCATATGATTGTGGCTTTAGAGCTTACTGCCTGCCTCTATTACTTCTTTCACTATTTTTTCCTGTCCCCTCCCTCTCCCCCTCTCCTCTCTTTCCCTCCCTTTGGCACTCCCATTGTGTGTGTGTTGGTGTACTTAATGATCTCCCACATTTCTCTAAGGCTTTGTTCATTTTTCTTTATTTTTTCTCTTTGTTCTTTGGCTTACATAACCTCTGTTGCTCTATCTTCAATTTCACTCCTTCTGCCAGTTCGTATTTATGGTTGAGAGCCCTTTTGGTGAATGTATTTCAGTTACTTGTTTTCAGCTCTGGAATTCCTACATTTTTTTAAATCTACATAATTCCTATATTTTTATTGATATTCTCTATTTGATGTGACATTGGCATAATACCTCCCTTTACCTCTTTAATTGTGCTATTAAAATTTTTTGTGAACATATTTGTAATGGCTATTTTAAAGTCCTTTTCTGTTAACTCCAACACCTGGTCATTCTCGCTGGCAGTTTGTGTTGCCTGCTTTCTGTTTTATGGGTCAGAAAGAATTCTGCTTTCCTGATTCTTTGCATGCTTCATAATTTTTGTTGGAAATCATATATTTTAGATAATATTGTAGCAACTTTGAGCACTGGTCACCCTTCCCAGGGTTTATTTGTTTTTTAGTGATTGCCTGGGTTGTTTTAGGAAGTCTACCCTCTACCCCCATTGTGCCTATTGTTTTCACCAGTACCCTGGGGCATGTATTGTTCTACCATCTAATCCAGTCAAATTGTGGCTTTGAAGGAATCATTTCTGAGGTCTGTGTTTGATATTTGTTCTGACCCCAGGAGAGATCACCCAGCTCTCTTATTTCTTGTAAACTAGGCAGCCTTTATTATAGGCTGTATCTTCATTAAATCCAAGAATCTCCTTCCAGTTGCCTGACGTCACAACCTCCATTGTTCTTAAGAGCACACTTAGGTTTGAGCTCCATATTCTATGGTAAATGAAGTTAGTTCCTTTGGGAAGAGATCAGGAGCTTTTTTCATGGCATGTCTTTCCCTTTCCAGCCGCCTTAGCAAAAATTTTGAGCCAGGGCTCTGGAGCTGGGCGTGGAACAATGGCAGACTTCTCTGTGAGTGACACCCCCACTCTAGAAGCTGGGTGCAAGGTGGGGGAGAGGGTGGCTGCAGCCTGAGGTACTTCAGGCTTGCCTCTCTTGGCATATAACCGTTGTGTCCTGAGCCAGAGCAAAGATGACCAGGGCACTGTGCCCAATGTGAAATCTCCATTCCACAGATGGGGGCAGGGTCAAGGAAGGGAGCGCCCATCTCTTGACTGTGCCTGCCTGGAATTTAGCCTCAGTACTAGGTAGCAGAAGGCTGGATGAGAAACACTGCTGTCCTGCTCCTCTGAGGAAGTCTCAGTACTGTGACTCCCTTTGACTGGGAGCTGGAGGTGAGACCGCTTGTATTCTTGGCTGCAGCAGTCGAGTGTGGAATCTCTTCCTTGCTGAGCTTGTGGGAGGAAGTGGTTTTGGTTTAGGCACCAGAGACTCACACCTTTCTTACCAAATTTTTGTAGATTTTCTTGAATAGAAGTTCCTTCATTAAGCCTGGTATCCAAGATCTACAAAGAACTTCTCAAACTCAATACACGAGAAACAAATAAATCAAAAAATGGGCAGAAGATATGAACAGACACTTTTCCAATGAAGACATACAAATGGCTAACAGACACATGAAAAAATGTTCAAAATCATTAGCCATCAGGGAAATTCAAATCAAAACCACACTGAGATACCACCTTACGCCAGTTAGAATGGCAAAAATTGACAAGGCAAGAAACAACAATTGTTGGAGAGGATGTGGAGAAAGGGGATCCCTCCTACATTGTTGGTGGGAATGCAAGTTGGTACGGCCACTCTGGAAAACAGTGTGGAGGTCCCTTAAAAAGTTAAAAATTGAGCTACCCTATGACCCAGCCATTGCACTACTGGGTGTTTACCCCAAAGATACAGACATAGTGAAGAGAAGGGCCATATGCACCCCAATGTTCATAGCAGCATTGTCCACAATAGCTAAATCGTGGAAGGAGCCGAGATGCCCTTCAACAGATGACTGGATTAAGAAGTTGTGGTCCATATATACAATGGAATATTACTCAGCTATCAGAAAGAACGAATTCTCAACATTTGCTGCAACATGGACGGCACTGGAGGAGATAATGCTAAGTGAAATAAGTCAAGCAGAGAAAGTCAAATATCATATGATTTCTCTCATCTATGGAACATAAGAAATAGGATGATAGGTAGGGGAAGAAAGGGGTAAAGAAAGGGGGGGTAATCAGAAGGGGGAATGAAACATGAGAGACTATGGACTATGAGAAACAAACTGAGGGCCTCAGAGGGGAGGGGGGTGGGGGAATGGGATAGACCGGTGATGGGTAGTAAGGAGGGCACGTATTGCATGGTGCACTGGGTGTTATACGCAACTAATGAATCATCGAGCTTTACATTGGAAACCGGGGATGTACTGTATGGTGACTAACATAATAAAAAATCATTTAAAAAATAAAAGAAAAAATCATAAAGAAGAGAAAATAAAAAAAACTAATAATTTAAAAAAAATTTTCCTTCATTTGCTCTTTATCCTTAGGGACATTTCATAGGCTTTACGTGTTTTCTTTCTGGTTTTGTTTTTATTTTAATAATTCCCACCAGTTTTATTGCAGAGGGGATCAGCGGAGCTCTTCATGCTGTCATTTCAGAAGTTGATCTTTCTGGGTTGGCTTTTTAAGGCTTCTGCAGGAGGAAGTACAAGTAGCTTGTTCAGGGAACTCGAATGAGAAAAGAGTGACATTTTTAAGTTGATAGGTTAACAGAAGAAAAGGTTCATGAATTCTGAAGAAGGATAATGTAGGATGGGAAGGTAAAAGGAAGGGGTTAACTGCTGTATTGTTTAGATTTCTTTATGGGTTTGGGGATACTTAAAGCCTTGGACTTAAAAATTTTGAAAACCAAGGGGCCTGAGAGAATGTGAATGTATGGATTTTATTTATTAGCTTGGTGAACAAATAGCTTTATCCCACTGTTTAGTGTGTTATTTTTAAACGGAGTTCAGTTTGTGATTTTAGTGTAACTTTTGTGCATAAACACTTTTAGCAAACACTGCTAGCAGCATTAATAAACCAAGTTAGATTTTATTCCGTAGAACACTGAAGTCACACACCTGTGGGAAATGTTTTTATTGAATTTTAAGTTTATATATGACAAAAGTTGATTGATAGAGCAGCTGTGATTTAGCTGAATTGTTATAGTCAATGATGGTTGTGTATAGTATAGTGATCTTTGTAATGTTTTATGGAGTGACAGTGATGTGTTCTACGGGAGCCGTAAGACTTGTGTGTTGAAAGTACTCAGCTACAATAATGTATTAACGTAATAGATTTAGTTCCTAATTTTTTGTCCTTTCAAAAATTTGGTGCCCTTTTGAATCAAATGACTTAAAATGCAAATTAAGGCACTGAGGAGGACTTTCTGCCTTCCCCTTAATTCAGAAGCTGGAGGAAAGCACTGAACATTGTTTGTATACCTACTTATCTTTCCCTAAAAAGTTTTTCCTTTGATCCTGTTCATTGGGAAACCGTAAAACAGTATTTCTCCCCCTCTATCAATATCTTTCAGTATAAACTGCAGTGGGCTATTCATATATTCTAAATGTTTATTTCATTTTTAGTGTGAGTTTTTATAAATCAGCTCAACACATACTTGAGTCCTGATGGTTTGCATGAGGGGTACAAACAGTGTGAGACCAGGCCGCATTTGAGATTTCAAGGCATAAATGCACGGCAATTTAAGTGACTGCAAAATAAAGAAAAGTGAAAGCAGTGTGTGTGCTCTGCTGTGATCTAGGACCTAAAGCCAATTACGGAAAGCATTTAGGATTTGGCTAGGCTTTGAGACGTAGGGAAAACATTCAGTTAGTTCAAAAGGCCTGGAAAGCAGGAACGTGCATGGTATCTTCAGGGTACATGAGGTGACTACGCTTTCTCGATAGGAAGGTTTCTGATAAGGATCAATGCCATTGGAAAGATTAATTATGGTGGACCTTAGATGTGAAACAAAGAACTTTTGACAGTCTGTTTTTGTGTGTAGTTGGTGAGAAGCCATTGAAGCTGCCGTGTCTGGTGACACAGTGTGTAAGGTGAATTGAAAACTATAGGCCCCTGAGCCCAATTTTCTCTTCATTTTCCTTGTCCTTTGCTTTAATGAAGGAGTATGGATTGTGTTTCAAATTAAAGGTTTTAAAGCCTACAGTTCATAACTCAGCACAAGCTTCTCCATGAAAACCAGAGTATTAAAGAATAAGCACATTCAGGCCTGAATTATTCATAGGTAACTGAAGTGTTTGGGCTTTGATGTCGTCAGACTAGCTTGAATTCTAGTTTTGCCAGCCACCGTGTAACATTGAACAAATCCTTTAACTTATGAGGCTCACTATTCTCATCTGGAAAGGGAAGCTAGTTCTATCACCCTCTCAGGGTTGTGAATATTACATAAGAGAAAGCTTGGAAAGCTCTTAACACACTGCCTGGCAAATAGTAGACAGTTCTGATGAATACCTTTGCTACCATTAATTGTTGTTATTATTAATCATTATCATGTTACTAATTACTATGAATTCTATTGTTTCCAGGAACAGTGCATTCTGAATTTTGATCTTCTTCTATAGAAACACTCTTCCCATCTGATCCACAAAGAGTTGCTGCCCTGCCCCCACCCCACCTCCAAGTTTCAGGGTCTAATGGTGGTTTTTAGATTTTCTTTTTCTTCTGAGTGTCCTGCCTTGTCAATGAGGGCATGGCAAAAAAGACCCAGGAAGTCTGGGTGCCGCAGAGAAGACACCATCTGCTGCTAGTTGTAGGGGAGTATGATAAGCTTCGGATTTTTAGGGCTCATGCAGTATTAGGTTTTTGTTTTATGTTGCTTTCCTACAGGTAGTTTTTGTTATTACTCTTTAAACTGTGGTGTTTATTGTCCAAAAATTTAGACTTATCTTTACTTTTCTCAGGTTTAAGCCGTTTTTTCCATTCCAAACCTCACAAGGATTTGAGGAAGATGAAGAAGAGCATATCCATATACAACAATGGGCGCTTACTGAAGGCCGCCTTAAAGTTACATTGTTAGAATGTAGCAGGTATGTTCTTTGTTTAATTATTGCTACAATGGGAAAGAAAGTGCAGTGAAAATATATTTAAGCATATTTGTGTTTGTTCCCCCTTTGTGTTAATTTATTACGCATGATCTGTAAATCTTTAATCATAAATTTCATAAAACTAGTCCTTTCCAGCTTGCAAAAAATATAAACTGTATTTTAGAAAGTATTCTGATAGAGAGGATCACTCAGTAATTCTCAGACTTTTTAGATGCTTGATGCTCTGTTGGCATATTTCTAATTTACTAACTACTGGGGAGCTATTTAGGGTATAACATTTTTGAGACTTGTATGTGATAATTGGAAATACCCTGGAAAGTTGCAAAAGCAGACTTAGAAAGCCCTGTGATTCTTAAAATTTTAGAGCTGAAAGAGATCTCAGAAATAATCTTGCCCAGCCTCCTTATTTTACTTTGCCTGCCCTGTAGTCTAAACTGTGTTCATATCTTGCTTAAACTACCTATTATACTAACCTCCTTACTTTTCTCCTAATACTGGTTACCGATATAACGCCCAGAATGTGCTTTTTAAAATGCTAATCTTCTTGTCACTTTCCTGCTTAAAATTCTTAAATGGCTTCCCCATTACTAGAATATAGACCCAAATCCTTGCTATAGCTTACATGCCCCTCTTACCTCTCTGGCTTCTTTCTCCTCTCAGCCCCTCACCCATAGTGCCTCAGCCACATAGGCTTTCCTAAAGGAAGAGGTTGGCAAACTTTCTCAAGGGCCAGATAGTAAATATTTTAGGCTTTATGATTCACATGGTCTCTGTTGCTTGGCCATATAGTATGAAAGCAGTCATAGATGGTACATGGTATGGCTGTGTACCCATAAAACTCTACATATAAATTTCATAATTTTTGTGTGTCATGAAATATTCTTATAATTTTTTTCAATCATTTAAAAATGAAAAAACCTTTGGTAGTTTATAGGCTGCACAAAAACAAGCAGGGGGCTAGATCTGGCCCATGGACCATAGTTCACTATTCCCTGCCTTAGGTATTTTACCATACTAAGCTTCTTGTGCTGACTCCCCACTGTTTTCCAGGCTGAAGGCCCTACCCCATTTTCTGCTTCTTGAAACCAAACTTCCTTGACCCACGTCAACAGCTGCCTCTTTAATGTGTCTCCTAATCATTTCAGTATAAGTACACTGTCCTTATGCTACATTTCTGTGACACTTGTTTGTACCGCTTATTTGGTACTTATCACTTCTATTTTTATTTCCAGCCCATAATAAAAACAAGTGCCTGAGTACACAGTTATATTTTGTACCTAATATATTTGTGTCCTTGCTAATAGGTTAATTTTAAGTATACCTATAATGTGCTAAACATTTTTTTTGTTTTGTCTTGGAGTGATTCAGTATTGTACATCATTATGTCAGAGAGACTAAAAAGGAATTCTTTTATCAAAGACTGAATATGCTGTAGATTTTGTAAAAGGGACCGTACTGTACAGTAAAATGACATATACAATAAATACAAGTTTAAATTTGAATTGGCTAAGTTAATATGGTATGTAAGCATGACTATTAAATATCTATTTATAATTTGGGCTTGTCATATTAACATTAGGAAGGACATTTTTCAAGTGACCTGTGTGTCTAAGGAAATTTTGAACAGATGTTTCTTTTTTTCTTTCAGTGAATTTTCTTGTAGATTCACATTTCTTATAGATTCACAATCATACCATTGGATTATCTTTTCCAAAATAGTCATAGCAACTTTTAAACATTAGAAGGGCAATTTTTTTTTAATATTTATTTATTTATTCGACAGAGATAGAGACAGCCAGCGAGAGAGGGAACACAAGCAGGGGGAGTGAGAGAGGAAGAAGCAGGCTCCCAGTGGAGGAGCCTGATGTGGGGCTCGATCCCATAACGCCGGGATCACGCCCTGAGCCGAAGGCAGACGCTCAACGGCTGTGCCACCCAGGCGCCACTAGAAGGGCAATTTTGGACAAAATTTCTTAACTCTCCCCTATCTACCTACTCATCTACCCTTCCCCAAACCTGCAAAGATAGCCTTGAAGGAGATTTATTATTCATTTATTCAGCATACATTTGTTTACTATGATGTAGATAATGTGTAGTAAAGAGATAATGTTCTAGGAATTTTTATTTATTTTTATTTTTTAAAGATATTATTCATTTGAGAGCAAGACAGAGACAGAGAGAGCACAAGCAGGGGGAGAGGCAGAGGGAGAGGCAGAAGCAGACTCCTCACTGAGCTGGGAGCCTGACATGGGGCTTGATCCCAGAACCTGGAGATCATAACCTGAGCTGAAGGCAGACACTTAACCATCTGAGCCACCCAGGCATCCCCCTGTTTTGTTGTTGTTGAGTAAGATTTTATTTATTCATTTGAGAGTGTGCTAGGAATTTTTAAAAACTAGTTCTTTTGTCTTAATGTTGCTGGTGGGATTATAGATTGATTATATGTCTGTTGGTTGTTGCTATTTATTGGTGTCACCTTTGCTCACCATTCTTATCTGAGATACTGCTTGCTTAAAGCTTTGCTGTCAGCCTTGAATCAAAGACTTCATGAAGGCACTGAGCAAGTGTAGTTAGGCATTATTTAGGTCATGTTGAATGGAGATAACTGATACAAAGAAAAGCATTACAGTTTGTGAGTGTTTGTATCCTACTTTGTTTTAATAAAGAACTATATAATGAATCTCTGAAAGAACACATAAGAAACCAGTAAAAATTCTTATGGGGTATAGGAGAGGGAGCTGTGTTGATGATGGTTGATGAAGGTGAGAGGCAGACTTTTCACTATAAACTTTTATATTGTTTGATTTTTGTTACTGTATCACTAGTCAAAAAATTAAAAAGTAAGGACCAGTATTTCTAGGAATTTGATACAGAAAGCATGGACACTAGTTCTTAAGTCTTTCACATTTCTAGAAGTTGAAGGGGAAAGCAGGGAAAATAGTCTGTTCTTAAGTTCCTCCTGTAAACTCTGGTTATATTGCCATCACGTTCCCCCAGGTGACAGTTTAATCTTGGGAGGAAGCACACTATCTAAAGCGTTTTCCAGTCACTCTCTATATAAACCCAGCCATGTAAAGTTACCTAGTATTGTGGTGCTGTGTTATTTTCACACAGTTTAAGGATTACTTAAAATTGTTTATGAAGGAAAGAATAAATTACTGTTTTCTACTCATCCCTGACTTTTTGTCTTCGAATTGAATTCTAAACATTCTTTTCATATTCTTCTCATTAAAATCTTACTTACATTGTTTTTCTTCTAAACTTTTTTCTTAGTATAAGAAGTAGAACTCTCAGGTCAGATAAATTCCAAGTCTGTAGGATTTAAACTAAAGAGGACATGTTATTGTAATCTAAGCATTTACATTTTAATAATTTTTCCTACTCCTGAATGTAAACTTATCTTGTGTGATATATTATAAACTCTAAAGCAGAAAGGAAGTGACACTGTAAAGAAAGTGGAAGAAAAAATAAGTGCCATTTTTTTGGAGGGAGGACAAAAAAAAATGCTTATTTCAGTTTTGGAAACTTAAAGGTTAAGACTCTTGAGATATTTTTACCATGACTACTTCATTTAGTAATATGAAAAGGTTTGAGGCAAATAGAATAAAATTATTGAACGATCAAATTTTTAAAAGAACAGAAATATTTTTTTAAAGATTTATTTATTTATTTTAGAGAGAGGGAGAGCATGTGCATGGGGAAGGGACGGAGGGAGAGAATCTTAAGTGGACTTCCAGCTGAGCTCAGAGCTCAATCCTGGGGTTTGATCCCATGACCCATGAGACCATGACCTGATGCTCAACCCACTGAGCCACCAAGGCGCCCCAAGAACATAAGCATTTAAATTAAAACATTTCTGTGGACCATTTGTAGGTGGATAAGTTGTTTTGAATTAGCATGCTGTCATGAGTTAAAGTTTCCTGGGTTTTTAGCAATTAGACATGAATATTCACATTTCTCTTGCTTGAAAGAGACCTACCTACATGTTCAGGTTGTTATAATGTCATATGTATCATTTACTATTGTTAATAGTTTTAGGTTAACATTCTTATAAATGCTTACTTCTTAGGCTTGTAGAACTTGACCTTGAATCTGGTAAAAATAATGGAACTGTAGTAATTTTTTCCCAAGTCCATAAAATAGAACATCAAACTCATTATGCCCAGACAACCATAGTTCTCTATGAGGATTTCTTTTGCTTTCTTAAACTTTATAATTTGAAGTAAAGCCTGTGTTGCGAGGACTTTTTTTTTTTTTAACTTTATTTTGATGTAGTTTCAGACTTACAGAGTCTGCATGAAGATTTTTATCAAACTTACCTGTTGTAAGGCTTTAAAATGCATTTTACCAATGAGGAAACAAATCAGAAGTATCCGTAGGGGGGAAAAAAAACTTTATGCTTTGGAAATATTGGAGTTGTACAACTGGAAACTTTATGCTTTGAAGGCAACATAAAGTGGAAATAATACTGGCATTTGAGTTAGAAAGTGCTGTGTGCGTATCCTAGCCGTGTGCTTTTATTGCTGTATATCCTTAGACAAGTTGCACATCTGTAGAATGGGCAAGGATGCTTGCTGCTTTGCTGGTAATTGTGATCAGAGATAGGTACATAACCCACAGTGCCTGCTGCATAGCAAGCCTTCAATAGATGTAGCCTCTGTTTTTTTTTTAAGATTTTTATTTACCAATTTGAGAAAGATTGCACAAGTCACGGGGGTTGGAGGATAGAAACAGGGAGAGGGACAAGCAGACTCGCTGAGCGAGGAGCCCAGTGCAGAGCTCTATCCCCCAACCCCGAGGTCATGACCTGAGTCAAAAACAAGAGTCAGATGCTCAACCGACTGAGCCATCCAGGTGCACCAGTAGTGTCTGTTATTATGCCTTAATATAATCATAGTATTTATCAAGAAGAAAACAAATCTTTAAACAAAAGTATATTTCTTTGCATATTTGGTTGTGAGAACTGGAATTTTTTTTTTTTTTAAAGATTTTGTTTATTTGAGAGAGAGCATGAGTTGGCAGAGGGAGAGGGAGAAGCAGACTCCCCGTGGAGTAGGGAGCCAGATGTGGGGCTCCATCGCAGGACCCTGAGATCATGACCCGAGCCAAAGGCAGACACTTCACTGACTGAGCCACCCAAGTGCCCCCTGGAATTTGAATTTTATTACTTTCAAAGGGTCTCACAGTGTAAAGGGAAGTTATTTTCTAAGTATCTGAAATATAGTTTTGAATTTCCCAATTAAAAACTTGGGGGCAGAAACACAACTTTGCCTGTAAGAATTAGTTCTAACACTTTGTATTTGTCAAATTTTTTAAAAACAGTCATTCTGAAATTTTTTTGCATTGACTAAAGCTGATTTTTTTAACCATAGATGAACTCAGTTGCTGTATTCATAGCACTGCTATTAGAAGATTAAATTTCACATTCGTGTTGCAATCATATTGTTAAGATTATCTTTAGATTTATAGTTTATCTCATAAATTATTTCCATCCTAAAGGATTTGAAGTATTTTGCAGAGAAAATATATGCCCATGTGCAGTTAAATAGAAGATAAATTATATCAAAAATTACCATATAGAGAAGAAAAGACCAATTTTCTGGCAGCAAAGGAAACTTGATGGATTACTTAGTTCTTATTTTCTGGTATATTGTACATGTTCTTCAGGGGAAAAGAAATTCTGGCACCAAATTCCAGATGGAATTGTCATATACATCTTTATGTTAAAAGACATTGATGTAATAGATACATTTTCTTTTCTTTGGCTTATTTTATCAACCAGTTACATTTTAAACAAACTAAGATTGTAGTTGGGGAAGGCAAAGCCTATGAAATTTTGTTGTGTGAGAGTTCTGTACTCTAAAGCAGTATATTTAGGGTAGCCTGTCCTAATTATAGATAGGAGATTCTAATTAAGGTCAGTTCTTCACTGAGTCACACTGTTCTAAAGTCTGTATTTTGTCAGTAGCTTCTGAAGTGTTTTGTTTTACTGGGTTCCAAAAATATCATCATTTAAAATTTTTTCAAATGTTAAGACAGAAAACCACAGCAGTTGACATTCTACTCTATTACCAGGAGTTTTCCCTTATTCCCCAATTATCTATTATCAGCATGGATGCATGGATTCCTATTTTTTTCCTTACTGTCGTTAATTATTTTGGTGCCTAAGTTGTCCCAAATTTGGCCTCTAGGAGCTTCTTCAAACTGGCTCCTGTATGCTGCTGCATCTGACATAAATCTGTCTTTTTTATTTATTTGTTTTTTAAGTCTTTATCACTTTGTGGTATAACAGGCTGTTCTAGGTTCATTTTGTATCTTCTCTGTCACAGTCCTAGAATCAGCTATTTTTCCAAAGAGCCCTGGTTCCTTTTAGTAGAAAATACTAAAAACCAAGATCTGGGTATTGGGTGTATTCATTGCTACTCATATATAATCATAGGCCCCATTAGTGGACAGTTAGCATATAGGCACTTATAGGTATATAATACATACAACATATACATAATTTAGAAATCATGAATTGACCCAGTATTTCTAATTCCAGTTCATTCTCATAGCATGGTTCCTTGCCTTGGTTCTTGCTGCTTTCATATTGTTGTCCCTTGAACCCTGGCTCCCAGTAACATCACAATTTACTCATTTGCTTAATCCCGTAATACATCTCAAATAGTTTCAGAATTGCTTTGTCTGTATAAGTAGAGAAAACATACTTAGGAAAAGAAATTAAGGATTTATTTGCAATTCTCCCCTGCTCTACCCAAGATTAAGGGTATACGGTCAAGTACTATAATCATGAATTAGATTATTTTTCTCAGTGTGTTATGTTACTCATTTGAAATATAGCTGGGTTTATTTTTTTCTGTTTGCTTTCAGTTTCACTCCTTCCCAACCCTGCCTTTCCATCCTTACTGGTTTTTATTTTAATATGTGGGGCATTAACATACTTCCAAAACCAAAACCAAAAACTGTACCAAAACATATACAGACAGTCCTTACTCTGCATGGAACTATGTTAACCAAAACCCTGCATATCAGAACACTGCAAAGCAGGGACGGAGTTCTCATATGGAGTGACTCAAAGTAAGGACTGCCTGTACAGTCATTCAGATCTTCTGTATCTTTACTGATTTTTTTCATCTACTTCTGTCAATTACTGAGTGAAAGTGTGTTTAAATCTTCAAGCAAGACTAGGAATTTATCTCTTTTTTGTAGTTTTATTAGGTGCATATTTCTTCTTGATGTATTGACCCTTTTACCATTATGAAGGGTCCTTTTTTGGTCTCATAATATTTCTTGTCTTGATATTTATTTTGTCTAAATTGATAAAGCTGCTACAGTTTTCTTATGTTTATTGTTTGTACGGTTTCTATGTTTTTTTCTACAATATTTTACTTTCAGTCTTTTTGTGTTTTATATTTGAATATAAACAGTTGGTTCTTTTGTGTATAGTCTAACAATCTCTGCCTTTTCTTTGGTGTGTTTAGTTCATTTACATTTAATGTAATGATTAAGTTCTATTTAGGTCTGTCCTTTTGCCATTTATTTTTTGTCTCATCTGTTTGGTTTGGTTTGGTTTTTTGCTCCTCTGTCCCTTCTTTCTGTTCTTCCTGTTTTGTGAATCAAATATTTTTAGAATTTAGACTTGATGCAGACCTTCAATTTGTAAAAAGCACAGTATCTTTGAAGCATGGTAAAGTGAAGCACAGTAAAAGGAGATATGCCTATATTAGGGGAGGCAGCTTCCAGGTGACATTTTGATAGAAGGAATTAATCCTTTAATAGCACTATGTCCATGTTATATAGGAAAATGTTTAGTTCTTCTGTAGAGAAGCCTGTTAACCTCATGGATTTTGAAATTCATTTACAAGACAAGCTGTTTTAGAAGTTACAACCACAAAATAATTTCTACTTTGCATTGGTTTGTGAACCCTTCATTTAGGTTATGTATTATTTGATTCTGCTCACTTGGTTATTTTTTATTCTAGTGGTAACTGTTTTTTAAAAAAATTTTCTGAAGCAAATAAGGCTAAACCTTAACTTTTTTTTCCTCTGAGTAGTTGATAAGTGGGTGTTGTTATATTATCAGTATTTACTTTAATGTTTGATATTTTATCTTTTTTAAAAAGGGAAAATACCTAGCTTAATTTGAAGATATTTGGGAGCATGATTCTGCAAATACTTATATTATTAATAGCATTTATTACCTGCAATATATAATATACAGTAGACATTTTGCATTCCTTATTTCCAGCTCTCAGAATATCTTTACAAAATCAATAGTATTTTATCTATTTTGTAGATGATGAATTGAGATCTGTAGGTTACTTGTCCAAGACGTCCTATCTAGAATTTTAATCTAGGTTTGTTAGACTCCAAAATCCCTCATTCTGTTCTCTTTATATCCTTTAAAAAAAATTTATCAAGGAAGAATATGGTCCTAAAATTTTTCATTTTATGTTAGAAATATTCAAATTTGGGGAATTTTTTACCTATTTGAGGGCAAGTCATAATTTTTTAAATGTTACCTTTTCAGGAGGATCTTGGAACAGATCTTGTGTACCAATAATAAAGTATCATTTAGATGAAGGCTGAAGTCTTTCTTTCATGGAAGAAGAGATCAGAGGAAATTAGCTCAAATATGAGACATTTAAATTTGTGTGAATGATGTTAAAAAATGGGAGGAATTACTTGGAATTGTTGCTGAATATTATTCCTTCAGGTCTTTAAAGTTATATACATCTGTGACTATAAAGGTCTGTAACTGAATTTGATATGACCCCACCAAATGAACTGAATTCCTGTAGAGATCTTGAGACTACACCTGTATTTATTAGCTGCTGAAGTTCCTCTAAGAAAAAAAAAAAGATATTAGTTTCTATACATTTCTCTAGGCTGTAGTTAAATAACCCTCCCTATAATTAGGTTGCTTTCGACTAGAAGCAGACTTTTCAGAAGATTCCAAATTTGGAATTCATCTGTCCTGGGTTTCTCTTTTCTTCCCCCACCTCCTCTTCTCTAAGGTTATTGTGTTGGAAAAGAGTATTGTTTCTTTTGTAATTGCATATATCCACTGCTATTACATATAGCAAAACAGCTGCTTTAATTCCTCTGATGTCTGAGTTGTAAACGAATTTAAGAAAATTAAATAGTAATTAGCTGACATAAAACCACAGCTCTGTTTTAAAATGCCAGATTCCAAAATGTTTTAAATGTGATGTTAGTGTGCTGTTTACTTATATATGATACCTTCAACAAGAGTGAACTATAAAATGAGCTGTGGCCAGAACATAAAATTTAAAAGAATGTTATAGCTTTGAATTTTCCCTTTCTTTACACCATTATGCCATAACTGCCAATCAGTACTTCTAATGTTTTTTATTTGTAGATAGGATTGATGATTTTAACCAAAAGATAACAACCTCTTTCCCCCCTTTTTCCGTGAAAACTTCTTGAATTCATTCATCTCAATTTATGTAGCCCAGACCTTCATTCACTAGCTGTGTGATCTTGGGTAAATTACCCATACCTCTCTGTGCCTTAAGTTTTTAATCTGTATATCAGGGTAATAATAGTACCTGTCACATAGAGTAATTGTAAAAATTGAGTAGGATAATAAACGTAGAAGCTCTTAGAACTGCCCCATGCTAATTGTTAGCTGCCACCACTGCTCCCAGTTCTTCTATCACTACTGCCATCACTTTTGTGTAAATAGTGTGGTGAATACAGAAAAGTGGGAAGTCCAGTGCCTGTGCTCTAGAAACTTAGAATGTAGTTGGGGCTAACAGACAAAAACAGATGTATAAACAAGCCAACTACACAAGGCTGTCTGATTTGAAATGAGACTGAGAGAATAAATACTATAGAAATTTAGTGCAAGGAAAAAATACTCTGGTGTTGAAGCTGCTATGGAAAACCTCATGGATGTGAGGTCTATCTTCCAAGACAGGTAGACAGATGGATGGTAAATTTTAGAAAAAGCCAATAAGATAGTGTAGGTGATTCCATTATTATTTAACATAGCACTAGATGTCTTTAGCGTCAGCAGTCAGACAACAACAACGACAAAAAGAAAAGGCATCCAAATCAGCAAGGAAGAAGTCAGACTTTCAATATTTGCACATGACAATGATACTGTATGTAGAAAACCCAAAAGATTCCACAAAAAAAAAAAAAAAAAATGCTAGAACTAATATGTGAATTCAGCGAAGTCATAGGATATAAAATCAATATATAGAAATGAGTTGCATTTTTTTTAAAGCTTTTATTTATTTATTTGACAGAGATAGAGACAGCCAGCGAGAGAGGGAACACAAGCAGGGGGAGTGGGAGAGGAAGAGCAGGCTCCCAGCAGAGGAGCCTGATGTGGGGCTCGATCCCATAACGCTGGGATCACGCCCTGAGCCGAAGGCAGGCGCTTAACCGCTGTGCCACCCAGGTGCCCCATGAGTTGCATTTCTATACACCAATAATGAAGCAGCAGAAAAAGAAATCAAGGAACCAGTCCCATTTACAATTGCACCAAAAACAATGCGATACCTAGGAATAAGCCTAACCGAAGAGGTAAAAGATCTGTACTCTGAAAACCATAAAACACTTACGAAAGAAATTGAAGAAGACACCAGAAAATGGGAAAAAGTTCCATGCCGATGGATTGGAGGAACAAACATTAAAATGTCTGCACTAGCCCAAGCAATCTATACATTTAATGCAATCCCTATCAAAATACCACCAGCATTTTTCACAGAGCTAGAACAAACAGTCCTAAAATTTGTTTGGAACTACAAAAGACCCTGAATAGCCAAAGCAGTCCTGAGAAAGAAAAGCAAAGTTGGAGGCATCACAATTCTGAGCTTCAAGCTAGCTATATTCCAAAGCTGTAGTCATGAAGACAGTATGGTACTGGCAAAAAACAGATGCATATATCAGTGGAACAGAATATAAAACCCAGAAACAAACCCACAACTATATGGTCAGCTAATCTTCAACAAAGCAGGAAAGGATATCCAATGGAAAAAAGTCTCTTCAACAAATGGTGTTGGGAAAACTGGACAGCAACATGCAGAAGAACGAAACTGGACCACTTTCTTATGCCATACACAGAAATAAATTCAAAATGGATGAAAGACCTAAATGTGAGACAGGAAACCATCAAAATCCTATAGGAGAACACAGGCAACAACCTTCTTGACCTCAGCCATAACAACTTCTTACTAGACACATCTCTGGAGGCCAGGGAAACAAAAGCAAAAATGAACTATTGGGACTTCATCAAGGTAAAAAGCTTCTGCACATCCAAGGAAACAATCAACAAAACTAAAAGGCTGCCAGAGGAATGGTAGAGGATATTTGCAAATGACCTGTCTGATAAGGGGTAGTATCAAAAATCTGTAAAGAGTGTATCAAACTCAATACCCAAGAAATAAAAGTAATCCAATTAAGAAATGGGCAGAAGACATGAATAGACTTTTTTCCAAAGAAAACATCTAGATGGCTAACAAATATGAAAAGATGCTCAACATCATTCATCATCAGGGAGATACAAATCAAAACCAAAATGAGCTACCACCTCACACCTGTCAGAATGGCTAAAATTAACAACACAAGAAACAACAGATGTTGGCGAGGATGCAGAGAAAGGGGAACCCTCTTACACTGTTTTTGGGAATGCTAACTAGTGCAGCCAGTCTGGAAAACAGAATGGAGGTTCCTCAAAATTAATATTTTAAAATTAAATAGTTAAAAAAAAAATAGAACTACCCTATGACCCAGCAATTGCACTACTAGATATTTACCCAAAGGATACAAAAATGCAGATTTTAAGGGGTACCTGCACCCCTATGTTTATAGCAACGTTACAACCATAGCCAAACTACGGAGAGAGGCCAAATATCCATCAACTGATGAACGGATAAAGAAGATGGGGGGGGGGGTGTATTCACACACACACACACACACACACACACACACACACACAATGCAGTATTACTCAGCCATCAAAAAGAATTGAAATCTTGCCGTTTGCAATGAGATGGATGAAGCTAGAGTATATTATGCTAAGCAAAGTAAGTCAGAGAAAGACAAATATGGTATGATTTCACTCATGTAGAATTTAAGAAACAAAATAGATGAACATATGGAAGAGGGAGAAAGAGGAAGCAAACCATAAGAGACTTGTAACTATCGAGAACAACTGAGGGTTGATGGACTAAGGGAGGTGGGGGATGGGTTAAACAGGTGATGGGTTTTAAGGAGGGCACTTGCTATGATGAGCACTGGGTGTTATATGTAAGTGATGAATCACTAAATTCTACTCCTGAAACCAATATTACACTATGCATTAAATAACTAGAATTTAAATAAAAATTTTAGGGGCACCTGGGTGGCTCAGTCGTTAAGCATCTGCTTTCGGCTTGGGGTGTGATCCCAGGGTCATGGGATTGAGCCCCATATCGGGCTCCCTGCTCTGCTTGGGAGCCTGCTTCTTCCTCTCCCACTCCCCCTGCTGGTGTTCCCTTTCTCTCTGGCTGTCTCTCTCTCTGTCAAATAAATAAAATCTTAAAAATAATAATAATAATAATAATTTAAATAAAAATTTTGAACACAAAAATAAAATTAAAATAAAATAAAATCATGTAGGTGATTGGGAAAAGAGCCAATAAGACAAAAGTGAAAATTTGTATTTTCAGGGACCTGAGTGAAATATAGATGTTTATATGAAAAATCAGGGCCAAATTTGCTAGCAGAGGAAGTCCAAGATAGTTATCCTTTAATCAGAGAGAAGTTATTAAAGGTATCTGAAGGTGACATTAAGAAACACTTGTTTTAAGAAGATTGCTATTTATAAGGTAGATTGCATATAGAGAAAGAATAAAGACCTAGAGCCTAATTAAGAGGTGTTAAACAGGGTAAAGGTGAAGAGGTAAGCACTTAAAAGATACGGATCAGTAGGGACAGAAAGAAAGGGACAAATAGGATAACTAGGACAGGGTTTCCTGAGTGGCTGAATATGTGGATGGGTATAGGTGGGGGAGGAAAATGACTGTTAAAGGAGGCAAATGACTGTTAAAGGTTTGAGTTGAATAGAATGGTAAAATTGACTTTGATCTGGTCATCACGTATTGATTATTTTTCTAGATATTTAGAGGTTATAAAGAGCAAGACACAGCTACTGCCTTTCAGGACTAGTGGGAGAAATAGAGGTGCCTTTTTCAGAGGGGGATGAATGTGATTTTATATGTCTTTAGTAGCAGGGTGTGGTTAGATTTTCCCTATGCAAGTATTCTGTAAACTTGGGGTTTTAGAAGCAAAGCAGGAGAAGGGTGCCTGGGTGACTCAGTCAGTTGAGCTTCCAGCTCTTGATTTCAGTTCAGGTCGTGATCTCGGGGTCAAGAGATCCAGCCCTGGGTTGGACTCTGTGCTCAGCGTGGAGTCTGCTTGGGATTCTGTCTCTCTCCCTCTCCTTCCACTTGCACATCCTCTCTCTCTCTCTCAAAATAAATAAATCTTAAAAAAAAAAAGCAAAGCAGGAAGACGACAAGGACTGAACATTAGGTTTGGAAGTCTTTGTCATAGACAAGAGAGTTGAGTTCTGAGTAATATGGTTTCACAGGAAAGGAGGGGGTAGTATAGGCCCTAAGCACATATAGGAGGAGGTTAGCCATGTTTGATTCTTTTCATAACCTGTGAGTTGATAAAATTTGACTCCCTGCAGGTGTAAGACTCCTTTCAAATCATTAAAAAAAAAAAAAAAAAAAACTTTTATTTTTCCTTTTTGGTATAAAATGAGATTTTATTTTTAAGGTTTCATTTATTTATTTGACAGAGAGAGGAAGAGCACACAATAGGGGGAGCAGCAGAGGGGGAGGGAGAAGCAGGCTCTCCACTGAGCAGGGAGCCCAATGCGGGGCTCGATCCCAGGACTCTGGGACCATGACCTGAGCCGACGGCCATGACCTGAGCCGACGACCTGAGCCACCCAGGAGCCCTAAGATTCTTAGAGAAGGGCACATTGGGAATTACTTTCCTTTTCTCAGTGGTTTTGTCTTGAGTCATATAAATTCTGTCTCTTTCTTGATAGGTGGTGTTTGTGTTTATGTTTAACATGAAGTTTTAATATATTTTTGCCTTTAAAAAAATTAACCTTTTGAACTTGGAAAGAACTTTCATAGAACTAATAACATCTCTTTCAGGAGACAGAGGGGTCTAAAGGTAATTTCCTTTGTCATTTTGTTCAGCAGTATGGACTCTTCCCCCTTTCAAAGTAGTATAGTAAAAAAATTTTCTATCATTTCTTGCTTATTCAGCATATATTAAGTGTTCATTTGACTCAAAATATACATTAGCCAGTGATTGTAACCATGTATTTCTGGTGCTTATATAATCTGAATGGAAAGCCTTTGTTTAACAACTCAAGATTGAATTGTAAGTGATTAGAGATGCAGGATGAAAATTGATTCTTGTTTTAAGTGTTCTGCCTAAACTAAAGCAAATTCTTTCTAAGTTCACCTAACTAGCTGGTGCTTGTGTTTCTGGTAGGAAATTCTTCCTGGCATTTCTCCAGAAATTTACATATTTTTCCAAATCTCAGGAGATACCAGTCAAGAAATCAAGAAAATGTGGGGGAAATGTTACAATTCTTCTGTGAGAATTAAAGCTTAACATTCAACATAGGCATTACTAGGTGAAGGAATCCACTGACTACACGTCAAAAGCAGGCACGGGAAACACTGACGTAGGAAGTGTGTCCTGAGGACCAGATACGGAGTTTATAGAGGGGAACGGTCGTGGTCTGAGCAGTCCGTCTTTGGGTGTAGCTTATGCCCTGTCTGCTAATTGGTAGTCATTCTTGCAAACAAAATAAATATTAATAAATTCACATACATAGTATACTCTATATAAACCCTAGGAAATACTACTTTTTTTCCCCCAAGAAATAAGTTTTCTAAGCAAAGTAAATCCTTAAGTTGGCAGTATGACACATGCTTCTGTGTTGTGTTAACTTTTCTGAGAGAAACTAAAGTTTCTTTGTTAGAGTACTAATAATGTTTGCTGGCTTTTTCTACTATTTGAATATTCACTATAGGCTACAGTTCTTTGTAAGTGCTTTAATGGAAGAAACGTAAAGAGAAGATGTGAATGTTGTGGGATACTCTGACATAGAATCAGAAGTTGATCTAAAATCAGAATTAATAAAAGCAGTATCTATTTCAGTGGTAAAACCAAATTCTGGACAATCAAGCAAAATATCTTCATTATTAAAAAAAGAAATAAAGTTATCTGAAGCAAAATGAACCCTAACATCCAATCTGGAGGTGTTTTTTAAAATACTTTTAACAGTTGGACCAGTTGTTAGCAATGCAAAATGAAAGTTTTCTGTGTCTGGGATCTGGTTTATCAGGCCAACTAATGCTTTGTGTACTTCAAAATTTCATTGTTAAGAATAACTATTAAATGTTAAATATTTGTGGTGTTTTAGTATTTTAAATGATTTTCATTTGGAATTTATTTTGTTTCAAGGTACCCTTTTAATGTTTTCCGTTATCAAATACCAGATAAAAATCATGCTTACGTTTTATTGAAATATGAACCTTGTCACAATATTGATTCATGGTAATGATAAACCAAGTATTTATTATCATATCTTTTTGTAACAAATGTTAAAATGTTTAAAAGTTTTAGTGTAACCCTAATAATCATTACTGTTCCTTGTCATGATCATTCTTTTTTTTAAAATCATCTTTATTGAGGTATAATTCACATACCATATACAATTCATCCATGTAAAGTGTACGATTCGTTGTGTTTTAGTATATTCACGGGGTTTATGCAACCATCATCACAATCTAATTTTAGAACATTTCTGTCCCTCCTAAAGAAACCCCATACCCATTAACAGTCAAATCCCTATTCCCCCTAGTCCTCCTCCCTAGCCCTAAGTAACCACTATCTACTTTCTGTCTCTATAAATTTGCTTACTCCAAACCTTTCATATAAATGTGGATTCATACAGTATGTGGTCTTTTGTGACCGGCTTCTTTCACTTAGTATGTTTTTGAGGTTCATTCATATTGTAGCATATATCATTAATTCATTTCCTCTTATTGCCAAATAATATTCCATCATATGTATATTCCACATTTTATTTACCTCTTCAACAGATGATGGGCATGTGGTTTCTCACGTTTTGGCTATTAAAAATAATGCTGCTATGAACATGCAGGTTAAGTTTTTCCATGAATGTATGCTTTCGCTTCTCTTGGTTATATACCAGGAATGGGTGTGCTGCATCATATGCTCACTTTAAGGAACTGCCAAACTATTTTTCAAAGTGGCTGCACCATTTTACTTCCCTCCAGCAAAGTACAAGTATTCGTTCCTCTGCATCCTCACCAGTACTTGTCTCCTTTTTTGATTAGCGATTTAGTGAGTGTGAAGTAGCATCTCGTTGTGGTTTTGATTTTCATTTCCCTGATGGCTGATGATGTTGAGCCTATTTTCATATGCTTATTGGCTATTTGCATATCTTATGTGGAAAAATGTCCAATTTTAAATTGAGTTATACTAGACCCTTAGGGGATACCTAACTTGCAAATATTTTCTTCCATTCTGTGAATTGTCTTTTCACTTACTCGGTGATGTACTTTGAAGCACAAAAATTTTAATTTTGTTGAAGTCCCATTTATTTTTTTTCCCTTTGGTACTTGTACTTTTGGTGTCCTATCTTAAGAAATCATCACCTAAGTCAGGGTCACAAAGATGTGACTTTATGTTTTCTTCTCTTACATTTAGGTCTGTGACTCATTTTGAGTTAATCATTGTTCAGTTTTGTGGTATTCTTTTTAAAAAACGTTAAAAAGGTGTTATAAAAATATGAGAAAAGTGTTATGGCTTCAGGGAGGAATTCTGATAAATGTGCTTTGTCATTCCTGAATCCTGAAGATTAATATCTTTTGGGAATTTGGGAGCGTTAGCTGGTGCATAGCCTTCTGTGCATGATAGTGAAGGCCTGTAGGTAGTTCACTCTTTTGAACAGATGGTGGCAGCAGAGCTTGATGAATGAAAATTCTCATTTTTCTCAACTTAGTATTTTATAATTATGAATCTTCTTAATTTTTTGACAGTAGACTGTTAAGCCCAAAGTTTAAATTTCCTTTTAAGATTAAAAACTATTTAAATTTAGGGGCACCTGGGTGGTGCAGTCATTAAGCGTCTGCCTTTGGCTCAGGGCGTGATCCCAGTGTTCTGGGATCGAGCCCCACATCAGGTTTCTCTGCTGGGAGCCTGCTTCTTCCTCTCCCACTCCCCCTGCTTGTGTTCCCTCTCTCACTGGCTGTCTCTGTCAAATAAATAAATAAAATCTTAAAATTATATATATATATATATATATATATATATATATATATAAAATTTTAAAAAATTAAAAATAAAAAAATAAAAACTATTAAAATTTAGGGCTGGTTGTGTTTTTGGTCTTATTCAGGTTTTTAGTTTATGAAGCCAGTTTGTGAAATATGGATGCGATTTGCTAGCAGTCTCCAACCTTTAGGACACAGTTTTCTCATATTACTCTAATATGTTTTATCTACCTTTTTTTAAAATCTCACTTCTACCCCCATGATCTTTGTGTAGACATAAAGTAATAGAGTAACAGTCAAAATGTTGATGAACGCTAAAGCTAGTCTCAAGCTTACTCCTGAAATACGTTGGTATACTTACGTTCTGATTTAGCAGACAGGTGTATGGAAGCTAGACATGTGGGTAATATTTTTTTCCTTCAATAATAAAACTGCTTTATATCAGCTCAAGAATGGGCCTGAGATTTCCTTTTTAGATCTGAATATTAAGCAGTAAAATTAGGTGATGCAGTTATTCCTTGACAGTTTTCAAGATAATAGAAATAGCAAACACATATGGAACACTTAGTGTTTGCTAGGTGCTATACTAAATGCCTTGTATGCATTGTCTTCTTTTGTTCTTACAACAGCTCTAAGTGGTATCATTCTTGCCCTGAATTTTTCAGAGAAAGACATGGGTTTTGAGAAGTTAAATAATTTGCCTAAAGTCACACTGTTAGATAGAGAAGTGTGTGGGTGTGTTCATAAGCAACTATATTGTACTAATTTGTGTGTGTGTAATTTTTATACAGGTGGTATGATCCTATGTGTATCACTCTGCAACTTATTTTTTAAATTCAACAGTCTTATTTGAAGATCTATAACTTTTGCTACTATGTATAGATGCCTGATCAGTTTGTTTACCTCATGAATACATACTACTTTCTGTTTGGTTTAGCTGCTAAGAAACAGCTTGTCCTGGAATTTCACCTGATTTTAGCTTTACTTCACTTTTCCACTAGAGGGTGTACTAAGTGTTTGACTTAATTTTTTTTTTTCTGTTACCAAAATTATAAATAGTAATGGAGTAATTTATTATTTCTTGTATAATCAGAGAAAAATTTTATTGCGTATAACTGGTGTAATAGTCTCCTTGTTTTATCTTTATACTGCAGGTTACTCATTTTTGGATCCTATGACAGAGAGGCAAATATTCATTGTACACTCGAGTTAAGCAGTGGTGTTTGGGAAGAAAAACAAAGGAGTTCTATTAAGACGGTACAGTGGATTTTACATCTTTATAAAGTTTGTGTTCTATAAGCATACCTTTAATAATGTTTCTATATTTATAGAGTTATTTTTGGTCATGTACAAATCATTGTGAACAGCTCTTATTTGTCTTGTTTTGTGGTACAACAGTAATACAAATCACTAGTTTGCATTAGAAACCGTGTCTAATTTTCCTTCTAGAACTTCAAAATTATTTCACAGGGATGGAATTAGAAAGAATTCTAAACAGCTTAGAAAGCGAGTAAATTTAGAGCATGCTTTCATTCAGTAGATGTTTTATGAGTGCTTACTTTGTACTAGATGCTGTGTTAGATTCGGGAAACCGTTCAAAACAAGAAAAGACCCTGTTTTTGTGGTGCTAGCATGGGATAGAGGTTTGGCATGAGGGTTAGAAGAGGAGAGAAGTGAAATACATGTTATAGGATGGAGGTAGAAAATGACAATAAATGGGTAAACCAGAGAAGTGAACTAGGTAATTTCTGGAGATTGACAGATACCGTGAAGAAAATAGGATTATGATAGAGCAGATTCTTCAGATCTGATGATAATAGGGAAAACTTCTGAAGAGATGACACTGGAGCAGGATGCCCCAGTTAGAATTTCAGATAAACAGTGAAAAAAATTTTTTTTGTTACGAGTATTCACCCAGTTTTTATATGCTAAGTCTGATGACCCTACACTGGAGACAAGGCCTGAATCCTGAAAAGGAGCAAGCCACCTGGAGAGTCTGGGGAAATGAGGGAGTGAAAGGCATTTCCAGCAAAGGGAGCAGCAGGTGTGTGAGGGCAGTGAGTTTGAGGAACAAAAAGAAGGCTAGTACAGCTAGAGCGTGGTATGAGAGCTAGCAAGTCACGCTTAATCTTTTAAGGGGTTTGAATTTCATTATTTGTGGTGGGAGAGTTTTAAGATGACAAGTGACATGATCTTGTGTACATTTTGCACAAAATGTTCTGCTTGTGTAGACAAAGGATTGTAGGAGGACAAGAGTAAACCTAGAGAGAGGTGGGTTGGGAGGCATTTAGGGGAAGCGTTGGTTACTGTAACTAGGTGGTATCTGAGAAAATAGAAAAGAAGAGAATGGATTTGGGCTATATACTCTTGGTGTATGAAGAACTTAGAGTTCTGGTTTCTTTTTTTTTTTTAGTTTATTTTTTCTTTTTAATTCAATGGTTTCTTTTTTTTTTTTTTTTTTTTAAGATTTTATTTATTTGACAGAGAGAGAGAGAGCCAGGGACACAAGCAGGGGGAGTGGGAGAGGAAGAAGCAGGCTCCCAGCGGAGGAGCAGGGCTCGATCCCAGAATGCCGGGACCACGCCCTGAACTAAAGGCAGACGCTTAACGACTGAGCCACCCAGGCGCCCCTAATGGTTTCTTTTTTGATTAAAAAAAAAAAAAAAAAAAAAAGACTGTTACCTAAATTGCAAGACTGAACAAATATAAAGGCTTTTAAAATATATTAAATGCTAGAATTAAACAAAAATGGTGCTTTGCTCTCAACATGGTTTAATTGGACTTGGATTCTTTGGGTTCTTAAATGAGGGAAAATTGTTGCTAGTTATTGGTTAATTTGTTTCCAAAGTGAGTTGGTAGTTTCTGAATATTCTGAATAGCAGTTTTAATAGCAATTATTATGTGTTTCTTGTGTTTTGCATAAATCTAGTAGTCTATTAAAGATTTAGAGCATTTATCAAAATTGTCTACAGAATGTCTGTATTAAGCCCATGAAGTTTCACAATGGAAACAGAATTCCAGAATTTTATGGCTGAAGTGGGGACGGGAGTGGGGGGGCAGTCTATGCCCTAAAGGAACCATATCCCTTTTTTTAGACAATTTATTTCATTTATTAAGTATATACTGAAATATTATGGGTTTGGTAGTAATAAAATTCCAAGAGTGAGTCTTGGAACCCCCAAACCTCACTGGAGTTACTTTTTAGTCTTTCAAAAGTTAAGATCCATTTAGCACGTCAGTAGTTTTTTTGCAGGAATAAATTATAGTTGTATTCTTTAAAGATGTACTTAATAACTTAGATATTTAGTTGTTTCTATTACATTTAATTTTGGGCAGCAATATAGCCAGTCCTGTGGTTATTATTTGTAGCTGATATTTAGGAAAACTATTTCTCTGTTATGTCTTCATTACGGTGAATGGGTTTCTCTGAACTATGCTACCTAGCTGTCTTATAGTAGTGATGATGTGTATTTGGTATTTCTAGAATAACCTGTTATTCTTTGTAGCATTTTAAAAAATAGTCACAATTCTCAATTTTTAGAATAGGTCTGTAAGTATATCTCCATGCTCTTGGAGAACATGACCTTTTTTTTTTTTTTATCAGACCACATATGTTTTATTTTTCTGAACTCCGAATTATCTGAAGGTAGAATCACATTTCTAGCATATATACAATAGAATGTGTACTTATGTGGGATTTCTTCAGTCCCCATATTTTAGAGAAGGTTCTGGAATATCTAGATTTAGGTATATATGTCAGACTCAGTTGTGTTCTAAATATCTGAGGTTATCTGTAATTCTGGTTGATTATTAACATATAACATTATTTGTTTCAGGAGTACAGGTCTGTGATTCATCAATTTTTTTTTTTACTTTTTAAAAAGGTAATGTGGTATTCCTTGGATGTTCCTTTGACCTTAAATTATTTCTAAATTACATAATTTCTTTATGTAATAACTGTTGTGAATATCCTTACATAAAAATTGAGTAGTATGAAATTCTTTTGGAATAAATAGGATAATTTTGAACAGGGTGGGAGAATAGGAGTAAAACTAAAAAGGGAGGACGGGCCACAGTGTTTGAATTTATGAAAGTAGTAGAGAGCTATTAAAGATTTTGAGCACAGGAATGACGTCAAAATAGTGGTTTTTAGGAAAGTCTCCCATTTCTTTGGTGGTTGTTCATACCTCATCTTTCTTTTAAGTTATGTCTCAATTTGAAGCAACTCCTCAGAGGAATAAAAGAACCAGTTTGTTCTGAATTACATGAATACATGAAAAAACATTATTGTTTTATCCAGGTATGAAATGGTCATAACTTGCCATTGCTAATGGCAGTTTCAGTTTCCCTTATTATATTTGCAAAAATATGAGATTAGACAGCTTTAATATTTTATGGAAAAGGTTAGTAAGACTTTAATCTTGAGTTACAATTTTAGGTCTTCACATATGTCCTCGGTAGTTGTGGAGAAAGAATTCTAGCTTACTAATTACATCTGGTGTCAAAAATGTCAGCAGCAGTTAAGTGTCTCCAGGCATTAAATTACATATGTCTGAATTTAATAACTCCAGGGAGAAGAATTCATTGTGTTCTTTAGGACTACATAAAAGATTGGAGACTAGGATTTGATCATTTGAAATATATTGCAAATTGGGATAGAAAAAAAATCATTAAAAAATAAGTATGTGAAGGTATTTGATGAGTTTAGAAGCTATCTTTGTATAAAAACAGTTTTCAGGCTTAAATTAGTTTTTTAAATGTTGAAATTTATTCAGTGAAGAGAGCCACTATTTTCAGTGAATATGTAGAATGAAACTTAATTCTTTCCGTATTTTAAATGTGCCTTTGAGTCTTTAAAGCATTATAATGTACCTTATCATGTTGCTGATATGGAAGATCATTAATAATAACAATAGATGAAAAGCTTTAGGGGGCTCTTGGGTGGCTCAGTCATTAATTTTAGGCTCAGGTCATGATCCCAGGGTCCTCTGATCGAGCCCCACATCAGGCTCCCTGCTCAGCAGGGAGTCTGCTTCTCCCTCTCCCTCTGTCCCTCCCCCTCTTTGTGCTCTGTCTCTCAGTTTCTCTCTTTCTCAGATAAGTAAATAAAATCTTAAAAAACAAAAAAAGAAAAGCTTTAGATCTGTAGTGTTTGCACAAGTGTTGGGAGGTAGAGATAGAACAGTCCTAATGCATTATTTGCTGGAAGTATTAGCAAAATCAAATGAATAGTGGTTTAAGCAAGAAAAAGCCTTGCCTTGTATGAGAAGCTGTGGGTTAGTATGGCAGCTCAGTGATACTCTAAGCACAGAGCCTTGGCTCTTAACTGGCTTCTCCTCCATCATCCTTAGTGTGGGATTTTTATCCTCATGGCTGCAAGGTGTCTAATGCACTCCTGGGTATCCACCTTTCAAGAAAAAGAGTGAGGTCAGGGCACCTGCGTGACTCTGTCGGTTAAGCGTCTGCCTTTGGCTTAGGTCACGATCCCAGGGTCCTGGGATCGACCCCCAAGTGGGGAGTCTGCTTCTCCCATCCCCTCTGCTCCTCCCCTCTCCTCCTGCTGTCTGTCTGTCTCTCTCTCTCTCTCAAATAAATAAATAAAATCTTAAAAAAAAAAAAAAAAAGATGAGGGCTAAAGCATGCCAAAGATGCATGTCAGTCAGGTTTTGTCCTTTTTAAATGCTTTCCTGGAAGCTCCTCCCACGGATTCCACTTGTATCTCATTGGCTAGAACTGAGTCACTTGATGTCCCCAACAGCAAGGAACTATGGAGAATCATTTTAGTTTTTCAGCCTTTGTAGAGCAGAAGGCACGGTTGAAGCATTATGAATGCATTTTAGGTGCCCAGCCCAAAGTCTTACATTAAGAAAATATCCAAATCTGTCTGAGGACTTATTTTTTAAGGGAATTTTTCTTATATTGGGATATAAGTGAGTAATTGAAAAGAATATGGATTTCTTCCTGTTTTGAAATGGACAAGTAAATAGAAAGGAATATTCTGGGTCCCTGAATGTACGGTAGATGGGCAGAAGGGAGATACTGGAACAGTCGTGTGTTCAGTATAAATAGAAGCGCTTCATGTCTTATGGAGCCCAATATGCAGGTTCCCAAGGGAACTGTGGGTAAAGGCATTGGGAGATGTCATGATATTTCAGATCTGCCTGAAAAGTAAGAAGTAATAAATCCCTGAAGAGCGTTCAGCTGACATTTGGGGAGAATCCATAAATGATAATTTGGAACTCTTATTCAGAATGAGTATATTCCTATCAGAGGGTTATATGGTGTCAACTGGCAACTTATAATTGGCAGCTGCTGTAAAAGATTTAGATAGGGTCAGCCAAACCACAGATCATGAAGTCAGAAGAATTCACCTCCTAGATTCTATACTTAACTCTGTTTTGACTTGAGTGGTACTTTTCCTTCTCCCACTGCTACTTCCCAATCAAAAGCCTTATTTTTTTTTTAAAGGATCTGATTCTGAAAGATAAATAAATTATATCAGGCTTCCTCAATTTTCTTTTTAAACGTACCCTTACAATTAAAGAGGAATTTAAGGAAATGATCCCTATTTTCAAAGAACTGTAAGTATAAGAGAGGCATGGGAACCAAGTATGTAACATGAGTCTATGAAATACTTTGCCCATATGCAAAGAGCCAAAGCCTTTTGCCTATAGGATCTGTACTTGTTCCATTAAATCCCACTACTCTAACAAAGATGGACTGAGTGATATTCTAATAATTAGAAGACCGTTTGGGGAGTGGTGGTAGTGGAGTCAGTGTAGAGCAGAGGCAAAGAGAGCTCTGAAACTGTAGGGAGATGGGATCTGGATGGAAGGACGACCTTCATAAGATGAGCCCAGTGAGTCTCCCTATACTTTCAGAGTAAAGGTTGGGGAACTGAATCCAGGAAACACTTGGTAGAGGGCACATAATCAGTTGGAAGAAAGTACAATATATAGGGAACTCATTCCCTGTCTATACTGATATTACAGTGCTAAACAAGCATATAGAAGAAATGGAAACAGTAACTGCATTTCAACTTTCAGAAAGTTTTTGATGAAGAACCATACCAAAGATTCCTAAATCATTTCTTTAGCAGGAGAATATTTCGTTACAGATAGAGCTGCCTTAAGGATAAAGATGACCAGGTATAATATCCTGAATGAGTCTAGGACTTTGATCAGTTTTCACAAATGATCTGAAACCGCACTGTCCAATAGAAATAAAATGTACACCATTTAGGTGATTTTAAATTTTCTTGTAGCCACATTTTAAAAAGTAAAAATAAATAAGTGAACTTAATTTTAGTAATGTTTTATTTGACCCATATACCCAAAACATTGTTATTTCAGCATGTGATCAACATAAAAAATGAGGGTTTTTTTCCTTTTAAAGTCTTTGAAATCTGGTGCATATTTTACGATTATAACACATCACAATTCGTCCTAACTACATTTCAAGTGCTTAGCAACCATGTGTGGCTAGTAGCTACTATACTGGACAGCACAGAGCAAAAAGAAGGATGTACAATATAATATTCAGATTTGCACATGGCATGAAACTTTTCTAAGATGCTCTAAGAGGAACAAAATGAGGAAAAAGCTCTTAGCACAATTACTTAAGAATTCAAAACTATGCTTAAAATATATAAGATCTAGGATCCTTGAAGAAATAAATATGTCTTTGTGCCTCCAAACAAGAAATTTCAGCTTTTCATGAGAGTGGTGTCACAAAATGAATACACTTATTTAAAAACCATGAAATTCTCACAGAATTATTTATACATTTCTGGTTTCTTTTTTTTTTTATTTTAATTTTTTAAAGTTTTTAATTTTAGTTCCAGTGTAGGTATTATAGGTGTTTCAGGTGTACAATATAGTGATTCAACACTTCCATATATCACCTGGCGCTCATCATGACAAGTGCCCTCCTTAATCCCCATCTCCTATTTCCCCCATCCCTCCACCCACCTCCCTTCTAGTAGCCATCAGTTTGTTCTCTATAGTGAAGAGTCTGTTTTTGTTTGTCTCTCTCTCTTTTCCTTTCTTAAATTCCACATACGAGTGAAATCATATAGTGTTTGTCTTTCTCTGACTGACTTACTTTGCTTAGCATGATACGATGGAGCTCTAGCTCCATCCACAGTGTTGTAAATGCGAGATTTCATTCCTTTTATGGCTGAATAATATTCCAATGTATATTTATACCACATCTTCTTTATCCATTTGTCTGTTGATGGATACTTGTGTTGCTTCTATAATTTGGCTATTGTAAATAATTCTGCAATAAATATAGGATTGCATATATCTTTTTGAATTAGTGCTTTTGTATTCTTTGAATAAATGCCCAGTAGTGTGATTACTAGATTGTAGGGTAGTTCTATTTTTAATTTTTTGAGGAACCTCCATACTCTTTTCCATAGTGGCTGCACCGTTTGCATTCCCACTAGCAGTGCATAAGGATTCCTTTTTCTCCACATCCTTGCCAACACTTGTTGTTTCTTGTGTTTTTGATTTTAGCCATTCTGACAGGTATGAGGTGATATCTCATTGTACTTTTGATTTCTGGTTTCTATAATACAAGAAATTTATGAGAGCTAGATAACATGGAGAGAAAGAAGTAAAATTAATATGGCAGTGAGATAGCCATATATATATAAATGAATGGGGAAAAGTTAGTGATCCTCAGCTGAAAATACAAAGGTGGGTGAATGGTTAATGGAAGCATATAAACACAAAAAGTAAATGGTAGGATGATCAAATATACTGAGCAAGGAACTAGATCTAGATCTTCAGGGCAATGAAGATAAATCTTATGTCTCTGATGGTTGATGATCAGATGATATAAATGCTTAAAGATACTTAAAAGGTCTGACAATTCTGCACACTACATACTTGCTGGTAGACTTCATAGGGAGACAAATATGCTGTGTGTACTGCACCTAGTAGACACCCTGTTATGTTCCAGTCGTTCAGTCAGTGTCCTAGGAGGGTGAGGGGAGGATAAGTGATCATTTTGAAATACAAATCTGGTCCTTCACTTGCCTCCTTAAATTTCTCAATAGTTTTGTGACTTCCTAGAATGAGGACAAATTCTTTGATGTGCCCCACAAAGCTCTCCCTGACCTGCCCTTTATTTCTCCAGTGTTCTCTTCTACCCTCCTGTTCGGCTTTAGCTATGCTGACCATCTTTTACTCCTTCACACTTGCCATACTCTGTCTACTACACAGCTTTTGAACATGTGCACCCTTCACCCAGCTCCTTTTTCCACATGCATACCCGTACCTATCCCCATTCTTCAGATCTCTGTGGCAACCCTTAGCTTGTTCACCCTTAGATACATTATTGGGCCTGACCCCCGCACCATGTCATTACAGGGCTGACCTCTGCTGGCAATTTTTCCAGGGCTTTAGTATCAGTCGACTCAGCTGGGTCAAGTTCTGATGGGAAATAGAAGTGGACTGGGGAAGCCAGGGTATTCTTCCTTTTACCCCTCTTCCTTGGACAACAAACACGTTGGCAGCTGCTATCTTTCCTCCAGGGCTCCATGCTTCTCCTAGGACAGGCCCACTGTGGTTCCTGCTTATGCTGGGTGCTCTAGCTCCTGGCCTGTACTAAAACCAATTCCTCCCTCTGTTCTTCCAGCCTAAGGTTGGTAGTGACTTGTGACTTGTTAGTATCTAAGTCACTTCACTGTCTCCTGTTTGGTTTTCAGTTCTATGATTGAGTAGCCATTCCCCTGTTTTGAAGTACCTCTGTTTCAAATACTAAGGTGTTTTCTGTTTCCTTATCAGACCCTGGCTGATACATCAACCAATCATCATTATTCTAGAAAACTTTGCCTAGTGAGCATAAGACATCTTGGGAATATTTTTTTAAAGATATTTATTTATTTATTTGTTTGTTTGTTTGAGAGAGAGTGAGCGAGCGCACAAGCAGGGGGAGGGGCAGAGGGAAAGGGAGAAGCAGACTCCCTGCCAAGCAGGGAGCTTGATGTAGAACTCGATCTCAGGACCCTGGAATCATGACCTGAGTCGAAGGCAGACACTTAACCAACTGATCCACCCAGGCAGCCTGGGAATATTTCTCATAGTTGGGAATTCATACTTATATTTCTATGATAATTTGATTGGTGTTATCTTCACCAGTGTCTTTCTTTACCACAGACACTATGATTGTTTTTGCTTATAGCACTTCACATTTAGTGGGTATTCAGTAAATGTTTCTGGGAATACTGAAGATGACTGACTAGCCGTGAGCTTCCATTTACCCTCAGCCTTTTTTCTTCTAGACATCTAGGTTTCAGCATGACTTAGTCACAAAATGAGATTTACTACTCATTATTTGTTCTGTTAAAAGCCTAGTTTTAATACATTTTTTTAAGATTTTATATCTATATTTGTCAGAGAACACAAGCAGGGGGAGCGGCAGGCAGAGGGAGAAGAAGGCTCCCCACTGAGCAAGGAGCCCGATGCGGGACTCAGTCCTAGAACCCCGGGTTCGTGATGCGGGGCTCAGTCCTAGAACCCCGGGTTCGTGACCTGAGCCGAAGGCAGATGTTTAACCAACTGAGCCACCCAGCCGTCCCCAAAGCCTGGTTTTTACAGTGAGGATTTTAGCTTATAAATATGGTACTTAATGGTATAATGGCATTATTAAAAACATTAAGAGAACTTCTTACTCTATGTGTATAGTTCAGTGTAGCCTAAATAAAATAACCGTGATCCAGAATTTTACTTGTCTTACTTCCCTTTTGGTTTTGGAGAATTTTAGAAGTTTCGCTGAATGATAGCCATCCAGATCTGTCCACAATTTGTTGAATATACGTACAAAGAGTCAAAAAAGAGTTCCCTAAAGAACTGTGATCTCAAGTAAAAACATCTGAGACAGACAAATTTATAAATACATTAGGCTAGGTGCTTCAGAGTTGGTATTTTGGTGTGTTTGCTTAAGGCCAGACGCCTTGCAGATAGCATTTTGGTGTTCCTATTTAACCATTTGCCATTTACAGTCTTAATCTTATCAAAAGGAAGAAAAAGATTAGAGCAAATAAAGCTTTTTTGAAAATGCCAGTTTTTATGAAAACTCTGGTTTAATTCAATTTGATAATATTTGTGAATACAGTAGGGACTCAGTGAAATTTTAACCATATGTAATGTTCTATAATTTGGCTTCTTAAATAAACTAAATGCCTTTTAAGCTTTAGTAGTAAATCCTGTGCAGCATTTCTACTCTTAAAGTTCATCTTGGTTAAAGATGAGGGATGCAGTTCTCTGTTTCATAGTTTCTTAGTGTGTTTAGTATGATTGTGAAATACTGTGAAAAGAGTAGGAACTTAGGTTAAAATATAGAAACATCAACTCTCCAGGCCATGTAAGGCACTCTGTGAATATGAAAAAGAAGCTGAGGGGCTCCTGGGTGGCTCAGTAGGTTAAGCGTCTGCCTTCAGCTCAGGTCGTGATCTCAGGGTCCTGAGATCATTGGGCTTCCTGCTCAGTGGGGAGCCTGCTTCTCCCTCTCTTTCTGCCACCCCCCCCCCCCCGCTTGTCCTCTCGCTCTCTCTCTCTGTCAAATAAGTAAATAAAATAAAAAATAAAATAAAAGCTCAATATGAGGTATAAGCAGTGAGAACATGGTCTTTCGAGGAAGATAAGCAGTGTGGAAGTAAGATCAACAGTGTGGTGAGCATCAGTATTACAGTTAGCCTTTGAATGCTCTAGGAGAGTTTCAGAACAAAACCCTATGGAGGGGAGATAGCATTCTTCTAGGAAAACCAAGAAAGAATATGAGGTGACATTTGAGCCAAGCGTTGCAGGTGTATGTAGTATTTTGAGATGGTAGGGAGGGCATTTCAAGGTAGAGGACATGAGGTAAAACCAAATAAAGAATGAGAGTGTTTGAGTATGTTTAGGATATGTGTTGTCCAGGTTGACTAAAGAATATGGCAGGGTAGGAAGAATATACAAAACAACAATAAAAAGGTTGGACTGTATTGCAGAAGTGTTTTAAATACCAGACTAAGAAGTTTGTTACTCTCCAAGAGAGTAGGAATTACGGAAGCTTTTAGAAAAGTGATCTCGGGGTTGCCTGGGTGGCGCAGTCGTTGAGCGTCTGCCTTCGGCTCGGGGCGTGATCCCGGCGTTCTGGGATCGAGCCCCACATCAGGCTCCTCTGCTGGGAGCCTGCTTCTTCCTCTCCCACTCCCCCTGCTTGTGTTCCCTCTCTCGCTGGCTGTGTCTGTCAACTAAATAAATAAAATCTTTAAAAAAAAAAAAAAAAGGAAAGAAAAGTGATCTCATCAGAATCTTGCTTTAAGGCAAACTTGGCTCTGAATTTGAGTCTTAGCTAGGTCACTTATTGGCAGCATGATCTTAGTCAACGTCCTCAAATCCATCTCCACAAGCACTTTATTCCTCTGTTAAGTGGGACTAATAGTGCTTCACCTGGATGTAGGAGGGATAAATGAAATTTCTATATTAAAATGTCTAGTTCAGTACCTGGCATACAGTATGTAGTAATTAATAACTTTACTAAATCTCACAGCAAATAGATAAAGCAAGGATAATTCGATAAGGGAAGGATGTGAAATAGTAGAGGTGAGAGACAATGAAAGTCTGAACCAGAATGGTGTCAATGAAGGTGGAAAAGAGAATCAGTATGGCTTGGATACCACTGGAAATGTGGGGTTTGGGGAGAGAGAATGGAAGCCAGAAGGACTGGAGGAAGAGGAGAAAGAAGATCTCATTCCGGGCATGTTGGGTTTGAAGTATAGTGATTACCAAAGGTCGATCTAGAGATGGAATTTTGTTCATGTGCTGCTTTGATCTGCTGTTTTTTGTTTTTATACTTTTGATGCTGTCATTTAAGGTCTTGACATCTAGTAAGTTGAACACTTTAGTTGGGGTTACATGTTCTGTTTTTAGGTCTCTTTTTTCAAATAGGGTAAAGAGAAGCAGAATGGTTTCACAAAAAAGTAGTAAGAATCTAAATATTTTTTTAAAGAGCTTTTGGGGTGCCTGGGTGGCTCAGTTGGTTAAGCGATTGCCTTCGGCTCAGGTCATGATCCTGGAGTCCCATGATGGAGTCCCACATCGGGCTCCCTGCTCAGCAGGAAGTCGGCTTCTCCCTCTGACCCTCTCCCTCGCATGCTTTCTCTCTCTCTCAAATAAATAAATAAAATCTTATTTTAAAAAAAAGCTTTTGAAAACAAGTTAAAATAATATTAATAAAACTTAAACACTGTTTTTGAATTCTGTTCCTCAGGACGGTCCAGTTTACTGTGGTCCGAGTAGTACTCATTCACTCAGTCCATACTTCGTCATGAACTAAAGCATCCTATTTGAGGCACAGTAGCACTTCCCCACAGAAACCCGCTTAGCCAAATCATTTCCCGAGTCATACCCTCGGATGCAGGTTGCGGAACTAGGAAATAAACAATGAGAAAAGAGTTGGGTGTTTCCAGAGATCCTGCAGTGGCGTACCCCTCCCTGCCCACACACAGTCAGTCTCATAATCGTTAGGAGCAGTAACAAGATCTGAGCACTTTCTTGTGCCAGTCATGATGGTAAGACCCTGTATGCAGCAACCATTTAATTCTCTTAGCAGCCCCATGAGAATAGGCACGCTTGTCATCTCCATTTTACATAGGAGGAAACTGAGACACACAGAGAGAAAGTAACTCACCCAGATCCCCCAGCTAGCTAGTGGTGAAGACAGTCTGCACACCCAGGAACTGCGACTCCAGACCTGGTGCTTGTAATTACTGTACCATCCCAGTGGTGTGTTCAGATCTGGGCTCTTTGACTTTAGTTCTGTGCTTGTCGAACAAGTTATTTCCTAGTCTCTAAAATAGAGATAATAGTAACAGTACAAGGGTTAAATATCTGTGAAACACTTGGCACAGTATCCAGCCCGTAATAACTATAATAGTAACTATTATCATCAGACTTGACCTAAATACCACCTCCTTTGCTCCTGTGTTTTTAGTGCTGACATTTTATATATCCTTTTAAATCCTTCCTATAACAAGGTGAGAAGGACAGGGGAGTCGCTTCTTCAGTCATGGGATAGTGTTTTTTGTTTGTTTTTTAAGACTTACAGGCCAAATAGTGACTTTTAAGAACATCAGCAAGTTTAAAAACAAGTTTAATAAGGGCTCTTATAAGAAGGATGGAGATCAGCCAGCTGCTGCCCACCTCAAGTGAGGATAAAACATGGACAAGCATTTAAATTTCAGGAAGGTTTAAGATGAATTAAGAACTTCATAGGAATAAAGTGTTAATATCGTAGCATAGAAGAAAGCCTAGATATCTGTCATTAATTGCATAGTTTTAGAACATTTAGGAAGTAGTAGCATATGGGACTAACCTGAGATCTCTAGCACTGACTTTTGCATTTTACTGTAAATGTGAAGTTCTATCATTTACTAATTGAAGTTACTTTCAGATGAATAGACTAAAAGTAAAACTAGGTTGAAGGTTGTGTTCGTATCTTCCAATGGGCAAGGGCAAAGGGCAGCAACGACCACACTTAACTTCTATGTCCTGTTAAACAGTCAGTCTTTTCTAATATTTCCATAAGGTGCTGTGTATTTCTCCACATAAATATTGAACACGACCTGTTCAAAGTGAGTTTAGGACAGCTGTGTTTCTCATTTGTAAGCATGTTAATTTACATTGATATTGAATCATACTAGACAAATAAGTGGTTATATTTGAAAGCTGCTTATATATAAACAACTGGAAAAGATAAGAATGTTTTATTAATCACTGTAAATAAGACTACTCTGGGTAACTCATTATATTTCTTTAAAGGTTATCAGGTGACTTGTAGAGTATGGACAGATGGCTCACTTTCTGAATGAATAATGTGTGAATTATCTTTCGTAAATTGATCAACACTGAGAATGTTGTTAGAAGTCTAAGTGGGAAGCCACTGAGCATAAGGAAGCATAGGTATCATGAAGCAGAATTTTAATTTCTGAGTGATACACTCGTGTGAAATTTGAGCAGATGCATACTTAACAATAAAATCAGCAGGTCCTGTAAGATAAAAGCGATGTGTGTAGAAATTGGTATGAGCTATATTTTTTGCCCATATTAAAAAAAAAAAATCAGAAAGCTATAAAGAAAACTGTGAAAGCCAACCATAATCCCACTACCCAGGGAGACCACTGTTAACTTTTTAGAAGAACTTCATAAACACAATCATATACACAGTATTCACAGGTTTTGTTTTATGGTTCCTTGTAAGTGAGATCGTGTCTTTTATAACCTGCCTTTTTTCCTACTTAACAATATGCTGAAGGCCTATTTTTATTTCCATATGCGTGTTACTGTTTTTATTTCTGCCTGATACTCCACTGTGTGCCATAATTTATTTAACCAGTCACTTGTTAATGAACATGTAGACTTTCCCGTTTTTTGATGTTGTAAAGAAATCTGTAATGTCAGTGCGAATGTATTCTTGCATATCCATTGTTTAAGTCATGGTTTGGCATACTTTTTCTATAAAAAGCCAGAGAGTAAATATTTTAGGCTTTACAAGTAGGATAGTCATAGTCACAACTACCAGCTCTGCTATTCTAACTCTAAAATAGCTAAAGACAGTACATAAACAAATGAGTGTGGCTGTTTTCCAATAAAACTTCTTTGAAAAAGTCCACAGGTTACAGTTTGTTGACCCTTGATCCAAATGATTCTTTGGTCAGAGACTGTGCAAAAGTAAAAGGCTATTGGTACATATTTCACAGTTGCATTCCAGCTAGAATACGGTCTGTAGATTGTATCAATGTTAATTTTCTGACTTTGATAATTGTACTGTGGTTATAAGAAAATGTCCATGTTAGGAAACACACTCAAATATTTAGGGTTAAAGGAGGCATTATGTCTGCAACTTATTTTCAGATGGTTCAGAGAAAATTAGAGACCCAGATATGGCAAAATGTTTACAGTTGGGAAGTCTGGATTCAGGATAAAATGGCAGTCTTTTGTACTATCTTTGTATCTTTTCCATAAGTTTGAAATTATTTCAAGATAAAAAAAAAAAGGAGGGGGCACCTGGGTGGCTCTGTCGTTAAGCGTCTGCCTTCGGCTCAGGGCGTGATCCCAGGGTCCTGGGATCGAGCCCCACGTCGGGCTCCCTGCTCTGCTGGGAAGCCTGCTTCTTCCTCTCCCACTCCCCCTGCTTGTGTTCCCTCTCTCGCTGGCTCTCTCTCTCTCTGTCAAATAAATAAATAAAATCTTTTAAAAAAAAAAAAGGTAAAAAAAAAAACAAAACAGCTAATCTGTCTCTAGGACTCTCGAATACTTCCTTAGTAAGATGTAAATCCCCGACCAAAGTACAGGGACAGTACATGAAGTCAGAGGTAGATGTGGTGACTCAGAATCAGAGCTATTTGACAAAGAAATGTAAAAGGGCAACAATGTTCCATTCTGTTGTTTCCATAATAACCTCAGACTTTGCATACTTTTCAGAGCTTTTTATTTCACTGGAATGGTTGTATAAAATTTAAATTAGTTTCAAATCAGAGCAGTAATGGAGACTTCAATCAGATTTAAAAAGAGAAAGAAGAAACCTAAGTGGATTTCAAGGTAGTTATTTTGATATGATTACTTTGCTAACAGCCTTTGAACCTAGGTAGAGATTCATTTTTAATTTTTATTCTTTAGATCTCTTAGGTCAGTTTTGTATAATGGACTTAACTTTTTCAGCATATTTCTGTATCTTTGTTGTCTCTTGGATGAGACGACCAAGGGATACAGTTCTAATTTACCATCTAATTGCTTTAGAGACCAGGTAATCAGAGAAGTGTCCAAGCGGGCGTTCTGTTTTGAAGATTGAGGGGCCTCACTCTATTTTCACTCCCGACCGGAATCTTCCTGTTCCAGCTGAGGGGAAGCGATGGAAGCGCCTAGATTGTGCCAGTCATTTCTTCCTGTAGTTTCTTTAATTTTGACAACCGGTGTGGTGCACATTAGTATCCCCTTTATACACATAAGATCCATGGTGGTTAAATCACTTGTCTGAGATCACAAAACTAGTAAACATTAGAGCCCAGATTCAAACCCAGTGCTGAATACAAGCCATCCCAGACATTGCAATTTTTCTTCAAAAAGGGATTTTGAATCTGCCCTAGTGCTGAGGAGGGGCTGATGCCAGTGTTGATTTGGTTTGTTTTGTTAACTATCCTTTAAGAGCTGATTACTGAAAATTGAGGCATTCTACTGACAAAGAAACTGTTTACATGTAAAAAATCCAAGTGAGAGAATTTAGGATTTAGGATTTATTCACTGTACTATTCAAACATGCCCCTTTAAGAACTTCTTTAAAAAATAATTTTTGTTTATTTGAAACAGGGGGTCTGAAAACTTACTTCTGCGGTAGCACTTCTTTACCTGACATTCTTTTCCGTTTGTCTTTCTTATGCGTTTAAGAGCTGTTCTAATTTAAACCTTTATGAAGTAAACGTTAACGACCTGTCTTTGAAAAGTTCTGTGGGAGTTGATAGTAATTTTTATGCCAAGAGATAAGAACAAGATATTTGCCATATTTGTTTCCAAAGTTATACCATCTATGAAAAAGTCAGTATGATTAGGTATAAATTGTGAATCCTCTTTGCTCATGCAAGACAGTTTCAGAAAAGACTGCTAATAAATACGGTACCTCCTCTTTCCTCTTAGATGGTGGTGGACCCGAATAGAAGGTGGCCGAGGATGTGGTTGGGTCCTTGGAAGCACACACAGTTACCCAGTAGTTGAGGGTCCCATGGAGTATTTCAGTTTGCATCTTCTGTGTTGTCAAACCTGCCTGTGCTTAAAAGTAGGTTGAATTGATACAGAATGACCTTTCAGAGGCTTAATATTTTCTTTCTTTTCACATGTGCCCATTTTCATTCTAGAACCTAGATATTGTTTTATTAACTTCTCAGAATTATAATTTAATGAAATGTGCTTTATAAGCAGCTGTTAAGTAATAGTACTCTAGTTCTAGCTCTGTCACTTCAGAATTGAGCCAAATGTTACTTGTGTTACTTTACACTCAAGTGTGTTTGCGTGTTGAGGGGAGAGAAGGGGAGAATGAAGAGTGGGGGAGAAGGAGAGAGAATGGCTGTGAACATGAGCATATGCTTCTCCTTGTGGGATTGTCACTTATGGTTGTGATTTTTAAAAGTGATGCGTGGTAAAATATGAAATCTGACCCAAGGTCTTCAACAGCATGTTGTTGCTGCTTCTAATTGAAATGGACAGTAAGCTGTTGGTTCCTAGCCTGGCAGTAATTTGTGCCCTGTAGCCATAAGCAAATTGGTCTGACATCTGTTATTCAAGGAAATGACCAGAATGGTACACCGCTGCCACATTTGGTGCTGAGTATGTTGTTTCCCTTGCATACAGCTCAGTAACTTAATATAAAAGTTGTTCTAGTTTTAGAAATGCTGAACTCTCCATTGAAATTTGGAGTTCAGAGATAAATCTTCAATACTGTAATCATAATTGCCTGGATCCCTGATATTCAGAATTCAATTGCCAAGTCCCAAAGCAAACCAAGTAAAGGTAATCTATACAATGGCCCTTCAAAAATGGGGGGTTTTAATCACCTGAAAATCTTCACATTAGAGTTTGAGCTACTTTGACCAAAGGATCTGTATTATAGTCTCACGAACACAGTGTCCAAATTTTGTAAACTCAGGTGGCTTTCTGACAGAAATGTTTGCTGCGTTAGAATAGTTTCTGAAGACAACTTTTAAAATTTCCATGATCCTGAAGATCCAGGGTATTCAGTTGACATAAACAAATAGTTCTACTTTCATGCAAGTATCTTCGAAAACTTCAGTTTATAAGCTAATTGTTTTTAGAATCTCTGTACTTGTTATTCTAATTCTATCCCTGCTTAGGATGTGTACCCAACCAGAGGACCCTTCAGGAACAATAGTGCACTTTTCTGGGGTAATAGGAATTAGGAAGCCAGGCCAGACCCTAGGTGGTGGCAGATTTTTAAAGGAGGGGAAAGCAGGTCAAATCTCTGTCATGTGTGAGGAAGTAGGTGAAGCTAGAGACCTGGCATGGTACAGAGAAGAGCCCTGGAGGGGTCCAGGAGGGTAGAGGCGTTGACAGAGACATGGAGGTCCCACATCAGTTGCTATGGAGGCTCTCAGCCAGTCTGCAGAAACTCATCATGTAGTTGAAAGAGTGTATGCTTTCAGTTTTTAAAAAATGTAGGCAACAAAACCACTGCAGATCAACACAGTAGTAGTTGAATACTGCAATGATAGGAAATGCCCCTCCCAAAAAAATGTTTAATGATGGGAACCGAACTATGTAGATGGCTCCTTCTTCAAAGGCCCCCTCTTGTAGAGTCAGATTCTGTCACTTAGCTGTCTCGCGTCAACATGCTTCTCAAAAAAGAAAGCTCCTATAGGAAGCCCTTCCTTTTGTTCTGGACCATTACTGCCCTGACGTCATCCACTCTCTGCCCACCTGTAAAGAGCCAAATTAAGTGTCGTTTGTCTTCCTTGTTTAATCTTGTTGTCCTGGGTCTTTGGTGGCTGGCTCAGGGACCTTACCCACTGCACAGGAAAGGGAAGGAAGGGAGAAAGGGGAACTAAGTTTCAATCTGCCCAGATAGGTGGGAAAGAAGTAGTCCACAGACCTTTCCCCTTGGATCCTGGTCCTGCAGCCAGGGAAGCAACACCGCTAGGCTGAGCTCACCTGGAAATTTAGGGCTAACACTTGTGTCGCCCAAGCCCTGTTTCTGTGCTTCTCAACGTGTTGTCCGTTACATGTCGGCATTCTCCTTCGTAACTACCCACTAGGGAATCTGTCAGAGCAATCACTCTTAAGTCACAAGCTGCTCATCTCAACGGCAGATTGCCCTGAGAAAAGCAACAACTATATTTTATTTTTAGAGCCTCAGTCTTCATTTAGCAATTTATGAAGTGCCTCCTCTCTCAGCATTCACACTTTTGTTAAGTAAATAAAATGCATCCGTGGGAGAATTCCATTTTCAGACTCCTTTGGTTTGTGTTTTATGGCCTTGGGTTTTAGGTTTAGCATACTTGAGTTTTGGAAATTTGGATAAACTACATCAATGACCTATAAAAGGAGAAGCATTTAATGGCTTACAAACATATGTATCTTTATGAAACATTTTTGTGAATGGTATGTTTTACAGCAAATAATCGAACTTTGAAGCAATTTGAAACATTTTGAAACATTTGGCTTAGATTTCTTTTTTTTAAGGGAAAAAAAAACTTTCCCCTTTGTGCTAGTATTTGTGGAATTGGACATTTTTTTTTAAGGGGACTTGAATGGACCAGTGTGGATTGAATATTATTCTCATTTAAGTTTGCAGTCACATTATAGTATTCGCACATCCAAATGCTTCTTATACCATAGTTACCATTTATTAACTTTGAGTATCTTGAGCACAAAATTGGTGGTGGAATTGATATCATTCTTCTTCCTTTTGAAAGGTCTTTTAGTTGAATGAACCAAGATTCCCTCCCTCTTCACATGGACTGAACTTGTCAAAGAGCTGTAATACTAAACTTCCTTCATTTCTTCAAATATGCCTAGCTTTCATCTCCTCCCTTCAAACCCACTGCTCTCATCGTTAGACACATTACATTGTCTCCACTCCTGACCTGGCCTGATAAACTACTGATCCTTCAAGTGTCAAATTAAATTTGTTTTTTTTTTTAGGAATGCCTTGCTTTCTCTAAATGTTAGTTAGGTGACTCCTATTAAATCGCATATGTAGTATTGTAATTATTTGTTCATCGTTACCTATTCTGTCTGCTTCCATGAGGCCAGGGCCGCTTGTCTGTTTTCATAGCTGTACCTCTAGGCCAAGAGCCCAATAAGCATTTGAATGAGTGAGTGAATCAGTTGGTGCATTTCTTCCCATTACTTTTCTTTCTTGGTAGCTTTGCTGTAGGTTTTGTTAAATGTGTGCTTCTTAGATCAACATTGATTTTTCTGAAAATGTTACCACCATTTTATTTTGAGAAGAGGGGTTATAGAATACACTGATGTGTCTGAAGATCATGAGCTTCTTTTTAAATTATAATATAATGAGAATTCTGGTAGAAAAGGTTTTGGTTTACATCATGGACAAGGAAGACTGGGAATGGTTATTTGCATTTAAAAGCCTGCTGATAAAAGTTCCATTATATACTGGCGTTGTGTACATGTGTATACAGATTGTTGTGCCATGTCTCCCATCCCTGCCCCACTACTCTACTAAAAAAGCTGAGAAATAGTTCTCAGGATGTCTTTTTCAGAAACATATTTGATGAAAGAGTACTCAAAAGTGTACCTGGTCACAGTAATTTAGGGTCTTTCACTTAGTGATCCTTTTTCTTGCACTTCTGGGTTTTTTGTTTTTTTTTCTCAATGTTAAAAGCTTGTATAGGAGAGAACAGTTTGTAAAAGAGCTATATTGATGTGTTATTAAAATATATCCTCTCCTTAGCCATTGTATAAAATTATGTGCATGTTAGAAAGGGATTAAAAAATCAATATGTTGTTTTCCCCCCCAGGTGAAAATACAGCATCCCAGCTGGGTCCAAGAAAGGCTAAAAGGATGTCAGAGTATGAGAGCTCTTAAAGGCTATCTCGGTTTTTTTACTAAATTGCTCTCCACAAGATAGATGCACATACAGCTACAATTTTTTAACCTGTGTCTGACATTATTGGCGAAGTTAAATGCAGGCTGTCTGCAATCTTGTATGTATTGACTTGTGATTCAGCGCATGTAATTGCTGTTTAGTATGTGTCAGCAATTCTTGACAGTTGATAAACTCTTTCTTTGTATGCAATTCAGAAAATACTAGAAAAAATATTTCTACTCCATTAAAATCTACTTTTTTGTTTTAACAAAATTCAGACCAGTTGACAGAGGCTAAGCCACACAGAAAATACTACATCCTCCTTTTCTGATGTATTTGTAGCTTTCCAGTTGAATAAATACAGCACTTTGAGTTCAATGAGATATTGTCTGTGATGGCCTCTAATACAGTACCTGTTAAGTTAGAGCTTTGAAATAGGTATCTACCAAAACTAGCTAAAGCAAAAAAGAAGTACTTTTGTGGTGTTGCATGGATGCCACAGGCAGATGTGAGGGCCACTGTTCACGGTTTTGTGGATTTGACTCCGCTTAGCTTTTAGCAGGAGTGTAGCTAGGCCTTAGAAACAAACTAGAACCAGAAACTAAACCACAGTCAGGCCTCTCTTTCCTCTCTGCTCCTGGCTTTTTATACGCCTTATTCTTCATTCTGCAGACTGGCTTTGTTTCCCAGTTCATAAGAAGATACACAGATGCCTACAGCTACACTTATGTTTATTCCATTCAAGTAATCTCTGAATCTGATGAATTCCCACCATCCAGGAAGGAACTCTGATTGGTGCAGCTTGGGTCAGGTGTGTGTCCTGGACCATGTAAGGAAGCCGAGAAGTGGAACCGTGTTACATAAGTATGGCTGTTCCCACCATAACCATACTAGGGAGTAGAGAGTTGCAGAGATAGACCCAGAGCAGGGGAGAACATGGCAGACATCAGTGTCTGTTTTACTATGCACATAGTAAGTGTTTAATATGTACTAACCTACTAATTTCTTCTTTGTCTTAGCAGTCATGCCACAAGATACAGGTTTAAGGAACATATTTATAACAAATAAGATATTAATAGATGTTTGCAAACTCTAAATACATTTATTGCAAGATGATATATTGTAGGACTTTTTCTCTATTAGATATCAGAATACATAGGATTCTGTGATATGTTCTATGAAATGCTGCTGCTTTTTCCTAGTAAAATGTGTTGTTATAATCAGGGTCAGAATTTTCTCTCCCTGTTACCATGATGGTTTTAATTTTCTGATGTGCTCTGAACTCTCGTCTCCATCTCTTTGCTCTCACAATGTTACTGTGACCTAGAATGATACCCTCTCCTACTGCTTCCCAACTCCCTACACTAGCTGTCAGATTCTTCTCATGCTTTAAGATAGAACCTAAGTGCCATTTCTTTATATGAAGCCTTCTCCACACCCCTCATCCAGAGGCAGTCTTCACTTTCCCCTGAATTCCCATAACACCATATACATACATGTCTTGTGGCCCATTGTGCTTTGCTCTTGGAATATCATTTAGATAATCTCTAAAACAATGCTAACGAACATTTAGATATTGACCACGATGCTTCCAACCCTCTGATGAAAGTAGGATCCTTGTGGTCTGAATAGTCTCACGACCCCACCACAGGTTTCGATTTGGAGGATTTGGCTTACGACTTCCAGACAAATTCCATGAAGTTAACCAGATGACTACTCCAAAGGGAAAAGGTTTTGTGACCCCCATTCATTACCTCCCCGTTTATTATTTACTATCTTGATCTTCTCTTGGGCCAAGAAGGTTTTCCTTGAAGAAACATATAAAGCAAACTTGCATGTCTACAGAGATTTTGATTGAAAAATTTTATAGAGGTTAACTTTTCCTTAATTGTAGCTTATCTTTTGCAGTAGGGGATCGCCCAGAGTTTGGTGAAACTTAAAAATATCCAGTTGGCTTCTTACAAGAAAGGAAGAGTTATTACATGATGATTATCGAAATCGATCCCAGGCCTTCCACGTTAATGTATACCTGTTTTTGTTACCACAGACATTTTGCCTTCACTTTCATTCCTCCCTTTCTTTTTTTAATAAAGATTTCATGCCAGGGCCTCCTGGGTGGCTCAGTCAGTTAAGTGTCCAACTCTTGGTTTTTGCTCAGGTCATCTCAGGGTTGTGAGATTGAGCCCCACATCAGGCTCCTTGGGAGTGGAGCCTGCTTAAGATTCTCTCTCCCTCTTCCCCTCCCCCCTCAAAAAAAAAAAAAAAAAAGATTACAAGCTCAGCATCCCAAAGGACAATATAATATTATTCCATGTTCATTTTTTCTTCACAATACTTTATTTGTCCATAAGAAATACAGTTTTTCTTGCCCTACTGTTCTTTTTGGCCCCTTCCTTTTACTTTTATCTGATATGTCTTTAGTCTCCTGCATAGAGGAAACTTTATAATGAGATGAAAAGTTACAGTTGTGTGAAAAAGTAGACATTTACCACCATTAGTATAATTTCTAACTGTTTGGCAGTAAAGACCCTGCTTGAGCCCATTGTACTTCTAGTATGTTTGAACTGGCTGTTCTTTTACCACCTGTTGACACCCGTTACCAAAAAGTCTTTTCTAATAAGACAGTTTTTTAAATCAATCATAAACTTAGCCTCTCAGTCTTGATCCTATAAAACTAAATTAATGTTTGTCTGATATAAGATAGTTTAAATATTCTAATGCCCTGAATTGATGTTTGTGTCATAATACTTTGTCTTGTTTCCTTAGCTGTATATTGAGTTCATTTGCAGCAGACTGGTTTTTAAATTTCCTTTTGCATTCCCATTTTTGACTAGTAGTGTTAAGTTTTGGTAATAACAATAATAACAACTGAATTTTTTCAGAGTTCCACATTTGAGATATCTCATTTTACCAATGACATTCAGAGAGGTTAACACTTGCCTCAAGTCATAGTCAACGATTATTATAGAGCTAATTGCAGAAGCTGTATTTAACATAAATTCTACATTTAAAGTGAAAGCTATATTGTTGAAAGAAAAAAACTCCCAAGAAAAACAAAAGGCTCTACAAGACAGAAACAGTAATAATGCTCAGCTTTACAATAAATAATATTTACATAGTTGCAGTAATTGTAAACACTGCTGATCTTTAGCTTTTAGAATCAAACTTGATAGCTTAATTATAGTTAGAAAGTTAATAGTTATCAACTTTGACAGTAGAGTTTAGAAGGTGGAAGGTAAAGAGGAGAGGTGAAGGGAAAGATAGAAGTCCTAATATCAAGAATGTTGAAGAAATAGAAGTATAAGTTTATTAATTAAAATTCTAAAGAGTTTATGTAGAGGAACTAAACATAGTGATGAACTCTACTGTATTTGGGGAAAGGAAGATGGGGCTACATCCTTGTCTGTTATAGTAGGACATCAGCAGATTGTCTAAAATTTGATACATTAGGAGATAATAATGTGTTCCCTAGAGGAAGAAAAGGTAATCCCTACACGACTAGGTAGTTGCTGTGGTGTGGGAGTGGGGGGCTTAGAGAGGACTGTTGTTTTTTGGTATAAGTTATTTTATGAAATTGATTTTTTTAACCACATGTAAGTATTTGATAAAAATTAGAAGTTTATTCATATTCTTTTGGTGATTTAACAGTACAGAAAATTAAAACTTGGGTTTCATTTTCAAGTGTTTTTGTTTCTTTCTGAGACACAGTTTGTTCTTGCTTCTTATAATTATGTCTGGTTTAATCCTGTATCTACAGTGTAGTATTTCCAGTTATCTGTACATAAGAGTCAGGGTGCATTTGATTGACATCAGTTAAATGGAGCAACTATCTAAATGTTGCTATCCTTCCTGATTGACTTAAGGACCATCTAAATTCATCTCAAGTTGTTTTTATTAAATTAAGTAAATTGGAAAACTAAGGGCCATCAGAATGAATTATCAGTAATCTATATATTTAAGTATCCTAAGATAAAAATGGTATATGGGGGGTTTTATTAATTTTTGCTTTATTTTTAATAGCTTTATTAAGGCATTACTTAAATGCAATAAATTCACTAAGTGTACAGTGAATTTTGGTAATTGTATTCAGTCACATAACTTTTACCCCAATCAAGATACAGAATATTTCCATCATCTTGAAAATTTTATTTGTGCTACTGTATGCCCTCAGTCTGCAGTCTCCAACCCCCAGTCCTTGACAAGTACTAATCTGTTTTCTGTCACTATAATTTTGCCTTTCCTAGAATTTCATACAAATTGAATCATAGAGCATATGGTCTTTTGTGTTTGACTCCTTTCACTCCACATGTCCTTGAGATTTATCTGTGTTGTGTGTGCTGTATATAGTAAGCCTTGAAATCAGAGACTCTAAATCATATATTCTTGTTCCATTTAAGGATGGGTTTGGGTATTCCAGTTCCTTTACCTCTCTTTGACTTTGCCTCTCCAAAGGCCTGCAGAGATTTCTGTTCGAATCTGTAGATAAATTTGGGAAGAATGGGCATCCTAATAGTAATGAGTTTTTCAATGTGTGAACATGGTATCATTCTCCATTTATTTTGGTCTTCTTTAATTTTCCTTTGCAGTGTTTTATAGTTTTCAACATACAGATCCTGCACATCTTTCATTAAGTTTAACCCTATTTTTATGCTATTGTAAATAAATTCATAGTCCGTGACCTAATTTCACTTATTAATAGTTATTTTGTAGATTTCATAGGATTACTTATGTATAAGATCTGTTATTTGTGAATAAAGACCGTTTTTCTCCTCTCTTTCCAATCTCTATGCCTTCCCTTTTTCTTGTGTTACTACCCTGACTGTACCCTCCAGTATAACACTGAATTGAAATGGTAGAAGAGAAATCTTTCTTTGTTCCTGATTTTAGGTAGAAAATATTGACTATTATGTTACCTGTAGATTTTTGTAGATGTCCATAATCTGGTTTAAGAGTCCCCTTGTATTTTTAGTTTGTTCGGGACTTTTCTTTGTTTTGTTTTTGTTTTCTTTTTTTCTTTTTTTTTTTTTTTTATAAAAGATTTTTATCTATTTATTTAACAGAGATAGAGACAGCCAGCGAGAGAGGGAACACAAGCAGGGGGAGTGGGAGAGGAAGAAGCAGGCTCATAGTGGAGGAGCCTGATGTGGGGCTCGATCCCATAACGCCGGGATCACGCCCTGAGCCAAAGGCAGACGCCCAACGACTGCGCCACCCAGGCGCCCCTGTTTTTGTTTTCTTAATATGGTAAATTATATTGATTGATTCTTGGCTGCTTAAATCAAACTTAAATTCCTGGAAATCAACTCCACTTGTTTTTTATTATTATCCTTTTTATATATCGTTAGCTTAAATTCCCTAAAATTGTTTTTAGGAAATTTTTCTTCAGTGTTTGAACGTTAGAAATATTAGTCTGTAGTTCTGCTTTCTTGTTTTGTGTTTGTCTGGGTTTGTGAATTAGGGGATAGCATTGGCCTTAACATATGATTTGGAAAGATTCCAGATAAGATTGCTATTGTTTTTTCCTTGAGAATTCACCAACGAAGCAGTCTAGACCTGGAGTTTGGGAGTTTTGGGGGGGGAGACAGGAGGGGTTATGAATTTGATAAGTAGTAGACATGGCGGTATCCAAAATTTCTGTCTTGTGGGGGTTTTGTCATTTGTATCTTTTGAGGAAATTTTTCCAGTGCATCTAAGTTGTCAAATGTGTTGGCATCAAATTGTCCAAAATATGGCCTAATTCTCTTAATGCCTGTAGATTTTGTAGTGATGGTCCCTCTTATTTGATTTTGGTAATGTGTCTTTTCTTTTTTTCTTCATGAGTCTGGCTTAGAGGCTTATCACTTTTATTATTTCATTAATCAGCTCTTATGATTGATTTCTCTGTTTTTATATTGCATTGATTTCTGCTCTTTATTCTTTCCTTCTGTTTTGAGATTTCTGATTTGATGTAGGAACTGAGGTCACTAATTTTGGATTTTTTGCCCCTAGTATAAGCACTGAAAGCTATCAATTCCTAGTAAACACAGCTTTAGTTGCGTCCTACAGATTTTAATAATTTGTATTTTCATCATTCCATTCAGAATGTTCTTAAATTTTTCTTGATTCCTTCTTTGGCCATGAATTATGTAGAAACGTATTGTTTTACTTTCCAAATATTTGGGGTTTCCCTAGTTATCTTGTCAGTTGATTACTAATTGAATTCCATTCAGAGAACATATCTTGAATTTCAGTCTTTTAAATTTATTGACACTTACTTCATGACCTAGCACATCCTGGTGAACTTACCATGTGCACTTGAATGTGTATTTGTCATTATTAGGTAACATGTTATTTAAATGTCACTTATGTCAGGGATGATAATGTTCAGATAGTCTTGTCTTTGCTTATTTTTTTCTGGTTATATTGGTTGCTGAGAAGGGTGGAGAAACAAGTTACACTTCTAATGGCAGGTTGGGTAAGGGAATCATTGCAGAGGAACGTACATACAAGGATAGTAATTTGTGACCAGATTTTATAACCTACCACAAGGTTCATTTTCCCTCTTCTCTGTTTTTGTATATATTTAAAATTTTCCATAATAAAAATTTCAAAACCAAAACCTCTCAGGTAATGAGGTGTCCCATATTTCAGGGGGATACGTGCCACATGCAGATATATAAAAAATATTTAGGATTTCTGTTTTATTTTCACCTTGTCATTTAAAGAATTGTATTTTGGTATATGTTTTATAGCTGCATGGTATATCCAATAGTCATATATATAATTTTAAATTATAGATACCTGTGTATGGAGGAGAATTTTTTATTTTTGGCTATATTCTTGTTTAAAAATAGTTTCATCCCAATGGAGATGTCAGTTTTGTTCCAGAAGCCATGGTATCATTTGGATAGTCTTGTAAACTTTATCATAAATTTCACATTAAAAATTTTTGTGTGATACTCATTTTTAAATGTTTTGTCAGGTTTTTAATTAAGAGGTGTTTTTATACTCTTAGAACTTTTACTGTCAGATCTTAGATTTTTAAGTCTCTGTTTCAGAGAAGACTGTACCTGTAATCCCAAAATTAGATAGGTCAGCACTGTGAGTTTAGAAGGAAACCAAACGGGGCGCCTGGATGGCTCAGTCGTTAAGCGTCTGCCTTCAGCTCAGGGCGTGATCCCGGCGTTATGGGATCGAGCCCCACATCAGGCTCCTCGGCTGGGAGCCTACTTCTTCCTCTCCCACTCCTCCTGCTTGTGTTCCCTCTCTCGCTGGCTGTCTCTCTCTCAAATAAACAAATAAAATCTTTAAAAAAAAAAAAAAAAGGAAACAAAACAAGAGGTGAAAGAAATAGTGTCTTAAGTTTGGTTCCCTGTGTAAGTATGAAATCAATAGCATTTACTATTAATCAGTAGTAAAAGGGGGGGCAGGCAGTAATGTATTATCTACCCTTATTATTTCTCCTGAAAACCTTATCCTTTTCCATCTGGAATGTTTACTTCAAGAATCATTTGAAAGAAGAAAAGCAAAGGGAATAGTATGATTGGTATATAGAAAATAAATTCAGTTAGACAAAATCAATTCTAGCCTTAATTCCCTTCTCAACCCCATCCACCCAACCTCTATTCCATGTTAAGAACAAAGAATAAATCATCAAAAAACACATTCCAAGTGTTAGTTTTTAAAATTTACATTTCTCAGACTCATAAAATTTAGTTTTTTGCCCATTTGGTACTGTTAAGTTTCTCATATTAGAAAATGTTACTTTGTAAAAAGTTTTAGCTTTGGCACTCTGTATATTAAGAATATATTTATGTTTATGGATTTGAAAGAATGTATCCTTAAGGGCTTTTTTTTTTACAGTGAAAACCACTATTAACATTATAAGGTGATTATTTACTATATCATAAGGCAAGAATTAGAGGTTTTTTGGAGGTTTAAATACATGTGTGTTTTGGACAGGTTTTTTGTTTGTGAACCTTTATGTAATCAAAAACTTCACTACATTTCTCATTTCTTGAGCATAATGTGATTAAGATTTTCCTTAATTTAAAAGCAACTTTACAAAATCTAGTAACGTCATATTAAAAAACAATTTCCAGTTAGGTCTCTTTTACTAACCAACACCATTAGATAGGAGAATTAAATTTTTGGCTTTTAAAAGTAGGGTTTATTAAAGCAATACAGACAGTGATATATTAGGATATTAGCAAGTTATTTGGCAGAGTCCCTCATGAAATCTCTTGAAGACCAGAACTAAGAAACGTGGGCTAAATGATAATACAATTAGACTGATTTGTAATTTATTTAACTTAATAAACACAGATTGAGTTCTTGTCATCTAGATGGATGTAGCATTCAATCTATTTTTTTAATCCGTAATTTAAATGAGGATATAACATGTTGTGTTGTCTTTTTAGTTCACAGATGATGTGAATCTGGAACACATATTTTGATAAATTAGGTGACATTTGTTTAGAAAACAAAACGATCTTGATGAGTTAGAGAAGGATAGCTCATTAAGATACCTGTTAATAAAACAAATGTCAAGTCTTTCACTTTGCCCCCACAAAAGGTAATTTAACAATACATCATAAAAAAAAAGAGGTTCCAAAGCACATCTAATGACATAGAAGATATTTCCAGTTATATTTTTAAAAAGCAAGATTCAGAATTATATTCACAATGGGATCTTAATTTTGTGTTAAAATATATATATTAGAAAGTATGACATACAACAGTTCTGGATGGTGTGATTAGGAGTGTTTTCATTTTGCCTTTCTGTTTCCAAATACTCTATAGTGAGAATGGATCTTAAATAAGACACGCTGAATGTAAGAAAGTGTTTAATGTTTTTGAACCCCAAATATGCAGTCTGAGCATATGTTAATTTAATTGTTGCCCTAAAGATCTCCCCCTCTTTTGTCTGTAAAAATAGTCACCATGGTACAAAAGTCAGCATCAGCTGCAGTGTTCTCAGTGTGCTGATGTCTTCTTATTCCTCTACCATGAACCCATTGACTGTTTTCATTTTTTTGTCTTTATCAAAGGTTGAATTAATAAAGGGGAATTTACAGAGTGTTGGACTTACACTTCGTCTTGTCCAGTCAACTGACGGGTATGCTGGGCATGTCATAATTGAGACGGTGGCCCCAAACTCGCCTGCCGCGCTTGCAGATCTTCAACGGGGAGACCGACTGATTGCTATTGGAGGTAACTATGCTAATATGTAACACACTTCACATTTACAGAGAAATCAGTGAGCAAATGTGGGAGTTTTCCCTATCTTCATTCTTTCTATGAGCACGTTACTTTTATAAAATGGAAAGAGATTAACTTTAAGGCTTCCTTCAGATTTTTAATAATTTAAAACACAAATGCCATTTTAGTCCTTACGTATAAATCTGTAAAATACTTCATCTTTAGACCACTTTTCAGTTAACTTCTCTAATTTTCCTTTCCATCCCACCTTCTACTCCTCTAGTGTTTAATGAATATGAAAAAAAGGGCAGGTCAGTAATTCCTTCTATATAACCACCTAACTACTCTGGGCCTAAAATTCACAGTGTTAGCACTGTGACCCCCATCACTTAGGACTAGATAATGAACAGGAAAGAGACTAATAATATTCCTTGTCCGAGAGGGCACACTTGAACTGTCCTGTGGCCCCATATTGATGGCTCTGTATTGTCCCTGATTGGCCAGCCATTTGTTAATATGCAGTCATTAGAATACAGCCCAAATCACTATTGCTGCTGGAACAATGTGTCCCCTGCATGCCTTCCTATCAGGTAGATTGATAACTACATAAATTTTGTTGATACGTAGATTATTTGCTTGGCTGTTTATGAATAAGCAGTAGGACTCCCTGTACACACCAATGGGAAAAAAGTCCAAACCTTTTCAGGCCTTTGTGGTACCTGCCCCGCCCCCATTCTAGGCTTGTCAAGAGATTTCTTGAACACATGGTTGGTCATAGCTGAGCTTCCAAAGACAATATGGTATATTCTTTCACAGCTAAGATAGACAACAAGGTAGATAAGGTCGTAAAGCAAGGAGTTTTCCTTAGTTATATGTTCAGCCTTTGATTCTAAGCCGTCATGACAGTAAAATAATGAAAATCATTTAGTTGCACACCTGGAAGCTCAACTAAGTGAATATTTTCACATGGAAATCCCTTTGGTGGGTCATAAACAGTGCTTCTCAGACCTTCTGACTGAACTCCAGTCACCCAGACATGGAGTTAAATTAGGGTCTGCTTCAGCAGACCTGGACAGGGGCCCAAGATTCTGCACTCCTCACAAGCCCCCAGCTGCTGCTGCTGTTCATAGGCGCTTAGGACGACAGACCTCCCCTCTCACATAGTTGTTCAACATAAACACAGAATAACATAACAGAAACATTACTCCTCCTCAGCTAAAAACTAGAATTCAGTATGAATTTTTTATATCCACACATACTGTTGTTCTGGTTTTACCTATAGGATATATTTTTTTAATGTGCTTTTATGAAAGGTGAGTTTTTTTTGTTACACATGTAGTAAATATTCTCAAAAATAAATATTCTCAGAAAGCAATATAAATATGTGTAGAGTGGAAAAAGTAAAGGTCACCCCTTTAACATTTATAAAAATAAGATATTTATCGAGATAAGGGGCAGGTATAGTACTTATTTTTTGTAGCTATAATTTGTTTATATGGGTATATAATTTTTTAAATAGTAATGGGATTGGTGGTAGTTGAAATAAGATTGGCCGAATGCTTATTAATATTTGAAGCTCAATGATGGAGTTCATTTTTCTTCTATTTCCTCTACTTTTGTGTATATTTGTAACACTGCAAAAGAAAAGGAGTCCAGATTTGGCCAACTAGTCCTGAGAGGAACAGTGGTTGTCTCCACAAAGCTCCTGGTGGTTGGGGAAGAGATGAAGCCAGGTGTTAAGTCACAAAGAACGAGTTTGGATTGAGTTGAAGTTTTCCAACAGCTCAGGAGATGGACTTGTTTCTCATTTGTACATATGTCAGACTACAATTTTGCTGGAACATAGTGTGGTTAGAGGGAGAGAGCAGGCTGGATGAATCATGGAGAGAGCCACCTTAGTAAGCTCTGGATTCCAGTGTGATGAGTTTGTATGCTAAAGATTTTTGAGTCAAAGCTTTGGGAAAATTGGGGAGCAGGATGTTTGGTGATTAAAACAGGGAAGATCTGAGGGGTCACATCAAGGAGCTGTGGATTCTTGCAACTGAAGCCAGTGACCAGGTGGATCTGAACAGAGGATGAAAAGGACTAGAACTCGGACAGAACTGAGAGCTGCTGGGATCTGGGGGATTAGCTGTCTCTGGGGTGGGGTGGGGTGCAGATTGGGTTAATTGGGAGGGTGGCAAGTTGATTCACATAGTGAGGACAGGAGATTGAGAAGATCAGAGAGGGGTTTTGACTAAGCTGAATTTGTTACATCAGGGAAACATTCAGGTGCTGATCTCCGGAAGTAGTTAGGGATGTAGGAATAGGGTGAAGAACAGGGGAGACCAACCAAAGAAAAAGTTGACGGTTGCAACGACGGAGGTGGATGTGATCCAGGGAGAGAGCAAAGAGGGAGAGAACTAGGACGTATGAAACCATGGGCACATTTGGTACAAGGCACAGATAAACGGATGGAGAAAAAGAAAGCAGAGGTGGTCAGAACCAAATTAATACAGTATCGTGAAAACCAAGAAAAAGGCTTTAAAGGAGAAGAAGGAAGGGAATAAAGATACAAGCCAGGATAGCTGATGGAGCAAAGTCCTGAAGGAGATGGGGAGTAGGATTTAAAGTACAAGTAATGAGTCATGGAACTTTACATCAAAAACTAGGGATGTACTGTATGGTGACTAACATAATAAGAAAATATTAAAAAATAAAAAAAATAAAGTACAAGTAAAGGGCTTACTTTGTCCTCGGAGATAGGCTCATACTAAAAAATGACTGGCCAGGAGAAAAGGTGGCTGCTTGTTGATCTCTTCAGTAAGTAAGGAGAGATCACCTGCAGAATAGAAGCAGGGAGTGTGGGCTTCAGGGGAATAGGGAGGGTTTGAAGCTGGGGTTTTGGAGACTTAGTTGTTTAGAGACCAGAAACAATTCAAAAGAATGCTGCTGCGCACCGAATGCCTCACTGAAGATGGCCGGCGTCAGTTAGCAGCAGCTGCCGCTGGTAAACCCAGGAGCAGAAAAGGGAGATGGGGCTAGCAGGCTGGGATCAGAAGGCCAGGTAGAAGAAGAGGAAAGGGCCAGGGCAGAAGAATCCCAGATCTTGATGTGAACATCAGGGAAATCTTGAGACTAAGGTTGGGGAGAAAAGCAAGTGGTGTCAGGAGACCAGTTGGACCAGGACAGCAAAGGAGGAATGATTGGGCCTGGAAATGACCTCAAAACAGGTTCAGTTAGCAACAGACAGCACTGTATGAGGTGGGAAATAGGAGATTGTGAGCAGAGATTAATTGCAAATGCAAGACCCTTGTGGAAAATTCCAAGTGATAGGTCTAAAGCATGATCTTGTCTGGGCAACTGAGGTACGAGCAGATAAAGGCTGAGGAACTCTGAAGTCAGGTTGTTAGATGGGGCCGATGTTACTCTGATTTATTCAGGGTGGCCCTAAGACCTTTGGAAAGCAAAGACCCCTTCTCACCTTTTTCTAAGTCCTACAGAAAGGGCTAGCTTGGGTAAGTACGTTTGGGGGAGGGTGGGAGAGGGCAGGAAACAAATAAAGCCTTTAAACATAACACCTAGAATACCTCTAGAAGACTCCCCAAGAAGCTGCTAGCTTTGATTGCCTCAGGGAAGGGACGGTATGGTTGGGAAATAGACGTGGAAGGGAGATTTTTCACTCCACATTTTTCTGTACCTTTTGAATTTCAACTGTGTTAATGTAGCCACCTATGAGAACATAATAAAATGAAAATTTAAGCTGAATATTATCTTTAGTAACCAACTTGTTTAAAGCAATTTGTGCTTTCTTTGTTCTTTCTGGCCCTGATAAAAAGATTAGTTTGATGGGTAGGGCTAATAAAAAGAATATGTAAAAGAGTCTGCTATTCATAATACAGTGTTTTGCTAAGTTTATTTCCAGCATTGGTCTCTGAATTAGATCATTCACGTTTCTGTATTGCTTTTCCATAATCATGAACTAATGGCAATTACATTCAGCAAACTTAGGTGATTTTCATTGCATTAATTCACATGTTTTCCCTCTTGAAACCTTACAACAGGTGTGAAAATCACCTCTACCCTGCAAGTCTTGAAGCTGATCAAGCAGGCCGGGGAGCGGGTCCTGGTGTATTATGAGAGGCCTGTTGGCCAGAGCAATCAGGGGGCCGCGCTGCAAGATAATTTTGGACAGTTGGAAGAAAACTTTCTGTCAAGCTCATGCCAACCAAACTATGAAGAGGAAACCGCGGGCTTGGCAGTAGATGCCGAAAATAGAGATTTGGATTCTGAATTTGAAGACCTGGCGAGTGATGTCAGAGCACAGAATGAGCTCAAAGATGAGGCTCCATCAATAACCCACAGCCCCAAACGTACTCCAACAACACTTTCTGTTAAGCCCCTTGGAACGATATCACCAGTTTTAAACCGTAAATCAGTTGTAGGAAGTCATCCACCACCACCAAAACCTCCGTGTAAAGAGGGAAATAAACCCTTGGCCCTAAAAGCTTCTGAGATAACAGACCCGACACAAGTGTCAAAACCCACCCAAGGACCCACTTTCAAACCACCCGTGCCACCACGCCCACAAGTGAAAGTTCCTTTGCCTCCTGCTGACACTCTGAATCAGACAGAACCAGATGTTCTTGCTGAAAAGCCAGAAAAGGTGCTGCCTCCTCCTCCTGCAGATAAACCTGCTGAAAAGCAAGCGAAAAATACGGATCACGCAGAAGATGTAGCTGCATCTAAGCCGTTCTTAGCAAAGCAAGAAGTGGCGAGAGATTTTACTTCGGAAAGTTCCTGCCCTCCTAAGGACAGTTCGGATGACCCTCAGACGTGGGAATCATCAGAAATTCCTTACCGTAATAAGCTAGGAAAATGGACACGAACCAGAGCAACCTGTTTCTTCGACATAGAAGCCTGCCACAGATACTTAAACATCGCACTGTGGTGCAGAGACCCTTTCAAGTTAGGGGGTCTTATCTGTTTGGGGCATGTCAGCTTAAAACTTGAAGAGGTGGCTTTAGGGTGCCTGGCTACAGCAAACATGGAGTACTTTTCAACATTCAGACTGGAAGCCCCCTCGCCGAAGGCAATGGTCACGAGAACCGCACTGCGCAATCTGAGTATGCAGAAGGGATTCAACGACAAATTCTGCTTTGGTGACATTACCATTCACTTCAAATATTTGAAAGAAGGAGAACCAGACCACCCTATAGTTACTAACTTAGAGAAAGAAAAAGAACTGCATTTGGTCGAAGAGGTTGCAGCCTTACCTAAAGAGGAGCATTTTGTTGGACAGATGGGTCTTACAGAAAATAAACACAGTTTCCAGGATACCCAGTTCCAGAACCCAACTTGGTGTGATTACTGTAAGAAAAAAGTGTGGACTAAAGCTGCTTCCCAGTGTATGTTCTGTGCTTACGTTTGCCATAAAAAATGTCAGGAAAAGTGTCTAACGGAGACTCCTCTTTGTGGAGCAACTGATAGGCGGATAGACCGGACCTTGAAAAACCTCAGGCTGGAAGGACAGGAAACCTTCTTAGGCCTGCCTCCGCGTGTGGATGCTGAAGCTAGCAAGTCAGTCAATAAAACAACAGGTTTGACAAGACACATTATCAATACGAGCTCTCGTTTGTTAAATTTGCGCCAAGTCTCTAAAACTCGCCTTTCGGAACCAGGAACTGATCTAGTGGAACCTTCGCCAAAACACACACCCAACACGTCAGACAACGAAGGCAGTGACACAGAGGCCTGTGGTGCGAACAGTCCTTCTAAACGGGGCAACAACACAGGGATAAAGTTGGTGAGGAAGGAGGGTGGTCTGGACGACAGCGTGTTCATTGCAGTTAAAGAAATTGGCCGCGATCTGTACAGGGGCTTGCCTACAGAAGAGAGGATCCAGAAACTAGAGTTCATGCTGGATAAACTGCAGAATGAAATTGACCAGGAGCTGGAACATAATAATTCCCTTGTTAGAGAAGAAAAAGAAGCAACTGAATCAAGGAAAAAATCCCTTCTTTCTGCTGCTTTGTCTAAATCAGGTGAAAGACTACAAGCTCTGACGCTGCTCATGATTCACTACAGGGCGGGCATTGAAGATCTCGAATCTTTAGAAAGTCTGTCTTTAGACCAGCACTCCAAAAAAATAAGCAAGTACACAGATGACACAGAAGAAGACCTCGATAATGAAATAACCCAACTAATAGACTCCCAGCCATTCAGCGGCATATCAGAGGACTTATTTGGCCCATCTGAGTCTGTTTGACAGACAGCCTGCTTAAGCTTTGAGTGATTGAGGAAAGTTGCATCTCAAGTACCACAGATAACCCACGTGTGAGCCTTCTTCTAATGCACTTCGGCCTGCTTCTCCACAGCCATTTGCTTGTGTAAGAACAAGAGTGCAAAAGGTGGTTTTCCAGCGAAAACATGGCCAGCTCACTAAATTGGTTGTTTCAGATTGCATTTATAGCTATGCTTTTTTGGGTTTATACTGGGAATTTATTTTTACTAATTTATTTTTAACTTTTTCTAATTATGTAATTATGTAAGCTAACTTTTCATGTTTATGTATGTGTGATGTCTCATTGTGTTATTTTTCTTCATCTTAGGTTTTGAATGAGTGTTAAAATAGGATACTGTCCAAATTCTTGAAGTATTTTCATTTCCATCACGGTCACAAGTTTGCTGCATGCCCAAATTGACAACGGCAATCATTGAGGGAACAGGTTTTGAATCTTTGTGTTAGGAAGTTTTTCACATCTCTACTTGCTTGAAATTTTTGTTATTTTGGGGTTTTGGGGGTGGTTTTTTGTTTTTGCCAAATGTAACATAAAAGCGGATGCTGCAGCTTTAGTCCATTACATGATTCAGTTAAAAAAAATTTTTATGTATATTGCTTGCTTCCTGTGAATTTTTTTCTAGTTTCTGTGCAGTTTTAGTGAGAATACAGTTATTAATTTGAAGAGGTTGCATTGAAAAACAAAATGTAATAGGGAATAGAGAATGCAGTTGGTCAAGAATGTGTAGAGAAGATTACTAAAAAAAAAAAACAGTAACCAGTAGGATTTTGAAATATAATCTTTCGAAATGATGCTTTCTCCTTTTAAATGGGAGTTCTGAACATCTGGTTTTTTTCATCTTCAGTTCTCCCATGGGGAATAAAGCACGTCAAGGATAAAGTTTCAGAGGACTGTTCTTAAAATGACTTAAAATGGGTCTGGCTATTTTGTTTTAGGAACATTTTCTTGCAGAACGATGTTGCGAAAGAGAGGAATCATGTGAGATAGATTTATTGCTTTTATGACATGCTGCAGGTTGAAGGTATGGTGGCCATTCTGAACGTGTCTATAGTTCAGACAGTCTTTTGTTTAAAAAAAATAAAATAAAAATAGTATAGATACATAGGAATTGGAATCAGTTCTCTGGTAATAAAGATCTATTCCAATACTTGGTCCATTGTGTGGACCCCAGTAACTGAGGGAAAATGTGTGAGCATGACCTCTGTTGGTATACCATAAAAGTTTTAGCCTTTTATATGTCTATTTTCCTTTTGTAGTAACTACTGTGATAATTGACATAGAGTAAAGATTGACATGAATTTCGAGCTAGGTGGGACAGTTTCGATGGCCGGCAGAAGAGGCATAGTGTAATACATAATAGGGTTCTGGCCCAGGTCTGCAGCCCAGGACGCCAGACAAGAGTTTAAGGTCAGGCTCTTCCACTGGCCATTAATGAACTTTATAACCACACGAAGGTTCCATGCTGTGGTCTCCCCAGCTCCAAAGTAGGAATAAACAATACTTTAACTACCTCACAGGATTGTTGTGAGGAGAACAACAGAACTGCAGAAGTGCTCTGAACAGTAAAAGCTATTCAGAAAAGGTATGACTCAAATGGGGAAAACATTTTTGAAGGGAGAAAAGTTATTCTACTTTTAAGTGAAATATTAGGAAGTACCTTTATTGGCCAAGTTGATAACAAAAATAGATCTGTGTATCCCCTTTTTTGTTGTTACGCATGCTTGCATTTTAAAAAAACCCTGTAGAAGTCTTTATACACCACCTTCTCTGAAAGCTAAACAGAAGTTCTGTAACATGTGCTTGAAACAGTCTGCCCAATGTAATAACCAACTTTTATCTTCTGAAAAATAACTTACCGGTGATGACCTGGAAGGCCAGTGTCTAGTGGCTGGTGTGTATGGATGGATGACACCACAGAAGTTTTAGTGACATCCAAGCATGCTGCTGAAACCGATGCATTTGAAAGAGCTGCAGAAATAATGCAAAATTTTGGTTTCATAAAAATCTCCTGTTTTGAAAGTATTTAACTCTGTAGAACCACAATTATGAACAGCTCAGTAATGCTGCTAATATTTGTAAAATCTATCTTTAATGTAGTGCAATATTTTTATATCTACTGGGGCAGGCAGAGGCATCACAGTTGTGCTTTAGTGTAGGGGTGGGGGGGGGGGTCACTCCGAACACCCTAGGGGATAGTGAGGTGTAAGGCTTCCGTGAAAACAGTTGTATTCTATATTACATTCCTGGTGTAATCTTGCTGCCATGCTATGTTATTGATAGCTAAAAAATAATAAAAAGAACTACCACAGAAAACAAGAATATCTTCATTTGCTAACATCTGAAAGAGGTGAGATTGCTACATCTCTCAGAAATTACCGCCTGGTAGGATTTGGCCATGCAAACAAGCTCTTCACAAGGTCCACTTCTGCTAAACAAAATTGCTATTTTGAAATTTGCCTAACAGCATTCAATTCTGGTTTTACTGTTGTTTCTCTAAGCTGTGAAATCTCAGATGTATGGATCAGCCCTATTTATTAGGAAAATAAGTAGATTATTTTCTGTATTTTGGTATTTAGGTGAAGAAGTAGGTTAAACAAACAAGCTGAATATTTTAGCATTATTGTGGAATCAGAATTAATATGCTGCATTTCCTAATATCAAGCCCTATATTCGAGTATCAGAATAACTGAAATACTATTGGCCATTTTATGATTTTGAGAGGAGAAAACAAGCTGAAAATTAGAGGGTACTGTCAAGCTCTAAATTTATCTGGATTTTTTGAAAGGCAGTTTTAAAATACTTGGCTCCTGATTATAAAGATAAGATCTTCATTTCCCTAAAAGTGAATAAATTTAAAATCACTTTAAAAATGTATTGTCTTTCTTTCTAAATTGAGATAATAGCTTTCCTTAAATAGAAGGGTTGGGGAAGGTTTAGAGCTTCTCTGAGATTTGAGTAAAACTGCGATTCCCACGCCTGTGAGTCTCACGCCAGAAAAAGACACGCGCGCACCCTGAGTTGTCTGGATTCCAGGGCCCTGCAGGCTTACCGTGCAGAAGAGCTTAGTTACTCCCATCAGATACGGTTATTTCTTCACGACAGTCAGGAAAACAATAACTTTAGAAATGCAAGGGTGACTTACTGGGCTTTTCCACACTGACACCATGGGACTAGTTATAGATTTCAATTTAAAGTCAATTTTGCAAAGCCAAAATGTAGGGTTCAGACTAACCTGAATTTTACCTGATGCCTGCAAGCAGAGAAGAACAGTTTTTAATTAGATATTCACAGTCAATACCTTAGGCATTTTATTCCAACAATCACGTCTGGTTTCTAAAGGAATACAAACAGGCACAGTAGTGTTCAGTAGATTTATTAAGGAAACTAGCTAAAACATGTATGCACATACACTTAGCAGTCAAAAGAAAGAACTGAATATTTTTTGCTACCTCATTAACGTCTTTGTATCTTTTGCCAGGTACAAACATAAAAACCCACCTCTGCTGAAAAAAACATTCAGGGAGCTGTATGTTCACGGTTCTGATACACACATTAAAAGAAAAACAAAAAGCCTCACTTCACAGTCTTGCTAACCCCAGAATATTAGTCCTATAAAAGACCTTGTAATTTTCCCCCGCTCAGATATAATTGATACTCGCTCCCAGGACAGTTCTGAAAAACTCACATGTATTTTATGCTCTTTCTAGAGATCAACAATGGGTATGCCTCTGCCAGTCATTCTTGAAGAGACTGAAGCCTTAAAGGCAAGAATGAAATTGGAGTAAAACATACAGTATTGTGGTCAGGGAGAGCCACAAACCCTCTAAGAGAATTGATCTGTAGCACGTTTTTGAAGGATCTCCCCTGTGGAAGTAGAGACCAATCCTGCCAATTTACGTTAGCCATATGAGAGTGCTTCTAGAGCCATCTTAACGATGTCAGATTTGTGTCAGTTGCCCAGTGCAAATACGTGAGCGGGAGACTTGTTTGCTTCCACCACACTGCACTTGAAAACCAGACTTCAAGTCAGTCCAAGAAGCTTCATAAAGCAAATGGAAAGAAAGTACCAGCTACTCTCTTAGAGAATGACGAGGTCGAGTCCCTGTTCTAAAGTTCTTTGCTCCTTGTCCAAGTTAACAAACACAATTTTAGCTTTGCACAGTACAGACATTAGGGAATTTTTGTTGATAGCAGAGCTACAGAATTAACGGGTATTATCTGAGACATTGCTATGCTATCTGCACACTCCAATCACATCTACAAAACCAGATGGCAATTCAGTGCTAACACAGTATTTGCTGTTAAATTGAAAAGGCACGTCCATGTCATGCTTAGAAAAACCACGTTATACAGCACTAGATGATAGAAGAATATACAGACATTTCTAGATGTTTCTAGGGTTTTTGTCTTTGAAAGGGAATGTGTCCTGACCTATTATTTTTACCTGTTTTCCTAACGTGATTCAAGATAATTTCATTCCTCCTCCATCTTCGTTTAAAATTTGTTTTCACATTGATGTGAACAACCTTCAGAAGTCTAAAAAATAGTTGCAATTCAAAACTTAATAGATTCCTAGAAGACACTTGGATGACCTCTTAACAGATCAAAGATACAGATTTTTTCACATCATAGCAGCTATTAGCCTTTTAAATTTCTAAAAGTTGAACTAGATGTTAATATATCCTATCATGCTTAAATTTACAACCTTGACAGTATAAGGTCTATCTACCCTCAATTTTCTTTCATCCTGAGACAAGTACATGTTTGAAAGGGAAAGCTAGTTGTTCATAACTATACTTCTGGGTGCTTTTCTCTGCTTTCAGAACATTTACTATTTTTCCCTATTGGCTTTAGTGTCCGCTGCCAACCACATGACATGTAAATATATAATTTATAACCGTCTGTTTCCAGGTAGATGATTCTGTAGAAAACTAATGCCAGCTACGAATTATGGGTAAGTCCAAAAGATGACGGACTCAAGTTCCTGTCCTCTGCATTTGAGATAACTAGCTTTCAGCTCATATATGGGTAGTAATTACAAGTTAACCACACTCAGTGTCACTACATCATATGCTGTCTTATTTGATTCTGTTTTTCAGACTTCCTTCTAGTTTCTCAATGTTGGAAGTGTCTCGGAGATAATGTGTGCTTTAATCTTAAACACTCATTACCAATATTCAGAAAAAATATAAGATTTTTTTGCCCAAGTGTTCATGAATGTAAGTTTTTTAAAAATTATATTCAATTTGGATTCAAATATTTATAGATTTACACTATATCTATTTCGTCAAAATATATTGTATAATATTTAATAAAATCAAATACATAAAATAAAGTTTTCAACACTATTTATACAAACCCCTAGAAAAGCTGCTTTTTCTTTATAAGGCTGTTGGCAATCAATCACAACCACGGAGAAGAATGAATAACCTTTGGTGGTTTTGCTTTCACCAGGGATGAATGGTAGGACTAAGTTCTGGAGGACTCATTTCACTGGAAACATGGTTTTATACAATTAAATACTTCGATGACTTTTGAGGATCTCAGTCACTTTCAGATTCTTCATCATCACCTATTGGATACGACTGGATATTATTCTGGGTGTACATTTTTGTTTTAATGGGGCAGTTGTGATCCATGAGAATAGCCTGAAAGAGAGCAAAGTACACATATATTAACCTTGATTCGCAAAGATAAGATGGTTCTAACCTACCATCTCTAAGGACTGTTAGTTGAAAAGCTCTATCCAGCACCACCCACGGTCGACCGGTCCTTCGGTGCCACTGCCAGGGGCCTGGCCCAGGAGCCCTGGGCTTCCACACTCCGGGAGGGTTCCGGGCAAGAGACCGCAGACGGGGTCTCCGGCAGGACCGTGAGGTCCAGTCAGGGCAACCTGTAAGCCATGAAGCGAGGGCTCTGTGGGTCACGTTCAGGAAGAGTTCTATTAGAATCTTGGAATTGGGACCGGAGGGGGGCAGTGCGGCGGATCCTGAGGTCACCCAGTCCAACTGCCGTTCACAGATTTCACTGTGGCCACACAGTAAGGACACACTCTATCCTTAATGAGGTGAACTCCTGCTGGAAATGCACCTGAGGCCAAACTGCCTCCCATGTTTCTCTGTACGGATCTGGTTCTGGTTCCAGCCGTCTTCACAGGCCGCCCTTACGATATTTTAAGACCATTGCCATGGCCCCTGAGGTTTCCCTACACTAATCACAGGGCCCGTATCTTCATAAATAGCATTTCCAGAGCACCTCTCCCCAAATCCTGGGTGTCTTCCTCTTGCTCAAATGTAGGATTTAAAACACACAAAAAGACACTCTTACGAACATAAAAACCTTGTGCCTTCTTGTTACTGAAAAACAAACAGTCCATTGATCCTCAGTTGAAAACATCCTCAGTAAGTCCCGGCCGGTAATCACGACTCCTCTCGAGCGTGTGCAGACCGAGCCCTCGCCCTGCCAGGCCGTGCTGAGCGATCCTGGGGCAAGAGCTCCGCTTCACGCGCGCTCTGTGGGGAGGCCGATCCCCGCCTGCGCAGGCGCGGAGACGAGAGAACGTGCCCGTGGGATGAACAGCCAGACGGGGCAGATGTGCGCCAGAGAGCCTTGTGCCAGAGGCCGTTCCTGCTCGAGGCGGAGGGGCACAGAGCTCTGCATGGCAGGACATGGCACCACGAACAGCTTCCCCCACCAGCCGTGCCTTTCGGCGTTTTCCTCCATATCAACTATTCCCCCAACATCCTTGTGTGCGGCTTGAAAATCTACATGGAAACACTGATCTGTTCAAATTTATCTCATGTTGGCCTATCGCAACCTATCTTGGTGTTTGTCAGCGACGCCCCCCCAGTCTTGCCCCATACATTTGATAACGTCCATGACTCCGCTCAGTGCTAACCCATTTCTCGTTTCCTGAGAAATTCTAAAATGATCTGCCTGGGTGACATGTTAAGATAATGACTTCCTTGACCCTCTAAGTCAGGCTGCCAGCTCAAATTGTCAGCTGCAAATTTAACTTTTTTTTTTTCTTCTTTTTTTGGTGCTTTGTGCCAAGTGAATACATGTATTTAATAAAGAGCTCAATTTCTAAAACTCAGTAACTGAGGCAACAGACATTGTCCGCCGGGAACATTCTCCCCATATGGATGTATTCTTGTTACACAAAAGGTTTAACCCCCAAAGAGCTCAACGTCTCACCCCCGCAGGGCAGTGATCCTCAAAGAAACATGTACAGGAATCCCTTGGGGGGAGGAGGTTAAACCTGAAATTCAGGTCCCTAACCCTTTGTGACAGTGGTGTCAACACGCTATGAGAAGCAACCGCCATAGTGATACTGTGTTGTCTAGACCTACAGCAGAGCCGTATGGCTGCCACAGCCTGCTGGACACCTGCCGCCATGCCTCTAAGGGCCTGTCCCTCCATGGCTTCCCCGCGAGGGAAGGACAGGTCCCACGGCACTCACAGGTGGAATGCTCACAGCTCAGGGACAGCCGTACAGAGGAGAGGGGACGCGAGCTGAACCTCGAAGGTTGGGAAGGATGGGCACTGCAAAGGACCTGTGAGCACAGCAGGAACTACCCACTCAACGAGCCACTAGGTAAAACAGGGACACGGCGCCGGGGTGGCTCAGTCGGTTAAGTGGCTGACTCTTGATTTCAGCTCAAGTCATGATCTCAGGGTCATGGGATCGAGCCCCGCATCGGGCTCCACACTCAGCATGGAGTCTGCTTGAGATTCTCTCTCCCTCTCCCTCTGACCCCCCCAACTAGTGCACTTGCTCACTCTCACGCTCTCTCAAAAACAATAAATATAAAAATAATAAAATAAAAACAGAGATACTAACAAGCCAGCCTGGCCACCACAGAGGTCTGACACTGAGGAACACAGATATTAATGGGGAAGCCCAACCAGAGCCAGACTGCAGGGCCCCGAATGCCAGGTAAGGGGCCTTGATCCCTGGCCCACAGGCAGCAAAAGCCCCGGGAAGGATGGCCATCGTTCTACCCTGCTCATAACCGCCTTCTCTCTCTTGGTTCACCCAGCCCCATAAGACCTGACTCTGCATATATGCAGACTTCTTACAGACCCCCGAAACCTAACACTGGGCCCCTAGTATGGACTCAAACAGCTGTGTTGTAAGGGAAGAAGTTCAGTCAGACTGATGACGGGGGCGTGGACAGACTTTAGAGGTCAGAAGTGATCGATGCAGCCAAACCACATTTGCACACAGAGCCTATTCCGGATAAATAAGTTTTCTTTCTGGAAATACTGTTTCATAGCTTTTAGAACCTAGCTTACTGGCTTCTGAATCTCTTTTGAAAGACTGTGCAACAGTTCTGCTCTTATAACAAGTTATACGTGATCAAATAAGCCAGACGGTATCTGTAATATTCCCAAAGTGCCAGGGACAGAGAAGGGAGGACAGGATATAGTGGGTAAGCCAAGTGCGTAGGGGCCACAGAGAGCGAGGCTCAGGGACCCGCCAGGTAACTGAAGTCAGCTCTCTGCTGGGGAACAAGGCGAGTCGGACTCTCCACTGAAGACGAGAGAGGGAAGAGGAGGGTGTCTGAATTCAGAGCAGAGCCCAGTTACTGAGAGTTGAACCCCTGCCACACGCTTGGCTTCCTCTCACAGAGCAGAGCGAGGCTCTCCAAAGTGGTAAAAGGCTTGTTGGACCAAATGAAGTATATAAATTAAATGTGCAGCTGGGACATGAGACAGGAAAAGCACAGAAGGGTAAGCCTTCGAGGCTTGGAGATTTCGAGAGATACCAAAAAAGATTAGTGATTTACGTGTCCATTACGTAAATGCCCTGCTAAGGGACACATTTCTCTAAACAGATGATGACAGGCAGGTCTTTGCCTGGCCCCTGCATCCAGGAAGCAGAGTAGCCGGAAGGACGCGCTAGGACAACTGAGGCAGCCGAGAGTCGCTCGGGAAAAGCAAGCTGCGATCTCAACGCCTACTTTCCAGTCTCGGCCACAACGAGAGACGTCAGGAGTAAGATGTCAGACGCGTGCCCTATCTCTAGAAGTAATTCTTCAATCTGAAAAAATATCCATACCAGCACACGGCTATTCTCAACCAGACATTTTGAGAGTCACGGGCTGCCTGTCATTGTCGTGTAACTAAAACACAGTTGTCCTCACATGGCAGAGCGGCTATTTCTTCTATTTGCAGAGGAACCTGAGTGACAAACAGGACTTTTTCTCCACCTGTGCTGATTATGGGAGAGGAGAGAGGAGGGAAGGGGAGGGTCGAGGAGAGGAGAGACGAGGTGAGGAGGGGTGAGGAAAGGAGAGGAGGGGTGAGGAGAGGAGAGAAAAGAAGAAAGAGAGAAAGAGAAAGGGAGGAAAGGAAAGAAGGAAGAAAGGAAAGAAAGGAAGAAAGAAAGAAAGAAAAAAGGAAAGAAACCGAGAAGGAAATCGACTACACCGAACACCAAACAGAAGAAACACTCGAGGCTCACATACTAGGTCATGAGTCTACGGTTGGGGACCCATAAACACAGCATTCGATCCTTCTAAACAAAACAGCTGAAGTCCCAACGCCTCATTATCAGAATGCCGCCTAATACAGGAACTATGTGCTACGGTTTATAGGCCTTATTCCGGGCCTCCTGTCCCCCTGCATTTGATAAGTGCACATCCTGAACGCCCGCACTGGTCAGTATTGGATTTTCTCAAGTGGGCAGGAATCGATTCCGTCTCCCCCGCGGCACACTGCTGTCCCGGCCTCGCTCCCCCGATCATCAGGTTTCTTCCCGCTCTGCGGGCTCCGGGAGCAGGCCGCAGCTGTCGGTCACCCTCAAAGGTTCCCGTCCCACTAGGCAGATGGAATCCAGTGTGATACCTTCAATGATGGGCGGCAATTACGGGCAGCGAGATGTGCGTTTTCTCAAGTTTTTAATGATTCCTCTTTCTAGGCACGGATTAAGGATTTTGACATTTTAACGGTGAAAGTGGCTTTCTGGAAACCTGCGATCCTATTGCTTTGCCCCGCAAGATTGTCTCTTCCACGTCCCTCGGCATTTTTAAGTGAACTAAAGCACGGATCTACATGAGGGGAGAGAAGAGGCACTGGGGGCCTGCCTCCTGCCGGGCGCCATGTGGACCCCACGGCGGGGGCCGGTGGGTGGGCTGATGCCCCGCTCATCCTCGGACCTCGCTCATTTCCTCCGACACCTCAGATTAAGCACCACGCTGCTGCCCACACACAGATAACCCAGCAGCCGCTAACGCCCACGGCTTGGCTAGGGAACCCCATTCAGCAGTCCCGGGGTCTCACAGCAAAAAGAAGCGCTCACCACCCAGAGGGAACAAAGGGAGGCGACCAGGGGACCTCTGGGCGGGCAGCAAATCAGAGCATTCGGTAAAAGCAAGAAAGAAGCATGGGGGGTCCTGGAAAGAGTAACACGCTTATTGAGCATTGACTGTGTGCTAAGCCCGGAGCTAAGCACCGTGTGGGGTTCTCCTCCAAATCCTCACAGCCAGCCAGTGAGGCAGACGCTGTCATTCCCCGCGCGACAGCGTGGCTCCAAGGCCACACCAGCCCTCCGCTATCTCCCAGGAAGCTTAAGCAGCCGCCCGGGTGACAGGAGCCATCTGTAGGTGATTTGGCTGTTTTTTGGTCAAAAAGGGTCGGGAGTAACCTTCCTTCAGCCTTCATCAACTTGTTATGGTGGCAACAGAATGAGTTTTTAAGTCGTTGCCCTGAGAAGTTTCTGACCCCGATGCAGGCGTTTCAAGGCCCTGTGCGGGGGTCAGGCCGGGAGCCAGGTCGGACGGTCGATCAAGCGCGACGGTTGTTCAGAACTGGGGGCATCGAAGCGAGGAGAAGGAAAGAAAGGGTGGCTTCCATCAGGGGAGTTCCACAACACCTTCCACTCCTTTCCCTTCCGCTGAACGGGTCATGAGTGATTCAAAATCACCTCGTTACTTCCTGAACAGTAAAGGGCATAGACCGATGCTCGGTGCTGAAGATGTTTTTTAAATATATTGAAGGAATTAACGAATACAGAGAATGTTCCAAACAAACAAAGGCCACACCCGGCCTAACTGGCGAGTCTGTGTCTGTTCCTAAACCCACTCTTCGGGGAAAATCATAAAAGGGCAGTTTGAGAAATGCCAGAGCATCGAGACCCATTTCGGTTCCCCCCTCAGAAAAAACTTCTGGAAGTACCCCCAAGAGAACGTCGCCAGTGAACCTCAGAGCCACTCCTAATCACAAAAATACTGTCCCTCCCTGCCTGGGTCATCTCATTCATTCTTAATCTAAACCACTCTTCCAGTCGGACGAGTCTCTGTCACCACGCGAGGGTTTCATTCACCACCAGGTATGAAGGCTGTCGGGTTAACGTGACTAATGCATTTCAAAATTCAGGTTGAGAATCAACAAGCGAATTTGCTCAGAGGAGGAACACCTTATGCTCAATTCTATATCTTTCATCTAGTTATGATTTTGGTTATGAAACTGCAAACCTGAAGGTGACACATGATCCCGTGTGCTCAGAGGCACCTATACGAGTTTTCCAAACACCCTTATCTACACCAAAACCGTCTCCAGAATCCTTGGCAGTAAGGACTAAAACGCTATCACGGAAAGCTGCGAGGTTTAGGACCTGGCGCAGGAGGCGAAAAAATTATGTTCAAGATTTTCAAGAACTGAAGTAAATTACATTGAACTACCCCATGTCTGCTCGACGAAAGAGCTGTACGGACTGCTAACCTATGTACGAAAATCATGTCATTCTTCACATTTATAAACAAAATGCTTGATATAGTAAAAGAGATATGGCCCATGTGGTATAAACTCAGAAGGAACTCTTTACCATTTATGTTTGGGGAGTTCTGCCCAAACGGAGCAGAAATATATTTTATAAACTAAGCCGTGAAGAAACTATCCAGAAGACCATGCTAAAATGATCAAGAAACACTTGACGACGTCTTAAAATTTTCTTACCATTTTTTCTTCCTTGGCAGGCGGACTTCGAAGAAAAAAGCAGAGAGGAGCAAAAACAATATCAATTATCCCAATGATGGTCATGAGCCACGGAAATCCGACGGCCTTTGCGATGGCCCCACCAGCAGAAGGACCTTTCAGGAAACAGAGAATTACATCAACCTCTCTCCAGATGTCTCACAGACAGAAAGATATAAAAGTTTAAATAATTTGCAATCAGCATGATCGTGCATTAAGCTAACAGGCTGTTCTGAAAAGCCAGCATCCTCACCTATGGCATATCCCATACAGAACGCTACGTCTGCAATGGCATACACGCTCCCGTAGACAGACACGTGCCGCAGGTCGACCAGGTAGCCCATGATGGGCATCATGGACGAATCCACCATTCCTGTGGACAGTCAAGGAACATGGTCTATGGAAAACGGATGTGACCCAAAAATGTGCGGAATATCAGGGACTGTGTCCTAACCTCACAGCCCCACTAGCTCTTCCCCAATGGTCATCACCACCTCTGAGTCTCAAAGCAGGCTGCCCAAGGCATACCCATCACTGAAGACAGGCTGCAGGTCGCTGAGGCTGGGACCGGAACCCAGGCCACCTTTGCCTGTTTTCCACCTTACCTCACCTGTCCTCCATGGTCTGAAGGGCCCATCTTCCAAAGGAGGGCTCCCAGTCCTCTGGTGACTCACAGACCAGGCTTCACAGCCAGTCAGGTGCTGCCCACTGGCTGTGTGGGCCCCTCACCTGCTTCCAGCCGGTGCTTCCCAGATTAAATCCCTTCCGGTCCACTGGCCCCCAGCCCTCACCCGGGGGGCACACCTACAAGCCTCACACACCCCATCGCCATCCAGAAACCCTTGCCTCACGCACAAACCATAAGAAGTTGGAAAGTATCAAGGAAGCTGTCTGAGGGGCCACCCTGCCCTGCTCGGGGAAGAGACGGAAAGGGGCTGCTCAGTTGGGGCTCAAACACACACCACCACCGAGGCCAGTATTAGAATCTCTTGTTCCTTCAGCACAGGGACAGGCGGCATAAAGAGCGAGCATGTGTGCGGAGTCCTGGGCTCAAGGCCCCGGCGGGGTGAGCACGGCCATTCCTTCTCTCTCCGAACATGCCTTCCCCATCGTAAAACGGCGCAGATCGCGATCGGCTACGATGAGGCCGGATCCGGGGACCCCTCCAGCGGGGGGCTCCGACGTGAGCTCCCTCCCCGCCAAGTACTAGCGGCACGAAGAGGCGGGACGTTTCTTTCACTCAACGAGTATTTGTTGATCCCCTAACGCGTGCAGGGTGCTGGGGCCATGGGGTGAACAGAGGGGACAGAAGAGCTGGACGGGCCGCGAAGAGTTGAAACACGAATGACAGTTGTCCCTGACGCCGTGAGGTGCTGTGTGAGGACAAACCTAACGGGGCCTGGGGAGTCCGCAGAGGCTCCCTTCTCTCTTTCCACGGTACCAAAGATTCAGTTCTTGCCTTTAGCCTGGGATAGATTTAGCGTTTACTTTTATTAAGCCCCGTCTGTATATTACAAAGAAGAAACAAATGTGTACTATTTATGGGAAATGTTCACGAGATGCGGACCGTTCCTCACATTACAAAGGCTCGCCCCCTCTGCCGGTGAGAAGTCCCACAGCATGGTGGTGATCGATACCTCAGCTCACCTTTTCTGTACCAGACCTCATACAAAATACATGTGAGGTCTCTGCCCCCCAGGTTCCCAGCGGCAGGTCGGTGCGCAGACTTGAGCCCAAACAAACGCCCTCTGAGTGACGGATTCTCCTGTTTGCCCAGGGGCAGCAACGGAGTGTCCGTTTGTTTCTGTAAATATCAGGCTTTTAAACATCCTGGTGTTCAGGAAATTAATGACTAGGGCGCAGAAGCAGGAATCTATCTGTAGATAAGCGACAGGCTGTACTCGAGCTTGGCCGCCCACAGCCTCCTCTCAAGCTTCCGGAAATTTTAGGTCGAGGGACTACAGTCTGCCCCAGTAAGAGGAAATCTTTCTTAGTCGTGGGGAAAACAAAGTTTTAAATTGAGGCATAAGGTTAGGTGACTTACCAATTGCAAAACCGACTCCAAAGTTGGGAGCTATGAGTCCATAAATGTTTTTTGCAAAAGGAATCTATAAGAGGAAACAAATATTACACTAGAATCACGATATCCAACAGTAAATCTTCCGGGAAAATCCTAAAGACATGTTTTCTCTGGCCTGGTGTGCAGGTTTCCTTCGGAAGGAAATGGGAGGAAGAAGGGGGGGAGGCTTTGGGGAGAACCGGGACCTCCAAGTCTTTAAAAGTTGAAGACAAAATGGGTTTTGCGACCACCAAGGAAAAACTCGCTAACTGCTGAGTTGAGATCAGCCTGGACCATATTCCATTTCTGACAAGGACCAGAAGGCCTCGCTCGCGGCAGATACTGGCCATTGGTAGAAGGTGTTTTATTCTAGAAAAACATCTTGCTATTGTTTGAAGCTAGTTGTCTGAAAGAGGTTAAAGACACTGTAATGTTTAAGATGATGGGGTGGGTAGTGACATATACACTATGCAACAAGACAGACTAAATAACCTCCAGCTGACATAAAATGAAAGTATATTCTTTGGGGACTCTTGTCCAAAAGGTTTAAGATGATAGCAAATTAGAGGAAAATGGAATATGTCATCAGATCAACTACCAACAAAATTCAAACGGCTACAGAAGTTTCCTGGGGATTCTGGCCCAAAGCAAAAGTTTTATTTACAGACCATTGCCACTTGTCCAATATCATCTTTTACTCACACATAAAATGCTGATTCCAACAATTATCATTCCCAGAAGAGCGCAAAGCCACCTACCAAAAAAAAAACACAAAAATACACCTTTAATAAATGATCACTCTGATTTTTCCCCCCAGGCCAAATTTTCAATAGAAATCAAAACAATTGCTTGTAATGACTGAGGCAGAAACACGTAGAATTTGCTTCAAAGAGCTACATTATTGTAACAGAGCGAGCACTGTGCGCCTTTCATCTTACCTCCCCATTTTGTGTGCGAGCATCCCAAAAATATTGGTTCCAATGAGATAAGAGATGCTGGCCGGCAAGAAAGCAATGCCTGTAAATTTATGAAAAGGACACCTTATCAGCATTGATTATCAGTCAAGTGTTAGAAAAAGTAATAATTGTCAGACACCACGATGGTGATTAGAACCGCGGGGAGAAGCCCTGGGGCCTGCACCGAGCAGCTAATATCCGGCGGCTGACGGATCCAGACTGGACCCCACAGGCCTGATCCGTCCCCACAAAGCGGCTGAGACATTCCACAAATGAGATGCACCCCCCCATCAACAGCTCCGTCTCGCCTCCATCTGTGCTGGGGGGGGGTTGCACACACGGCCCGACACGGGCAGCTCCCATCTTGGGAGGGGGGCCCCTGTGACCCCACACGCGCCGTGAACAGCGGCGCCCCCCGCCCCCGGCCTCACCCCTTTGTTACTTTACCGCGGAAGGAAGGCAGGCACAGTCATCAAAAAAACTGAGGCATATTAAGGGCCAAGGAAAAAAGTTAAAATCATCCCAAACCCCACCATTCAGAGAACGAGCATGGTGATCTCCTGTTAGTTCCTACCCACGCAGATAAATGCGTGTGCCTGGGGTTTTAAGAAAGAAACAAACAAAACGGGGGGTTATACTATTGTTCTACACCCTGCTTCTTTCAACGAGCTTTATGAACATTTTTCCAGGTCTAAAAAAATTAATGTCCATGTGGTCTTTTTTTTTTTTTTTTGGTGGCCGAGTCACGTGATGGACATTGACACGTCCGAGATTCGACGCCCTCCCAGAGACCTGGCATCCCCGGACCAAGCCTGTGCCAATTTCCAGCCGCGGGTGGCGGTGGTCACCTTGAACATCGTCTGTGCATTGAACAGAAAGCCCTCCCCGAGTCCCACCTGCCTGGCTGCTGGGGATCTGTCCACATCAGCTCTGTGTGGTCCCCATCTGTTATCAGGACAAGAGACAATGTCTTCTCGAAGGATGGCTTTTCAAACTAGTCATACTTTTAGTGTTCTCCTTGGACTCAGTTATACCAGATTTGATTCTAAGCCTTGCCCACTTGTGGTGAACGTTGCTCTGTGCTTGGTCCCAAGACCGCACAAGCTAGACGTGTACACCAGATACCGGACGGCCAGCAGGTAGGCTCCCGAAACGCACAGGGCCCGGGGCCTTTCTTGTTCCGGCAGCTCAGCAGCGCTCAGACAAGTAGGATCTTGCCCCTTCGAGGATACGGCAGGCTCTCACTGCACCTCCCTAAGCACGAATGCAAGCCATCAAGCCCTCCCGAGAGGCTGAGCCTTCCAGCACAAAGATTAGGTCCAGGAGCAAAATCCAAAACCAAATCATCCCAGGCTTGGTGATCTGGGAAATAATAAAGAGCAATCTCATGGTCGTGTCCCAGGAAACCATTGTCGTCACACTTGTCATACGGGCGGCCAAATGATTGTTGGGTGTAATCAGATTGAGCAAACACGACTGATAGCACAGGTCCGGCTCAGGGCCACAGCAGAGACAATGACCACACACGGCTCTGGTCTCCATGAGCACGTCTTCAAAGGAAGGAATCAGGTGACATCTGAATGGGGACGTGGCTACGTTAGGGACGTAACAAAGGTACGAACGCAGTGCTCTGGGCCCAGAAGCTCCCCAGAGCGGCTGGTAATCAAGCCTAACCTTGAACACAACGGAGTCGAGTCAGTCTGGAGACCAGAAATCATGAGGGCCTTGGTCTCAGGATGAGTGTCTACGGGGTTCGGGGAGGCGGTAAATGGAGGAAGGAAGCAAAGTGTAAAACAAATAACACCACAGGTGCCGCGATAGACAGCCACCAGCACTGGGCCTCAGTGTCAGAGAAACAAAGGAAAATGGAGGTGGGGGTGCCTAGACCCCCTCGAGGAAGGCAGCTGCTCTCCCTCCCAATCACTGCTCTGGAGGATTGAGGTCCCAGATGGGAAGATCCCACTTTTCTAGAAAAGCCTGAACTCGAGGTTCTTACATGAAACCTCGGGATTTGTAAATGTCGGCAACTCATTTTTTGAAACGTTAAGCCCCTGCAGGCGGACACTGAAGCAGCAACCAAACCCACATTCGGGCTGAACTCGGTCCACAGACAGCGCCCAAGGAAGTGGACTGCAAAGAACCTGACCACGAGCCCTGCTTCCCGGTGCGTCGGCCACCTGCCTGACTTGGAGCGGGGTGCCGAGCTCACCCGCGGGGCCTGCGCGTGGACGCAACCGATTTTCCAGAGACGGCAAATCCTCCCAGGCAGCGAACTGCTTCTGGTTCACGCTTCTCCAGGAAAACACACCCAATGTAAGTGTGGCAAGAAGCACGGCGTTCACTCCAGCTCGACACGGACGAGCGGAGACACAGACACCGTTCTGACAGCACGCATCTCCCAGGAAGGTTCTGAGGGTCAAAGGGCAAGCAGCCCTCCCTGTCTGATTCCCCTGCCCTGTCCCTCCCTGTGAGCTCCGCCGTCCTGGCATGGCACCCTGGTGGCCTGGCCTTCCCCAAACTCCTAGCGGCAGGGGGGACCACTGCCTGTTCCCACCGCCCAGCTCCGGGGGGCACACAGCCGGTGCTCGGAGCAGGGCTGAGCACTCAGAAAAAAAAATCCCGTGGGAGGACACGGACTTCCCAGAACCAAACGTATGGAGGGAGGCCACCGTCCGTTGAAGGCAGGGCCCCCCCATCCAGCAGCCTGGCCCCTGGGAATGCGAGGCGGCGGTGGGGTCTGGAGCCGGAATCCTCTCTTCTGGACTTCCAGCTTCGGACCTCAGGCTCCAAGCCCCCGAGATCCGATCTGCCCACAGCTTCGCCATCTCCTGCGTTGCCGGGGCCCCCACCGCACCACACAAGCTACAGAAGCCGTTCTAGGGACTCAGAGAAACCTAGAACCCTCAGCGTGCCTCCTGTCGCAGCCTGCCTGGTGTCCCGAGAGGAGACCACCTGCTTTGCTCTGACAGACCCGGGCTGGGAGCCCACTGCTCCTCCAGACAGCTCTTGAAGGAGCCCAAAGCTTCCCATCACTTCCACCCACTGGTCCTGGTGTGCATTCCAGAGCCTTCCACCTCCTCCCCCCGCCCGACCATCAGCACGAAAAAATGCATCCCACCCACGGGTTGGCTTTCCCAGCAAACCACCAGCAGGGCGCTGGGGCGTTCCCAGTGACTGGGCATCTACCGCTACCCTTCAGCACAAGGTCAAGTGACTCCTCTACCTTGAAACACCGCACCCAGCCCCATGCTGGGCGCACAACACGTGACCACTAGCTCCCGAGGAAGGACCCAGCGAATCGCGGGGCTGGCTCCACCGTCTGGCCCCAGGGTCATGCCTGGCCCCGGAGGCAGTCACTCCTGCTCTGCACCCGGGGAGCCGCCACTCACATAGCCCTCGTGGGGCTCACAGCACACTGACCCGCACCCCCACCCGGTTCCCGCGGGACTCCAGGGGGCATTTTCCACCCTAGGGCAGGACTCTACGTTCTCACTGGAGGCATTCCTCCTTGTCCCTTTCAGACCTTCGTGGGTGCCCAGGGAGATCTTTCTGGATCTGTCACCCACTGGTCAACTTTCTCCCTCCCCAAACCCATATCCCCCGCAAATGCGACAAGAGGTCTTTGTCCATCTCTTCCCAAGGAGGCAAGTGTTGACAGGCGGGACTGCACACAGTGCGGGGGACACACGAGGGAGCCTCTCCTTTGGCTGGGCTGCTGCTCTCTTTACAGGGGTGCACCTCCTCCCTCGTCCCTGCGCCTACAAGAAAATTCACCCACAGGGATCATCCCCCCACCCCTGTGCTTTCATGGAAAGCCTGGCTTTGACCCCAGGCTCGACGGGCACAAGAGGACGAGGCTCAACGCACCACGAAGCCCCCAAGGAGCCGATGCTGGATGGTGGGGATGCGTCCGTGGGCTTCTCCCGACCTCCGAATGACCCATCCCTGAGGTCCCCAAGGGCTTGATTCGGAGCCAAAATGGGGCAATGGTCCCAGTTTGCCCTATCCTAAGGGAGGCTCAGGAGGCCGAAGTCCCCACATTCCGGAGCCACAGCATACAGACAATCCTCTTGTCCTTGGGCATCCGGCCAGGCTGGCAGGACATGCCTCGAGGTCATGGCTGGCTGGGAGTACAGCGGTTCCGCTGCCGAGCAGACGAGGATCCTACCCTCCGTCCCACGCTGCACCACATCATCTTAGAGAACCAGAGGAAAGAGTCTGGCTCCACTCTTCTCTGGAGCCCATTCCCTGGAGCTTACGTTCCCTTTTGGGGTTTGTAAGCCTCCCCAGGAATGGGGTCCCTAAGCCTCTCGGTGTCGGGGGGAGGTCATCTGACCCCGGACTTGAGGGAAAGAGCGATGCCCTGAAAGGATTTTCTCCCCACCACCCCACACTCAGGGCCACCCCCAAGCGGCAGTGGTGTCTGGGGGACGGGCTCACAAGGGAGCCCTCTGGAATATCGGTGGGCCGCCACCTGCCTCCTCTAAAACTTACGGCCCAAAACGCAGCGTTCAATGAAAGCCATCACACTTTGCTTTGACTTCAAACCTTACGGCCTTTTTCCAGAAATGCTGAGGGAAGCAGAGGGGCAGAAGGGCTTCCCTTTGCACACTGGACCGACGCGAGCTCACATGACCTTGCGCGGGGAGGGGAGGCTGCCCGGGCCTCCCGAGAACAGCCGTACCCCCTCCTGGGGCGGGTCCTCACCTCCACCCTCCGTCCTTCTTCCAACGCCCCCCACGGTGCCCTCCACCCCCCAGGGCTCCGAGGGGCCTGAGGGGCTCTGGGAGAAGGGGGCCGCTAGCTGCGGAGCCGCACGGGTGGTGGGCTCGGCTCACACTGGGGAGGACCCGGCGGAACGGGGACAGATACGGATTCTTTTAAAGAAACCCAAGATTCTCTTGAAGAAACCCACGTCTAGGTCCGAGGAGGGAAGGGAGTGATCTCACGGTGGAAAGGGGCGGCGAGCCAGCGGGTGAACATCTGGCCTCGGAGATAAGCCCCGTGAGAGGATCTGATAAAATCGAGGCGGCCTGCGGCCTGCTATCTAACTCGGAGGGCCCAGGGCCTCCGCTGGACTTGAAGGACTTTATAAAGAAAGCCTCGGGCGGGGTCTGGGGAGGAAGAGGACGGAGCAGCCGAGGTGCCCTGCTCGTGGCCAAGACGCAATCAGTCAGGACAAGAAGTCAGTTGGGGGGGCGGGGGGGGGACATCGGAAACACCTGCAAAGGGTCTCAGCCCACGAGCGCTCGCCAAGCAGGCCCAAGCCACCCCGGGGAGAAACGGCGCCCAGGGTGTTCAGCCGGCACCAGCAACAAGACGGGAAGAGCATCTCCTCATCTCTTGCAAAACTGCTTTCCGTTACCCCCCCCCCCCCCGTTAGAAAAAGCCCTTCCCGCTGAAACCCTCTGGGTTTCCTCTGGCGTCTCCCCTGCCAGGAGGTTCTGAGCGAAATTTCTAAGAACGAGCCTTAGGTTTGCTCCAAGAACCCTTCCTCCTCCGCTGAAGGACACGGTTCGGGGCTTGCTCTTGATTTTGTTTTGTGACCTCACGTGCGCTGAAACTCCCCGTTGGCGAGCGGACGGTCAGGGGTTTTCAGTAGAACCACACGGTCGTGCGACCCTGAGCACGCTTTGTTTCCAAACTACTCTTACGGCCGCAAAGAGAAGCCCCACAGCCACTAGCCGTCCCTCCCGATCGTGCCCCACCCCGAGCAGTCTGGGACTTTTTAAGGAAGGATGTGATGACGGAGCACAGAGATTCCGTGCGTCTATAAGGGCCGGGGTAGGGACCCGTGTAAACCGGGAAGCGGCTGGCAAGAAGCCACCCCACAGGGAATAGAACGTTGCCTACGGGAAGGCTGGGGGCACTTAAAAACAGCAGCTTCACTTGGAAGAGAGAGTCTCCATCCAAAGATGGCAATTTATATGCTGAGAGAACTATCAAGAGAAAAGAGATCCCTAGCAAGGATAACCAATAAATTCTTAAAGGAAAAGGTGCACGTGCAGGGACCCGCCGTCCAGGTATTCACCAACGTCCCAACGCTCCAGCAGTCAAACAGGACGGCGTTGCCACAGGACTTCCTGCCGACAGATGGAACAGAAGAGAGAACCCAGAGACCGAGCCAGGGACACACAGTCGTCTCAAGTATGATAAAGGTGGGAACAATCGAGCGGACCCTTGGGATAACTGGCTGGTCCTACAGAAAACAGTAACACCAAATCCTTCTCACACAACCACGCACCTCAGTTAAGTCCGCGTAAATGCAAGATTCTCACGTAAAAAACAAATCATGAATTAGGAGAAACTATGGATGACAAAAATAATCTCCACATGGGAAAGGAGCTACCCTTGAAATGACAAGGACATGAAGGGGCAGATGGCCAACCCCGACTACTGGCATCTTAAATGTTCTGGGGGGCGGGGGGAACCATTTAGAAACTCAAAAGACCTACAACAAAACAAAGGCAATATTTGTGAAACATCTGATAAAGCATTACTATCAATTTACAACAAATATTTAAAATCAGTAAGGACACAACTCCACAGAAAAAATGGGCACAGTAGATCAATAAAAAATCCACAATAGAGGAAATAAATAGGGTTAATAAACGTAAAAAGATGCTCAATTGCACTCAAAGAATTTGAAAAAATAAATCAAAACGAGACCCCCACACACCTTCTCACATACACAACTGGGAAAGAAGGACGGTACTCAAGTTAATGCAACGTTACTAATTATCGAACGCCCACTGAACTTTCAGGAATTTTCACACAGATGTATTTCCAACCACGGACAGGAATACGTGTCAGAATATTTTGCTACAGTATGGTTTCTAAATGGCAAAAACTGGAACTCACCCAAATGTCCAACAACAGGAACTGGCAGAAAGTGGGTGGTATGATTTTAAAATAGAACAATAGCCGATCATTAAAATGAATGATGGGCTTCCAGCTAAACAGGGCAGGTTGAATCTATAGGTTTTTCTCCATTCCCATTCCAAGTTCCATTTAAATTTTAATAAAGGAACAAAAGAAAACCCCACACCCTCCTTTCAACGCCCAAAACAGAGAAAAGGAGAAGAGAGAAAATGCACTGAGAGGGAGGAAGAAGCAGAGGGAGAGGAGTGATGGACACAGCAGAGAACACTGAACCTTCAGCCTGCACAAGGGGCAGCCAACAAGAAGCAACAGTTTTTGTGCCTCGGAACCCAGAACATTCGGGAACTGAAGGCTCCACGTGCTGTGAATGTAAGGCTGAGCCTGTCGACTGGAAAGAGTGCTGAAAGACTGTTTTAAGAGCACTTGCACCCCACCCCACCCCCACCAGCTCTCAATTGCTCACCCTGGAAGGAGACAGCTTCTGTAAAGACGGCCCAGGAACCCTAGGCAGCATGGAGACCAGAGATAACACGAGAGGCTGAGATGGGACAGGAGTGGAAGTCTTCCTACTAAAAGGTAACAGGCTGTTATTTCAACAGCCCCTCCACACATACAAAACCACTTAGAGTAAATATGAAAGGGCTCTTCAAATTTAAGATATGAAGACACCAATTATAAAAATTCAATGGACAGTTTAGAAGATGAAGATGAAAAAAATCAGTGTAGGGGCGCCTGGATGCCTCAGATGGTTAAGCCTCTGCCTTCAGCTCATGATCTCTGGGTTCTGGGATCAAGCCCCATGTCGGGCTCCCTGCTCAGCAGCGAGTCTGCTTCTCCTTCTGCCTCTCCCCCCTGCTTGTGTGTGCATGCTCACTCTCTCTCTTTCTCTCAAATGAATAAAATCTTAAAAAGTCAGTGGAAATAAGAAAATGCAAGACAAGAAATTAAAAGGATAAAACACAGAGGGTCCAACATCGAACCAATAAGAGTAATAGCAGAGAGAAAATGGTGTAGGGGAGAGGATTAATTAAAGAAATAATATAGAATTGTTTCCCAGAACTAATAGGAGGAGCTTCCCAAGTAAACAGGCTAACCAAGCAAGTGCCCAGATAGAGTAGAAGAAAACAGACCCCCTGCAAAAACCAGCATGGACTCTCATAACCCAGAGAGGAAGAGATCCTTCCAGCACTTACACAGGATGAGGAATGAGAAGGACACGAGCCTCCTCAACGGCAACCCTGGACACTAGAGCGCAGTAGGACAGTGACCTCAAAACTGAAGAAAAATAATTGCCAACCAAGAATCATATACCCAAATAGACTAAGTCAACCAAACATGAGTATAAAGAGGTTTGTTGATATGCAGGATCTCTGAAAACTTTACCTGCTACGCACCATCTCTCAGAAAGCAGCTAGAGGATATATTCCATCACAACAGTAGAGTAAACCAAGAGAAAGGAATATAGAGAAGGATATAGGAAACAGAAGAGAGGCAAAGATGCCCAGATACTGGAAGAGGAAATCGTAGGATGACCTAGTGAATAAGTCTAGACTGGAGCAAGACAGAGTAAGGTGGGACAAATGTCCACAAACAAGCAAAAACATGAATAGGTTAGGCTTGCTGGTGTACTTGGCCTTTCACTTCTGCCAGAGATTTTGGGAATATGTTCATAAATGCTACCCTGAAAACTAAAAGTGGAAAGACATGGCAACGACTAACTCCAGGAAAAACAAAAGTTTGTATAAAGAAATAATCACAAAACTCTATATAGCTCTTCTTTGAACGATATTTACATAGTCACAATAACGTCAATACTGAATGCCAATCTAACCTATTTCCTAAAGCAATATAACTGCTTTAGGAAAACGGAAGTTGAGAAAACAGGTCCACATATTAAGACCCAAATTAGAAGAAACAACCAAAAGCTTTGAAGGTGATCAAATCTAAGGAAGGGGTTGGAGATGGGGAGGTAAGGGACAAAGACTACTGGATTTTTCATGATAATTCTAGTAATGCTATTTAACGTAAACATTAAGTACACATGTAACTGGTAAAATTTTTAATTTCATTAATTTTGAAAATTAAATCTACCCATTCTGACATGGAAACATGAACAAACAAGAGGTCACACGGTGTTACAACTGGCAAGATTCCACTTGGGTTGGGCTTTTAAGCATCTCACACATGGTGATAAATGCAGAACCAAATACAGAAAAAGACACAAAACTATTAAAAATGAATATCATGGAGGACTGGGCTGGGAGGAAAAAGATGAACATGAGATTTTAAGATTTACTTCCCTGATCTGTGTACTCTGTTTTTTAAACAATAAAGTATGCATTATTTTCTAAATTAGAAATGTTAAAATTAATCCTCTTAAATCCTGCTTGTGGTTACCCTCTTTCACGTAAATTTTATTGCTGTCCATATACATTTAACATAACTAGTCTAATTCAGAAACATGGAGAGACACCAAATGTATTTTTGCACTCTCGTTTCTGCCCAGGTCTGATGCCTCTCTGCTAATTCTGTATCCATCAGGAATGTTTAAAACACACACACACACACACACACACACACACACACACACACACACACACCTGGAACTGAAACAGACCCCAAACCGCATTGCTACCCTAAGCATAGACCCCATCAAGTGTCAAACAGAAACCATCATTTTATCATCCTGGTACCCGCAGCTTGGCAGGGCTACAATGACAGGACTCACCCCACGGGCAAAAGTTCTAGAATCAGAAGCACCTGCCCCAGTCCTTACCCAGCTGCCACTTGCGGGAACACATGGTCTCCATCATCCAGATGGGCAGGGCTGGCTCCAGCATGGCAATCCCCATGTTGGCAAAGCAGATGGACCCTTCAAGGGAGGAAGAGGGTTAGCGTGCTTCCATTTCGGGTCTTGAGCGTCTCCCACCGATTCCAAACACAGTTAAACCCCACATGCCCGCAGCTGCAACAATCCACTTAGAGGCCCAGAACTTCTACTTTCATGAGAAAAAGATAAATAACAGGTCAAGGGAGAGTGAGGAGGTTGGGTTTATTATTACTATCATCATCATCGTTATTTTTATTAAATAAATATTTTGTTAAATCTATTAAAAAGATACTAATAACTAGAATTCAATATTAAATTTAAACAAAGTATTCAACATTTTTTTCAAGCTAGAATCCCAGAGTCATAAAGGAATTGGAGGGAGCCTTAGAGGTCATTATACCCATCCCAACCTACTGGCGAAGGAGTTCCAATTTATTAACGAAGTAACTTGCCTGAGGCCGGCCCCCTGTGTGGACCACTTCCAGACCACAGATGCTCTGGGATGCCCCCAAATCCAGGACATTCAGTACAGATGGGCTGTTGAGGGTTTGTTTTTTTTTAAATCAACTATCCATATAGTGTATCTCTGCAAATATCCATTACCACCCTGCTAACCAGAACCCTTGGTTAAGTAGAGCCATCGGGAAGACGACGCACAGGGCCGTTCCCCCACGGTGCTGGGAGCTTCCTGTGCCGTGTCCCTGGGAACCTCTAATTTGCCAGAATCCTGATTCAAAGCACACTGTGCAATGGTGGGTAAGGGGCTTACATAAGTGAAGAAAGGTTTTCTTCGTGCTTCGTGATGTTACAGGTGGAACAGTGAAAGGATGCGGACGTGACCGGCTCCCCTCACCTGCCCGCTGTTTTCCTAGATTCGGGGTTGGTCTACTTGCCCTCTATGAAGTAGGGCCAAACTGATACTGTTGTTACGTCTCCCTGTGACCCAGGGCCCATACTCTGAACCCCTCTTTGTCCAACTCTCACACAGCAAACTGACGCCCCGGCCCTAAATCCACCCAGGACCAGGCACGGCCCCCAGGCCCTAAAGCCTGCCAATCCTAAGCTGTTCCCCCAACCCTGCCCTGTCCTTCTCAGACAAACCTCTGGCCTAGGAAACCTGCTGCCTCCTCACGTGGCCTTGAGGGGCGTGGTAACAAAATCTCCTTTCAGTAGCACTGACCTCTCTGGGTCATCACTCAGTCACCTTCGTAAGTTAAAATCCCACCAGAACAAATAGGACACCGCCTGGCCCCCGACTCCCGCGGGGGCGGCTGCCTGGACGTGTGACAGCCTGATACTCAGTGCGGAGTGGATCTTTCCTCCCTGAGGCAGGATGAAGCGATGAGGGTCAAAGAAAGCCCGAGGCGGCGGGTGCCGGGCGGCAGGGAGTCCCACTCTCACCACACCCCTCCTGACTCCACCTGAGGCAGCCCGGGCTCCCCGTGCATCTGGGCACTGGAGTGGTCCCTGCATGGTGCTGGGGGCACAGAGAGGGCCCCTGCGTAAGGCGGGCACCACGCCGGGTTCGCAACGCTTTGGCCAGCAGGCACGATGGGGAGGGTCTAGCCCAGGGTGACACAGGTGCCCCCTGACCAAATCCAGCAGCAGAAGGCTTCAACGAAGCCAGCCTGGGGCCTAAAAAGGCTAACCTGGAATGCTCTTAGCTAGGGCACGCGCCCAGTTCCACCAGACTGCCACAGCCCTAGCAGGAGTTCAGGACCACGGCTTAGACCAATCTCCCCCCCACTGAATCTGAAGCCGCACCTCAGGGCTGCCCTCCCCTGGCTGGACCCCAAGGGCCGCTGGGGACCAGTGGCAGCCCCAGGCAGCGTAACGCCGGTCCCCTGTCAGGCAGCCCCAGGCCTGCGTCACTGAGATGGTCTTGGCAGGACCGTCTCTTGGATGAATGAGGCCTATTATCCTCCCACAAGCCACAGAACCAGAGCTTCCTCTGAGCCCATCTAGGCCAAGAACCCAACGACGGGACCTCCGGTAGACAAGGGGGGTTCCCGGCAGCCTCTCTGGGGCCGCACAGAGTGACCTCTCCACGGGAAGGGAGCTGTCCTCTGGGGCTCTGCCGTCAGCCCTTACTCACGCAGGCCTAGGCGAATCAGACCGCCCACCGACTCTGTCCGGAAGTTCAAGGCCGAACGGGGATGGCACAGACACAAACCGACCTCCGGTCAGGCCATCTCCGTGACCCAGACATCTTTGCCCCATATGAAAACCAACAAAGGAGTCTGGCCGAGCGTCAGAGATGAAGGACGGAAGCAAGCCATTCCTTGTGACGCGTATACAACGTCTTTGCCGTTCATGGGTCTCTACAGCCCAGCATTGCCCGCAGCAAAGCGAACACGGGTTCTCGCCATCCGCCCCCCACGCGCTGGCGGAGAAGAACCAGGGAGACTGAGGCGAGCTCCACCTGCAGCGATGAGGATGTAGGGGTCCTTCAGCAGTGTGGTTAGCGGCGTCCCCTTCTGGCTCTGTCAGCAAAAAGCAGGGGTTAAAAAAGTTGAGATGGCCACCAGAGCACCCTCCTTCCCAGGGGCTTACCTCCGGCTGCACCCGGGACGGCTGGAGCACGAACAGCTGAATAGCTACGAGAGGGAGGAAAAGGGGGAAAAAAAAAAAAAGAGGTGTGGGTCCAAGCACCTGCTGAAACGGATCACCTGCTGACAGCTCACGGCCGCCGAGGTCACGGCCAAGGTGCCCAAGGGGACTCACCGCCATCCAAGAGCACCAGAGCAGCCAGCACCAGGAATGGAGCGGTCTTCCCCACAAACTCGTACAGCACGCTCCCAAAGGGGGGGCCCACTGCAAGGAAGAGAAAGAGGGGCTGGTGCCAGGCCCTGAGACGGATGCCCTCACCCCGACCCCGCACCACCAGAACCATCCACGTGCTTCTGGAGTTTGTACCTTGTCCTAAAAACTATTCAGGGTGGCCACCCTACATTCTACTCAGGTCACGTGCCCTGGTCACTTCCTCCAAGCAGTCTTATACCCAAGACATGGGCAAGAGCAGACAAGGGTCACCCCAAAAGTAAGGACCAGAGAGAAACCAGATCCAGGCCACACAACCGTGCTGCGTAAGGAGCGCAAGAAAATGGGTCCGCGAGGACCTTGTTCCTTACAAACCAGCAAGGGCAGAACGTTGGGCTCCCAAGTGAAGGCCGGGAATGCGACACAGAAGGGAGAGGACCCGAATCTCCTCTCAGGGAAGGTATCTGTGCCCCGGCCAGGGAGATCGGCCAGGGCAGGGGGCAGAGGCAGACTTGGAAGTTAGCAAGGTGAGAAAGTCCTCAGATAGGATGGTAACTCAGAGAATGTCCAAGAGAAAGGAGCTTGGCAGACCATCCTGTTCAAGCCTTCATTTTACATCTGGACCCATGAAGGTCTGGGATTTTTTTCTGCCCAAGGTCACCCAGCAAGCCGGGAGGTGGAGGCAGGGGAGCCCACATCCTCCCAGGTCAGGAAGGTCCCTCCAGTTTTCGCAGGCTCCATGAAAGTGGGGAATAACAAGGGAACAGACTCGGAGTGGACGCAGGGGGAGCTGTGGCCCTCCACCGACAGCAGACAGGTACCTCCCCACAGATGGCCCCCAGGTGGCCCTTGCCTACCTAGCACCCCCATGGCCAGGCCTCCCAGGGCGATGCCCATGGCGTTGCCTCTCTCTTCGTCATCCGTGTACACACTGGCCAGCATGCCCATTCCTAAACAGGAGAAGACATGGTCAAGAGCCAAGCGCTCCAGGGAGCGCCAGTCGTCTGTGACTCGCCCTCCCTCTCTGGCCCAGACCTGCGATCTCCCCAACCTGCTCGATCACGGAAACGTAAGACGAAGCAGAAGCCAAGGAAAAAGCAGTACCTTCCCTAAGAACCCCTCCCCAAGCACCGCCACTAATGCCGTGATCCCCTACATTAACCCTGCCAGGGGCTGGCCAGCGGGGCAAGGCTGGCGGCGCCCCCCACCCCACCCCGGGGCCCTGACTTAACCGGGGTTTTCTGCACACCTACCAGCGACAGAGGAGCAGGAAGAGCCGATGCCCTGCAGCGACCTGGCGATGAGCAGGAAGGCGTAGCTGCTGGAGAAGGCGAACACTGCCGAGGGAGCGGCCCGGCCGCCCGTCAGTGCCAGCCGACGCTGGGCCACGCCGCTCGCACGGGCAGGCACCGTGAGGCCAGCCCTTGACCCGATGGCGCATTTCCGTACTAACCACTCTGCGCTTTTGGGCCACGAACAGCTCTACTGACCCCCTTCTGCAACGCTGACCAATACACAACCCCCCGCCCCCGAACCCGGGGATACATCGATTCCCAGTGTGTGGCCCTCAGAGCCCATCCCGTGACCCACGCGCAGAAGGCAAACAGCAGACACTTACTAATTGTTGACACAAACATGATGCAGAATCCCGCAAACATTGGAATTGGATAGCCAATTCTGCAAAAAGAGAAGCACGGGGAACATTTGGTGACTCTGTATTTTTCTAAGGCTTTATATGGAGTCTCTCCTGCCTACCCTTTGGGATCAGGCGGATAAGTGTTTGGTCGACTTTTCTAAAAATTGATATAGTTGGTGCTTCCTATGTGACCTTTTCGTGTTTGACTGCCTTGGAACGTGAATACATTTCAGGATTGCCACTCTGAACAGAAATTTCTCTGCAATAAATGTTAACACAATATTGGCAAGTAACCCAGAGCATGTCTAAAATACACAACCTGGGTCCCCCTTTTTTTTCTTTTAATTCTTTAATTACTGTCTTTGCTAGAGCTTCTCCAAAGGGACAATGGCAAGCAAATGATTTCAGTAAAAGGTCATCAAGTGATTCGACTGGCAGCAGAGACAAGGGGACTACATCCGAGAGGCACTGGGGATACAAGAAAACATCCGAGTCTATCATCATATTGACCCCAACGGGGCCAGCCTAGAAAAACAGACCTTATTTTCTGTGCAAAAATTCAACATTCTGATTGCTCGGGAAGACCACAGTCCATACAGGGCTCTGCCCCCGGGGGGGCCGGGGTGGTGGGAAGACCCTGGTCTTCTGGTATCACATCCGGGCCTCCCACGGGAGCCAAGCAAGCCACCGCCCACCTGCCAGCACGGGAGGGAGGACAGAATGAGATGTGGGTGATCAGCTGCTACCAGGCACCTGGGACATAGAAGGTGCTTCAGAAAGTGTTTCTTCCCTCAATTGTCTTCCTTCTTTCCTCTCTGTGCCTGCGGAGAAAGCAGCTGCTTGGCTCCTGCCATGTGGATGGGAGAGGACAGTGAAGGCAGCTTCCCAGCCCCTGCTGCCCCGGGAGGGGGTTCAATGCCAGCTGAGTGGCTGCCCTCTAGCAGAATAGCCCAGATCATCTCCAGGCTTTGTTTCCTTCCAGCCCTAGATGCACTGGTTGCTGGACAGGAACCAAGTGAGGACCAAGGAGTCCTGAGCCCCCAGTCACTCAGCCTGGAAGGGCTCTTCTCTTCCAGGTTGGACTTAAAAATCATGATAACAATACCTTCATTTAAAGTTACACTCAATTCTCCAAGTACTTATGCCTATGAGCTCCATGATTTGATAAGGGCAGATGACCACCTCCCCATCTCACAGATGAGGAAACAGAAGCACGAAAAAGTGACTTGTCAAATGTCCTGGGGCTAACTGCACTCGGGGCCATCCTGTCCAGTCCAGGGCTCTTCCCTGCAAACTTCACCACCTCCCCAGGAAGTCAAAGGACCTATGTGGCTTTAAATAGAATCCTTCCAAAAGTTTCTGGTCATACTCCCCTTACCCTCCCCCCCCCCAACTGCTTCATGTGCTCCAGAAACTAGCAAAAATACAAACAGCATTTCAAAATCATGCCAGATTCCCAGACAGCCCTCCTCCCACCGTCCCATACAAAAGTTCCCCTACTAGACCCGAGATGAGCTTCTAATTCACCAGGCGGGGCTCGGAGCCAATCAGGCAAACCAGGAAAGATGCCAAGGTTCGAAACAGCAGCTCAGGTGGGTGTCAAATGGCAGCGTCTCTAACCTCAGCTAGCCTGGAGTGGACTGCTTTGCGCTCTTTACTCAGGCAAAAGAACCCCATTGACAGCCCCAGGCCCGACACAGCTCTGCCGGATACTGAATAAAGAAACTTCCAGGAGGCTCAGAGAGGAGAACTCACAGGCAGATCATTTTTCCCAGCAACTCTTACACATCTTGAGGGAAAAATGGAATATGGCAATGCTTGTAGCTATCTTAGAATAAACACAGGCTTCTCACTCCTTTTCAACACACTCCTTGGAAAACCATGTATTTGTCAAAGCTGGTGGAAATAGCAGCACAACAATGTTCAGTGTGCAGCCCTGATAACTGGCCAGGGCCACCTGGTGGGACACATCTCAAGTAGCTTCTTACCAGGAGGCTCTGGCATTCCCCAAGACTGTAAGTAGGAAACTAGCCAGGGGGTCCCTTGTGATGCTCACTGCAGCTCCGTGAGGTAGCTGGCTGGACCCTCATTTTTCACATGGACGGCCACGGAATTTAAGTAACTTGCCCCAAATTCAGGATAACAGGCCTATCTTGAGGGCCTGGGGGTGTGTCCGGTCCTGCTGGCATACACTTGGGTGGGGATGCCCGTTACGGGAACACAGGGTCACACCACATGAGTGGAACGGTTGGTCCATGGTTTACACAGCCGATAGCCCCGTGCTCACAGGTATACGTGCTTACGTAGGATTCTTGTTACTAATGCCGTTTGCTTTAAAACCGCTGCAGCTATGGCTTTTTTTTTTTAATCCCTTTGGGATTTTAATAAGCACATACAGAAGAACCACACACCCACACTGGAAGGAAACTCAAAGGCTGGCCAGTCCAAAGCCTCGTGCTGGACGAGACAGTGGAGGTTCAACGACAGAGCGGCTCGCCCGTGGTGGCAGAGCCAGCCAACCACTGGATACCCTAGGCTCCTGCGGCTTCCTTCTCGTTACCGGACACACGTGTCCCCTATACTTCCAGCGCCGGCCAGGCTGCTGACTGCACTGCCCGGTGGAAAGTTCTGGGCCGCATCTTTCCCCCAGGGCTCAGCCCCAAGGCAACAGGGCACAATGGGCAGATCCTGGACCCCTCCACCCCATGAACGCCCACCTCCGAACAAAAGTCGTCCAGTGCCCAGAGTCATTGAGTGATGGGCAGATCGCCAGCGCCCTTTCTCCTTCCCCACAACGTCTCCTAAATGGACAGAGACTCGAGTGACATTAGTCATGAACATCTGAGTCAGCCTCTCATCTCAGTGCTAAGCAAAGCTAGATCTGATAGAGCAAACCTTTAGGGAAATAGCCCATTACTGTCCCCTTATGCGTCATCCCAGCCCACGGTCATCCTCCATAGCGCATCGGGGAGCAGTTCATCCAATTGACAGAAGCCTAAAAGTCATATATCGAATCCCCAGGAAAAAAGTACAAAGCAATAAAAGTTATGTTCGTTATATATACTGACACACCAGTGGAGAAACTCCATCGTCCCTGAATCATCACTGAAAATCAATACGCTTTTAATATAAACTAGCTTATCTTTGCCATAGAGACCAACGCAAGCCCCATTCTCAGGGCTGTTAAAACTCAGGCTCCCTCTGCCTGACACAAAGTGGGGGACCCGGAAGGGTACAAACGATCATCAGGTGAGACAAGAGGGCGCATCTCCCTGTGCAATTATCTTCCGAAAGGTGGTGCAGGAAGTGAATCGCACCAGTAAACGGAAGGACGCCTTACATTTGCTCAAACGTACTAGGGAGTTGACTGTCCATTTCGTAGACAAAACAAAATTCCTAGGTTTAGTCCTTAGGTCTGTCTCGTTCAGCGACTAGCCGCGTGCAGGGAGTCACGCGAGCCGTGGACGTCACACTTTTGTGGGGGTGACCCCTGTGCCCAGCCACACAGCTCAGGCGGGGGCTGCGCTCCCGTGAGAAACGCCCGATGGCACTGCCAGCTCCTCTCCGTTTCGGAAGCAAAGACCCCGTCCCGCCATCCTAACGACATCTAGGACGGGAGATCCCCTTCCAGAAGAGCTGGTTTCCCGGTCCGCCGGGAACTGAAAAGGTCACTGCTTACTCGCACAAAGCCTCCTGCAGACCAAGTGCCAAGTGGCTGAAGAGCAAGAAAAAAAAAATCCCACTGCGCTTTCCGCGGAGCGCCCACGCCCTGCGGCTTCCTCCTTGTCATTCAGATGTGGGCTAAGATTTGTGAGGACAAATAACAGGCTTTCAAATATACGAGGTAACTATGGAAATAAATGAAGCCACTGATGCTGGCTTGATAAGAAGCAGACCAGGGAGCCGAGAGAGAGAGACGACTGGCGAGGGAGGAAGCCGAGGGAGCTGCCCCCCAGCACCCCGAGTTAACTCTTTCCCCAGCCATCCAGTGCATGTGGAACAGCTCCTGGGTCTCAAGACGCAACCATGGCAAGCAAGTGAAGTCCACGGCGCCATATTCCTGACCTGATTTATGGAGAGAAGCATACAGGAGCTTTCACAGTGTTGGTCTGCCTGGAACATTCCCGTTAGGTCTACATACGCCTCAAATTCACTTGCCCGGCAGATGGTAACAGGCTGCTAGTCGAATTCCTCCTACCCCCTCCCATTGACGCACGGCTGCAATCGTGAGAGGAGTAAGTGGGGATTAGAAGTCACACGAGCCTCAAAGATAAAAATCGAGTCAGCCAAGGCACCCCTGGGCTTTGGAAAGTGTGCTGTGGGATATGTGATCACTACTCTTCCCAAAATCAAAGGTCCTTCGCTCCCTCTCTGGGTACCTGTTTTCCAGTAAAAATATAGCACCTGGAGACAAAATCAAACAGAAATAAACAGGAATAAAACTTGTATCATATTAGCAGCCCAATGGGCACTTAAACGTTTCTCAGGAATTATCATTTTTTACTTTCAGGGTTTGGAGGGAGGGCTCTTATCCAATATTCAAAACAGCAAACAGGCAGCCTGTCTCTCGTATCACCACCCCCCCTTAAGAGCCATTCATGCCCAGCACCTTGACCACGAACAGGAGGGTCTGGCCCTGATGCAGGTGATGAGTGGGTCCCACTTACAGCAAAAGGCTCTAGAAAGGAGTAGCTCCAACCAGCCTCTACAGTAGCTCCCCTAGTCTTTGGGGATGTAGGAGGCCTTTCTTTACCCCCCAGTCAGAAGCTGGCAAGCAGGGCCAGATCATACCAGGGGCTAGAAAGAGATATTTTTCTGGGGCTGGGGAGGTGAGGGAGGGTCCATGCCCAAAAAACCACATTGCTTTTTTCTAAACTCCCCACCCAGTGATTAAAAATAGCAATCAGGGGCCACCTGGGTGGCTCTCCTGGTTAAGTGTCTGACTCTTGATTTCAGCTCAGGTGATGATCTCAGCGTCATCAGATCAAGTCCCAGGTCCGGCTCCATGCTCGGCAGGGGCTCTGCTTGAGATTCTCTCTCCCTCTCCCCCTCCCCCAGCTCATGCACACACACTCTAAATAAATAAATCTCAAATATATATATCTATCGATAGATATATATATCAACAACTCACTGTTTGGGTTTTCACTTTCACTAGCTCAGCCTGGTACAATTAGATAGCACCCCAAAGGATACAAGGAGGACAGGTTTTGACTTGCACTGTTCATCCTGAGTAGCAAACTGTAAAACCCATAAATCATGGAGCAGGTGGAAAGAACAGGAAGGGAGGAAGACACGCAGACAGTCTGGGCACTGGCTCTAGTCCGGCCGCTGCCTGGGGCGGAGGCTTTCTCTTCCTGCATGGCAAACTCCTTTGCCTATAACATGGTAGGACAGGCCCCAAAGCCCTTGCTAAAGTCCCTTCCAGCTCTGATGCTCTGTGCCTTTTACCGCTCTTTCTTTAATCAGAAACCTATTAACCAACTGCAAAATGCTGTTTTAAACACTTATTTACAACCCTGAAAATGTGAGTCACATCTCGTTCATAACTGAGGATGCGGTTGGCACAAATTACATCAAAAGACTATCTGCAGGGGCTCACAAGGGAAAGTCCTGGAAAGGAAAGCGGACCGCACCACGTCTCTGAGCAGAGCTGTGGGGGCCCAGAAAATGCCGCAAGTCCCTGAAATTCATGCCTACTGGGCTTGGACAACATGGAAAAATATACAAAACTCAGGATCATTTTGGAGGGACAACAGAGTTCACACTACATCAATATTACAACCTGTTTGCTTTTCCGTATTACAAGGCAGCCCGCCCCAGAGAGGCTTTGGAAATGTGCTGGGTAGCTGGGGGAACAAGTCAGGGATTACAGTTTTGCTCTAAATTGCAAAGTAGAGGACTCATCATAAGAATAGACCAAATTTCACAGGTCACAAAACAAAATTAGGTTTCTCTTGGAAGACTCCCCCTTTTTTTTTGGAGCCCCAAACAGGAGCCTTGCGTGGCTGCAACATCAAAGCCTTTGGAGTATTTCATAGGGGAAAAGATCTGTCCGGCTTTAAACAAGCCTCTTCCCCATGGTGTAAGCAAAGCATTAAAAACAAGAATGGGATTTTTTAAAGAGCTTTTCATTTGCCATTTGCGTTTGGAAGATTGGAACGTTCACACCCTTTCAGCCGAGTTTCTGAGCGCTCTGTTTCCCTCCCCGGCTAGGACGATTCGTGCCCAAGTGATCGGCAAGCCCTTATTACAGTCATGTCTTCAATCTTCCTCATCTAGCCCTTGCACTGTTTGCTTTCTCAGAACACAAAACCCGGGGACGTTTTCTGTAATTACACCAGACGCATTTTAAGCAGCGCTCTTAGAGGCAGAGGAGAACAACCCTGCACCAGCTGTGGTTTTTTTTGTTTTTTTTTTTTAAAGATTTTATTTGACAGAAACAGCCAGCGAGAGAGGGAACACAGCAGGGGAGTGGGAGAGGAAGAAGCAGGCTCCCAGCAGAGGAGCCCGATGCGGGACTCGATCCCAGAACGCCGGGATCACGCCCTGAGCTGAAGGCAGACGCTTAACGACTGCGCCGCCACCCAGGCGCCCCTGGTTTTGCGAAACCTCCGAATGGCACCTTGATAACCGTGCTTCGAGGTGGGCTCCCAGGCAGCCCATCCTGTCCTTGCGAGGCCCATTTATTCAGCATGTCACCTGACACTTCATGATATTGCTTGACAGAGACGGAGGTGGGGGGGAAATCGGCTCAACTTGGGATTGTTAAAATTTATTCAGGGGCCCCGCTACCCAGTCCAGAGAGTCAGACTGCAAAAGCTTAAGATGTACTTCCATCCAGCTGGCCATGGGTATGTGACCAGCAACATGTGTGTGCGGCTCAGGGCCTCCTGGGGGGGGCGGGGGAAGAGGCCAGATCTGCCTCTCTGAGCCTCTGCCACCACCCCAGGGGCCCTCCCTCAACAGACCTCTTCTCTGCCCTAGGGCCAGCCTGCTCTCACGAGGGCCCTGTGCTTGCTTTAACGCTCTGTTACGGTCCTGAAATGCTCAATACTATTTGAACAAAGGGCCCTGCGAGTAACGTAGCCAGGCCTGCTTCCCCTACCGCAGGCCAAAGCCTGGGTGAACGTGAAGATGTCCCTGCTCCCAGCTTACACGGGGTGCCAGGCTGACCTACTGAAAATTGTGCTTGGCTCCCTGACTCTTCAACTTGGCTCTGGAACCTTGAGTGGCTCCCAGCTGCCCCCTTCACCTCAACAGAACCCCCCTCCACTCTCGGCCTGGCACTTGGGGCCTCTTCCAGCCTTGCCCTGGCCCATCCCCCTTGCCCTGCCTTCCTTATTCAGAGCCCCCCCTCCCACGGTCTCCTTTCCAGGTGCAATCTTGATCTCTGCTCCTGTATCTGGGCCTGGCTCACAAGGACGACTCCCGGCACTCTCTTCTCTACCATTTTTCTGCCTTGAGGGCCACGGGGAGGGGGGGGAGTGTAAGAGTGTGTGGGTGTGGGGGGGGGCAATCCGCTCCCCCACTCGCACTGTACCAGCTCCCCCTCTTTGCAGCTAAGGCCTACAGGGGCTGCCTCTCCCTTTTCTCAGCAAGCCTCCTGTCCTCGCCTTTGAGCCCCCGACATACCAGGCAGAGCTGGGCCACCTCAGCTGTAGAATGTTAGCCGGATGGCCAGTGACAGTGGAGATGGAAACAATTATTCAAAATTGGGGGGGGGGGGGGGCAGAGATCCAAAAAAAACCCAAAAAAACAAAAAAACAACAACAAAATCCAGAACACCCAGATTAACATAAATCTAGCTTGGGGCATTATCGGCTGGTTTGACTTATCCAGAAAACAGCCTCACTTGTCCCTTTGTGCACATGGACCCAGCTCAGTGACTGGCCAGGGAGCTGTTTACATGGCCCACGGCTCAGCGTCCGCGAAGATTCCATGTATGCAGCAGGACTACTGGGCTTTCTCCATAGTCCCCGCACGCACCCCCCCCCCCCAGCATCTCCAGTCTCCAGCACACCAGCTCAAAAGCAAACCACCCTGGCTCTCTGCAGGGAGGTGGATGACCCGAGGTAGGAGACAAGACAAAGCAGGGTGACACGCAGAATCCGATGAGGAGGACATGTGGCCGCAGAGTTCCTGCTGCCCGAGGGCGCGTCTGACAAATGTACTAATGGAATCCTGCATTTAGACGGAAGCCGAGTTCTCCCACTTGGGGAGGGCCCCTTTATGCTCTTTCAATAGTTTCTTCCTTTCTAAGCAATAGAGGGGGCAACAGAAAGGTTGAACAAATGGGAAATCGCGATTAAGGAAAGAAGCAAAAGGAGGAAGAGATCGGGTTTCTCCCCCAGCTCACCCACCACTGGTGTTCCACCTTCCGATGAATGAACTAGAAACAGGATCCCAGGGAGAAACAACCTGGTAACAATATAAATATAAATCTCCTTGATCAGGGGCACCTGGGTGGCTCAGTCGGTTAAGCCTCCGGCTCTTGGTTTGGGCTCAGGTCAGGCTCTCAGGGTTGTGGGATCGAGCCTCATGTGGGGCTCTGCAATCAGTGCAGAGTCGGCTTCAGATTCTCTCTCCTGGGTCCCCCTTTGCTCCTCCCCATGCGTGCCCACACAGGCATTCTCTCAAAATCTTTAACAAAAAAAAAAAAAAAAAAAAACCCTCCTTGGCCAAAATAATAGGACCTACCTGTTGGTCAACATTCCTATGAAGGGGTTAGTGAGGAGCTGGATGGTGGCTTTAGAGGCAAACAGCAGGCCAACTTGCACATTTTCATTCAGGAGGTCCTTGTCCTCACTGGGACAGCCCGAAGGCGCAGCGGATGCGTTCGTCACCGTGTGCTGAGTGGTGGCCGGCTGCGGCAGCCCCCCGTGAAGTTCTCCCGTGCTGTTCCCCGTGACTATGATGGTGTTGTCATAGTAAGAGAAGATGTTCTGGAAGCTGCCTGAGGTAGAGGCTGTGAGCACCGGCTTGGCTGTCTGCATTTCCGTGGTGTTCTTCTCATGGTTAAGGCTGTACAGGTAGCTTGGGATGATAGGGACTGCGGACAAAAACACAAGGGGAAGTCACTGGCTGCACAGAAGCTTCCCCCCCCTCCCCCCAGGGCAAAGGGCAGCAAAACAACCAACGGGCGCCTGAAATGCCACATGAGGCCCAAAGAGGTCTGCCCCTGGAAGGGGATCCCCGCGCTGGCACTGGAAGGACCACACAGGGCTGAGCTCACTGGAGAGAACAAAGCCCCAGGAGGCTGCGAGCACTCCGTCTGCTTCTGTGCAGAAGGGACCTGCCCGGGGTTCTGGGCCTCTGGGGGGTTGCTCATGACGGCGTTCCCTCCCAGGAATAGGTTAGGAAAGCAAAATGCGGTCTGAAGTCTGTTCAGGGCTGACCTGGGGTCAAGGAGAGTTCCTCAGAAAGAGGCTCAGAAAGACCTTTCGGTGAATGAATCCAGGAAACAGAAATCGAAATTTCATTATGTGTCTTAGGGGAAGATAAACCCACAGGAAGGAATAATTTGGAAATTCTGCAACAGGCCCACTTCATCTATTACTTGAGTGGGAGTCCGCGATTTTTGATACGACCTGGACAATGTAAAAGTTCCTGAGACTTCTATAAAGGGAAAGAAAAACGGATGTAAAAGCAGGTCTGGGCACGTGTGTGACACAAAGGAGAAGCGAGGTCCTTGTTACTGAACTCTGATGCGCCCCACTCCTCTGGTAATCCTGGAGGTGCAGACCCGCAAGTGGAGAGGAGGGGAATAACCCACCTCTGAGGATCCGAATTAAAAAATATATATATACATTAGAAATTTGGACATTAAGGAAAAGCATACCAAATACTCTGCTATTAACAGGACTAATTAAGAGACCCGGATTTTAATTGCTTTTCAAAAATCCATTACAGGGAGAAGACTGAAACCAACACTGTTCAAATTGCTCTTGAAAAGATCCTGAAACGTTTCCACCTCCAACCATGCACGGATGCTATATACGGACATGTCGTTCCTTTTTTTGCGGGGAGGTTTGTTGACTTGTTCCTTTAAACGTTAAGCCGAATTGTTAACCCACCTTGCTGCCTGGCATAATTAGAGTCACATTAGTTTGAACCCCGGGGGGGGGGGGGGTTGCTGGTTCTTAGAAGAAATCTTTTTCATCGCGGTCGAAGTAGGCAGGGGGAAGCAGGAAATTATCAGGAGGAAACACAAGTTCTGGGTCTTAACAGATGTCACTTTTTTTTTACTTGACCACCGGGAAAACGAAGCCACAAAACAAGGCTGCAACTAGCCCCGGGCGGCCGTCTGGGGGATGGGGGCGGTGGGGGCGTGGAGGAAGGAGGGGTTTTGCAAAATGTGTTCTCCAACTTTCCCGGAGCGCGCACGGGTGGGGCGGGGGGGCCCAGGGAAGGGGTCCCCGGGGCGGGGGGCCGCCCGGTGCGTACGTACCCACGACGGTGAGCAGCATGTTGTCGAGCAGCAGCGCCAGGAACACGATGAACAGAATGAGCTTCCGCGAGTGGCGGCTCTCCAGCAGCCAACGGAGCAGCGCCAGCTCGCTCAGGGCCATGGCTCCGCGGCTGGGCTGCGGGCGCGACGCGCGGTGAGGGGCCGCGGCGGGCCGGGGGCTGCCAGCACCCGCAACGCTCCGACCTCGCCCGGCAGGAGGAGCGGCCCCGGAGCCGCGCGCAGCGGCCGCGCGGGCCGGTTCCCGGCGTCCCACCCGCGGCGCACCTGCGGCGGGGGCGTCCTCGGGGTACCTGCGCTCCGGCTCGGTGACTCCCGCGAGCGCCGTCTGGGGCCCGAACCTGGGGCCCGTAGGGTGCCGTCCCGCTCTCCGCCGCCCCCGAGGTCCCTCTCCTCCGAACGAGCGCTCGGAAGGCGCCGCGGGACCCCGCGCCCTGTGCGTCCCGTGCCCCGGCTCGCCCGGGCCGCCCCGGAGACCCCCGCGCGGCGCTGGCGTTCTTCCCCGCCCCCCGCCGGCCCCCGCTTCGCCCACTACCTCGGGGTCGCCGTTGGCTGCCTGTCTTGTGCCGTGAGCTCGGTCCGTCCGCGCGGCTCCGGGTTGCAGTCTCCACCCCCAGCGCCCCGCCGCCGCCGCTCACTTTACCCGGTCCGGCTCTGACGTCACGGCCGGCGGGGGCGGGAGGGCGCCACCTTCCAGTCCGGGCCTCGGCCCCCCGCAGACCTGGGCCGGCCTCCCCGGCTCTCCGTTCAAACACGACGGTGCCCCAGCCCAAGCCGCCGGGGTGATGCGGCTGGGGCGCCAAGGGAAGAAATCAGGGGCCCCAGAACGAGAGGTCAAGGGTCCTGGGGTTAAGGTCAGGGGCCAAGATGAGTAGTCGGAGATTAGTGCTTTCACCTGGCCCCCGATAGGGGCTGCAGCTGCTCTTTGAGCCTCACTGCCCCTGAGACTGGCCATGAGAACGCGAAGGCGACTGGATGAGCGTTCCTGGGAAAGGGGTCATAGGTTGTTGGGAGACAGGGACAGATCTCTTAACAGGGGAAGCCACTCAGCACCCCACCGCTCCTCTCCTCTCCCCACTCTGGAGCATGATGCAGGGAGTGCCACTTGGAGTCTTGGACCGACAGGTCCTTGGGTACCCTCAGGTTAGGATGGGGCAATGGGGAAAGAGGACACCTTTCAGTGTCACCCCCCAGTGGGAGAAGGGACGTTAAGACTCCAGACCCTGGGACTCAGTAGGAGCAGGGGCCTGGGCCTGTGAGGCCAGCAGGAATATGTCACCCTGGGCAGGGGACAGTAGAGAGCAGGTAAATACCTGGCATCTTAGTAAAAGGACTGGGGAGGCCGCTGGCCCAGACCCTGTACACTGTAGTCCTCTACTCTCTGTGCTAGGCCGAGTGGGGGGCCGTGGGGGGGGGCAGGTCTGGTTAAGACAGGCACAGTGCCTGTGGGTCATCAAGAGCTGTAATCCTCACTCCCAAGGGGTAAGGGCCCACCTTTGATTTCCAAGTCCCTCCATTTTATAAGCAGAACAGTAACAAACAGATGTCCTGACACCTGGAACTTTGGAGATCCTTCTAGGGGGTGGAAGGAACCAGAGCTATTTTCTTGGAAAGCCACTTAGGATGAATGTTACTCCGCTGCGGTCTCCAAGCCGTGGAACCCAGGTTGGTTTTATTCATGTTGTCTTATTGTCAGCTGGAGGCTGCTCCCCTCTCCCTCACCTCCTTCCTTCCACACACCCCCATGCTGCCCCTGATGTGTGAGAAAGATGGTTGGATAAGTAAGTAGGTCAGTAACACGGGGACTCCGGGATGTCCCAGCATGTGTCAACTGAAATATTAAACAGAGAGAGAAGGAAAACCACTTAGGAGGAGAGCGCAGATGGCAGGGAGTCGCGTAGATGGCCGTGGAGGGTATCGCACTCGTGGAGTGCCCCAAAGTGCCTGGAGTTTCAGAACCCAAATACACAGACTCTGCCCCATGCTTCCTTGGGCAGAGACGTGTCATGGTTAAGGGCTCTGGTCAGGGCCCCCGAGTCCCAATCTGCTACTTCCTTGATAGGTGACCTTGGGCAAATTATGTAGCCTCTCTGTGCCTTAGTTTCCCCATCTCTGACATGGGGATAGTAATTGCGACAACTGCAGGGTTGTGGTGAAGATGAAATGGGAAGCCCTTAACGCAATGCCCTACACAAAGTGAGAGCTTGGTACGTCCACTCTTCATTCATCCCAGAAGGATTTATTGAGTGCTTACTACGTGCCAGGCACGATGATTGATGCTGGGGAGACAGTAACGGTGCCAGCAGGCAAAATCACTGTTTTGGGAGTGCCTATACATTCCGGTAGCAGTGCCATACTGGTGAACACAGGAAGCCACGCCAACTCCAGCCCTGTCAGCTGGCAGAATCTGCTCCCCCGCCCCCCGCCCCGCCGAGAACACGCCGCTCTCGTGCTCCCTCCCTCCGATCTCCGCCACCACCCCTGGGGCACATGGCTCGCAAGTGTCTTCAAACTTTTTGCTGTTACCCACAAAAGAATCCTCTAAAAATATGTTGCCCCACGCATATTTGAGTTGGCATCTAAAATGTTTTTTTTTTAATAAATTTAAACTGTTTGGGGTCTAGTGTATATGTTGACCTTTATATGTAAAGCATCATAACTCTCATTTAAACGTACCCAACGGAGTATAAATAGGACAAGAACGCAAACCACCCTATTATACCAAAAAACACAGTGACGTCTCTCTTTAAGTCAAAAAATTTACATTCTTTACGCCTTCGAAGTATATTTTCATTCCACTTCCAGCAGAATTTGATCCAACTGTAATGTTTTTATCACTTCACTTCTTTATTCATCACCTTATCTATTATATATTATATACAACAAATTATGAATAGGCATTAGCTTTAAAGTTTTTTTATGACTGTAAGTTTCTAAGTTTTAAAATTCCCTTTACAATCGTGTTACTATAACAATCATTAGCACATCAGTGATAAAGGCATCATACACATGAATTTTGATAATTATTAAACATATTAAGAGAAATCGTATTAGAAGTGCATGACTGAATGAGTTGGCTGGGGAGAGGGTTTTTGGAGCCTTGACAAAACAGACACTAACATTGCCTCTGGGTGTTTTTATACCTCAGGACAACGTCACACAGAGAGGTGGTAAAATCAGGGTGGGTGAGAAGTGAGCCTCTTCTCTAACCGTGGGAGACAGGAGATTATTGAAAGGGGAGGTGACAAAGGAACAACCTCATGTCTACCGGGTCCATCTCAGCCAGATCAATTCTAAAATAGAGGACATGTGTAAATCGAGGGTCTCCCATGGCTTGGGAAGCCTTCACATATATACCCAGTGTCCTGGCATTCCAGGTTGAAGATCCAGCCTGGGAAGCCCCATCTGGTCTGGGTCTTTTGGACTCCACAATCTTCTCTTAACCCACTTAGCCCCTGCCTTCCCCTTCAGCCACCCTGGTTCCTCTCAAAGCTTCTCTGCCTCGGGGCCTTTGCACTGTTCCCTCTGCCTGAGAAGGTCTTCCCCTTCTTCTCCTAGTTATCTCCTCCTCATTCTTCTTTATCAGCCCTAACATCACTTCTTAGGAGAAGCCATCCTTTCATGGACCCCACCCCCCTGCTCTATCAGACACGGCCTTCTCTTATAAACCCTCATGGAACCATTACTTCCTCCAGAACTTGTCTGTCCATGAAGAATAATATTCCCATAAATGTGATCAGTTATCTCTGTCTCTCTAGGTATCAGGACAAGGGACACTCTTTTTGCTCATCACCAAGATTGCCGAACACAGTCAATGCTCACCGGATGCCTGTAAGGAATATGTGCACTGGGCAGGTAGGGTTCCCTTCTGATGCGGAGCCATGGGAGCCAGAGAGAAATCACCTGTGCTTGAAGAGGAAGGTTCCATTTTTCTGTCCCTCCCCCACTGGAGGCCACTCTTCGAGGACCAGGCTCTGAGAAAGCCTCCTAGTAACACATTTGTTCTCCCTGGGAACTCAACTGGTGAGCTCAGCCACCGAGTCCCCCCGCCTCCACCTGGCCTCACCCTTTTCAAACACGAGGGACTCGGAAGGTACAAAGGTACCACCGGGGTTGACTTTTTTCAGTAAATTTCAATATTTAGGAATGATAAGGCATGAATGACAGGGAGCTGCTTAGAACAGAGCAGCTATTTGAAATAGGCATTATTTGAGATAAACTAGAATGGATCTAAGCTGTAGATAACATCCTGACTGGGTCGCTTTTACAAGTTATAGGACTTCGGGCATTTACTAAACTCCTTTGTGCCTTGTTTCATATCTGTCGCTCGAGCATGATAAGAGGCCCCCCTCCCAGAGTTGTTATGGGGATTCAGGGAGATGATGCTTGCATAGTGCCCAGCACACAGCAGATGTTCACGCTCGTAAAATATTGTCTGGCATTGGAAACAGACACGTGAAAAGATGCCGAACATCACTGAGCATCAGAAAGCGCAAAATCAAAACTACAATGAGATATCACCTCACACCTGTCAGAATGGCTAAAATCAAAAACACAAGAACCATGTATTGGCAGACGGTGTGGAGAAAAAGGACCCTCGTGCACTGCTGGTGGGAATGCGCCCTGGTGTGGCCAGTCGAAAACAATATGGAAGTTCTTCAAAACATTAAACACAGAACTACTCTACAACCCAGGAATCACCCTATGGGATATTTATCCCCAAAATTAAAAAAAAAAAAACATTAATTCAAAGGGATACATGCACCCCTGTGTTCGCAACAGCATTCTTCACTGTGGCCAAACTATGGAAGCAGCCCAAGTGTCCACGGAGAGACAAATAAAGAAGATGTGGTCTATGTCTATAATGGAATATTATTCAGCCATAAAAAAGAATGAGATCTTGCCATTTTGCATGGACATGGATGGAGCTGGAGAGAATAATGCAAAACAAATTGTCAGAGAAAGACGAATACCGTTATGATTTCACTCAGATGTGGAATTTAAGGAACAAAACAAATGAGCAAAGGGGGAGAAAGGAGAGAGAGGCGAACCAAGAAACAGACCCCTCCCTATAGAGACTCACTGCTGGAAACCACAGGGGAGAGGGGTGGGGGGGGGCGTGGGGGAGCAGGTGCTGCGGATTAAGGAGGGCCCTTTCGAGGAGCGCCAGGTAATGTACGGAAGTACTGAATCAGTATATTGTTCACGTGAAACTAAATACAACACTGTTAACTATATGGGAATTAGAACAAAATGAATTCAAAATTTAAAAAAGTGTTCTCTGGCATTGGAAGAGTGAACATGCTGAGTACCTGGAAGGCATAGGTGGTCCGTGGGGAAAATTCTCAGGTACTCGCCTGTGGGAGAACTTGGAATTAAGGAAAACAGACTTCGCTCCTGGGCATTGAACTGTGCAATGCAAATAGTGTTCAGAGCAGAAATGAACAAAGGCGTCCCAAAGAGACAATGGTTCTGACCTTAGCAAAACCTGATATACGAGTCAACACGGGGGGAGAGAAGGGAGCCGGCGCACCCCTGGAGAGCCAGGCACGGGGAGGAGCAGGCAGGTAGCCCGGATGGCTACCAAGCTCCTGAGGACACACTCAGGCACACGAGTGATGAGAGACATGCCAATCAAAGACCGCGAGAAACAGCGCGACACCCATTAGCCTGGCAACAGTTAGGGAGCTGGGTAAATGCCATTTGTTGGTGAAGATGTAAGGAAATGGGGTGCCTTACCTTGGGGGTGGGGTCGGGGGACTGGTGCTGCCCTTATGGAGAGCCATCAGGACCGCTTGGGGGAACGAATTCAACATGCACCCTCCGATCCAGCAGCTCTCCCCCTGCCTGTGTCTCAGGGAGATCCCTAAGGGGACCGGAAGAGGCAGAGACATGGCAGAGTCCTCTGCAGCCTGGGCAGCTGGAGGCAAAGCCGGTCTCCATCCCTGGGGAATAAAGAAGCAAAATGAGGAGGAGCCCCCTGCGGCCGTTAGAGGCGGCACACCGGATGACCCGCGTGTCTGTGCGCAGATTTCAGTGCTGGGTAGGAAGATGGGGGGGTTGGAGATGGAACAAGTTCTAGGGCACGACTGCATGTTGGTTCATTAAAAGCGCACAGAGCACCCCTGACTATCTGGGGGCTTCATTGCTGTCCAAGGCCATGTATTGAGCGCATGGGAGTGGATGCCTTTGTAGGGGGAGGGGCCCAGGAGTGGGGATCTGGCACAAGGTGGGGAAATGGAGGGAAGTAGAGATAAACCGAGAAATGGGCCTTGCAAGGACCGATGACCATAGTGCACCCAGAACTGAGACGATCGGCTCTCTGTACACGAGGTTCTTTTCCAAAGGGGCTGTCAGCCTCCGATGCCTGAAAGAGACAAAGGCTTTCCGTGCAGAGGTGGCCGTATTGAGCACGTAGGCCACATGTGGACCGCGTCTCCCAGGGACGGGCAGGTCTGTGCTCTGTCTCAAGCCCGACTGAAGGGAGATGACAGCTGATGGAAACCCAGATCCTCAGGAAAGAATGAAGAGCTGCAGAAAAGGTAAATATCTGGCTAACTGCAAAAGACTCAGATGTCTTCTGTTTTTCTTTTTTTTTTCCGACCTTTTCCGTTTACTTTACAAACCTTTAACTCTTTAAAAATATAACACTGCCAAAAAAAAAAAAAAGAATAACACTCTTGATGGATTCATGACATGTGCAGATGTATTATTTATAACAATGATAATGTAAAGGGTGAGGGTGGTTATGAGGCTATAAAGTGACCAGACTTCTATGTTTTACGTGCAGTGGTAGATTATTACCTATAAATAGGCTGTAAAAAATTAAGGGTGTATATTGTAATCTGTACGGTCACCACTGTAAAAAATAATGCAAGGGAGAGAATAGCTAAACGAGAAAATAAAAATTAAATGGAATTCTATAAAGTACTCAAATAATTTTAAAAGGCAGGGAAGGAGGAGCAGATAAGCGAAAACAAAGAAGAATCAATAAAATGATAGATGAAATCCAGCTATACCCCAAATTACATTCAGTGACCATGGACACTACAATTAAAAAACAGAAATTGTCAGAATGGGGGAAAAAATAGTCTGAACTCTATGCTGCCTGGAAGAGACACTCTTGAAATATAAAGACACAGGTTGAAAGTCAATGGGTGGGAAAAATATAGAAGGCAAACCGTAAGCATAGAAGGCTGGAGTAACTGGGTTAATGTCAGATCGCATTGATTCCCAAACCAAACTTTAAGTGGAGATAGAAAGGAAGAGCTCTCGTCATGACAGAAGTGATCAGAGCAGTAGGAAGACCTCGTCATCACATGGCGTACGTACGCCGTAACAGAGCTTCAAAACATATGGAACTAAGCCAGACAGGAAGAAAAAAGACCATTTCACAACCCTAACTGAGGGTTGGGGCACCAAGACCAAAGGAATCAGCAGACATACAAGACCCAAACAATACCAACGACCACCCTGGCTTAATTGCTATTTAATTACCCTGAACCATAGCTGACTTCGCTCCTTTCCGGTGCTCACGGAAGGTCTCAGCCAGGATCCACCCCATTCAATTAAGGGGTTGGTTGGTTAGTTGGTTCGTTTTGGGTTGTTTTCTTTGAAGCCCGCTGTTACCAGTTGCTGAGCTTCCATCGAAATAATGAGGCTACGATTGGGAACAAATGCATTGCATTTCCATTCGTTTCTGGGTTCTTCTGCATACTGCAAAACAGCATTTTCTGTTTAAAATTGAACCAAATCTGTTGTGGTTTAAGAGGGAAGGGCAAAGCAAATGTCACTTTACTTGAAGGATGCCTTGCTGACTGCCGATAAAATTAAGTCATAGATGCTCTAACTTAATAATTCACTCACTGAATGAGCTCGCTTCAAGCAGCATTATCTGTAAAATGCAGGTCTCCAGGTTGGGCCACTTTAATAGAATCACCAACCTGTCTGAGGACATTGGCTGTAATTGAAGGCTGCAAGGAGCCAGCCCTCTGTGTAGAGCAGTGTCTCATCAGCTTCATGCCTTAACGTTCCCCCCTCACTTGGACCGTTGCAGTCATCACCAGTGGCTACCCCAACGGCCGCCCAGGCCTCCCACAGTCCACCCTCCTCACCACCAGCGGGAGAGAGCTCCAAAACACCGGTGCGGTCACGCTGCTCCCTGATCTAAAACCCTTCAGTGGCCTTGCCCTCGGGATAAGGTCAAATGTCTTCAATGTGGCTCAGTGGGACCCTGTCCAGCCTCAACCACTCCCTCTGTTTTCATTTGCCACGTTGCCCTCCCCTCTGATCAAAAATTGGATTCCCTGATGATTACTTGGGCTCTCACTTGGCTTCAGATATCTTTGTGTGTCCTGAGGGTCCCAGCATTGCAGCCTGAAAGGCCCTCGCCAGTCTGGGCCATGCAGCCTCCACACCTATGTGCCCTGGCTTCCCCTTCTAGCCACAATGGGCTTCTGGCTTCTCTCAAGGTGGGTTCTCTGCCTCAGGGCCTTTGCACTCTCTGCTACTTCTGCCTGAGAGGTTCTTCCTCTTTGTCTGATTATCTTTCTCATTCCTAGTCTGCCATCTGTCTGTACACCCTGTGTTCCTTCTCACCCCAGAGTCTCCCCTCAGACCATTTCTGCTGCCTAGAATGTCCTCCCCTCTTCCCATCTATCTACTTAATCCCCCCTTAGCCTTTATGTTTCAGGTCAAGACATTTAAAAGTAAATGGATGGACTTTTAACATAAGCTTCACCTTTCATTTTAAAGGTTTCCACAGAAATGTAGTTATCTTTCAGCCATATGCTAATCCCCCCCCAACCTTGTCAACAACAGGCATAAAAAGGGAAGCCAAGTTCAAGTGGGAATAATGTGGTTTTCTTTGGTAACGCAAGTCTGGAAATGTTCTGTAGTGTTAAGCAAAGTCTCCTCTTACTTGATACTAAATAAACTTTTGAAAGGAAAAAAAAGTAAGTGGATGGAGAAGTATTTCCTCTCAGGGAAGTCCTCACCAACCCTGATGCCTATGTCCCCCGTGCTATTTTGATAGGTCCCTAAACCTGTTATTCCCAGCACTTACTATAATCACAATTTCACTGTCACTGTGATCAATGTCTTTTTTTTTTAAGATTTTATTTATTCATTTGACAGAGAGAGAGACAGCCAGCGAGAGAGGGAACACAAGCAGGGGGAGTGGGAGAGGAAGAAGCAGGCTCCTAGCGGAGGAGCCTGATGTGGGGCTCGATCCCATAACGCCAGGATCACGCCCTGAGCCGAAGGCAGACGCTTAACGACTGAGCCACCCAGGCGCCCCCAATGTCTGACTTTTGCTTCCTCCTCCACTCAAGCTGAGGCCAGGGCCGCTGGCATCCTGCTCACCACAAGTCCCCACCCAGAGCCTCACACTGCCTGGCACAGAAAACAGCATTTGGTACCTGCTGTGGTCGGCTCGGGTTCCCGATCACCTGCGCAGTGAGCTCCAGCTGAGGGTACTAGCTGAACCCACCCATGCCCTAGCAGGGGTCTCCCCTCCTAGCCGGTGACGGTGACGGGCTAGCCCAGCCCAGCCCCCGGTCTTTGCAAAAGTGACTCGCTCACCTGCAGCGTGCACCCCCTTCCACCTACCCAAGCCCCATCTCCTCCTGCCTGGTTTGGCATGAAAAACCTTCTTCCCACCATCCCACTGACTCACCAAAAAGCGCATTCCGTTTATGATGCCGTGAGGGATGGCTGTCTCTGCTCGTTAAAGTCTCGGGTCACTGAATCATCCGTGCGGCCTCCCCTGCAGCCCTCCCGGCCCCCTGACCCCCAACCTCTGTTCCCTCTTGATGCCGAGTCTTTGTTTAGGCAGATCCATCCACCTCGAATGACCTTCCTGCCCTTGGGCAAGGGAGGCCGGCAGGAAGCAAAATGCCCAGATGTCATCACAGGGGCACATTTTCACCATCAAAACACGGCCATAGTGCAGGCTTCCTCCAATCCCATGGAATGGCTCCTCTTTGCCCTTCACCCCCAAACCCCATCACCAAGTCCTGCTCCAGGAGCCTCCTGGCCAGCCTCCCTGCCTCCAGGTGCTGCCTTCCATGCATCAGGAGCTCAGCGGATCTCCATGAAACACAGCTTCCAACGAGCCCCACCCCAGCCCAGGAGCTTAAGGTGGCTCCCTGATACTCACATCTAAACCCTTCTGCCTAGCTCTCAGGGTCCTCTACAATTCCCCCACCCACCCCAGCTCCCACCTTCTGCTCTAATCACACTGGGCCCCTCCAAGCCCCGGCCACAGATGTTATCCACGTCTTCGTCATCCAGAGCCCAGGGGAAGTCCTCTCTGCACAGAGCAGCCAAGCCTGGGATAACTGCTGCCACGCTCCCTGGGTTTCTGCCTCCAAAATCCCCATTAAAGCATTGCCAGACTGCAGGTTCATCTGGGCTCATTCTTTTTTTTTTTTTTCTTTTCCAACTGACCTTTAACTCCTTGACTGCAAAGGAAGTGATCTCTTCCTCCTCCATCTCCCCAAGGAAGCTTGCGTGGAGCTACTCGCAGAGCAGGACCACAGGGCTAGTATCCGACACACGGTGAGGAGCCCTGGGGCCAGAGCCAATTCTGCCCCGTCCAGCTGGGCCTCAGTTTCCCCATCTGCTAGACAGCAGATGAACCAGGGAGACCTGCACCGTCCAATCCAGGAGCCACTCGCCACATGTGGCCTTGGAGCGCTTGAAATGCAACCAGGCTTGAGATGCGCTCTCAGCCTTTATATTCTATTTTAATACACACAGAATTGCGAAGACTTAGTGCAAAAAATGTAAAGTATTTCATTAATAACGTTTGTATTGTTTCCCTCCTGAAACGACACTATTTTAGATACACTGGGTTAAATAAAATATATTATTCAAACTAATTTCACCTGTTGCTTCCTCTTTTAACGTGGCTGTTAGAAAGTTTTAAATCACTTGCATGGCCCAAGTTTGTGGCTCGCATTCTATTTCTTGTAGGCAGCTCTGGGACCAAACCTCAGGGCTGCAAGGGGCCTGGGAGGCTATGGAGTCTAAAGGCCGCCCTTTCCACACAAGGAAACACCCAGAGAAAGACACAGCCTTGCCCGATGTCACACGGCTGTGAGGCCAGGCAGTGGGGACTGGAACTCTGCTTTCTGGATCCCTGGTTTGTCAGGTGTCTGCCACTAGGGGTACCCACAGGTGGGTGCGCACAGGTGCTTCTCAGTAGCAGAGGTCTCTGGGAGAAACCACCCGACTCTGGAGGCAGCTCTGTGCAGACTCACCCCTACCGCCCTCACCTCCCCCGACCCTGCCCAGAGCTGTCTTCGCCCACTTGCTATGCCGACTGCACGCCCAGACATCCGCAGGGCAGGAGATTTTAGTGGCTAATCGATAGTCCAATAGGCCAGGCTGCAAAGACCCAAACCTAATTATTTTGTTCGGAAACTTGTCTGTAACTAAAAGGCATCTGAGAAATCACTGTCACCATCTCTGTGGGGGGAGAGAAATCCAGTCGTTATGTCCAATTGGATTTATATTGACTGTTGTCTTGTTGTAGATGTTGTCTCCCCGCAAAACCAGCGCTGGGTGCTGCAGGAAAGCACGCACGTACACACACGCACGCACGCAGAGAGCTTTCCCTTTTCCAGGAGCCTTTGAGGAAGGTTCTGGTTCACGCTTTCTGCACAGGAGGCTTGAGCCGCTGCTACCAGGGTGACTTTCTGGCTCTTGTATTTGACGTTCCAGATTTTGCAACCCTAATTCCTCAGAGGGGAGCAGAAAATGAATCCCCTTAAAATGGCAGCATGGAGAGAGCGTCTCCTATCAGCCCAAACAGTCACCAAACCCCCCAAATGGGAGAAAAGACATAAGGATGAGAAAGCTTTTGGAAAATTAGTTAAGATGTTTGTATGTCAAGTCTCTTGCATGACTTCAGAATTGTTGGTCTATAGGAAGAATCTGGAAACCTCCTGAGCGTGGGCACATCAGGGCCTATGAAGTAAGTGGTGGTCACTCTTACAATGAAACACCAAGTAGCCACTTAAGAAAATTAGGTAGCGCAGTGTTTACCGTAGAAAAATAGCCAAGAGACGTTATTCTCCGGTGCAGTCAAACTCACAGGACAGCATGCCTGTTACAATCCCATTTAGGAAAACAAGCACATTTATTAAAGAGGCTCCACGTGCCTGCACTGTCGCAAAATGCACACAGCTGGGTTCTGGGGGGTGTTGGTCAACCCCCAGGGTGCTCATGGAAATCAGTTCCAGGGAGTGAAATGGGGGGGGGGCGTGTAGAAGGGCGAAGATCTTTATTTTCCACTTGTAATTGTATGCCCTTCTTTATTCTTGAAGTGTTACTTTCCACAAGCTTTTATTGCTTCTTTCTCATACTTTTTATTATGAGGTATACTCATAGAAGAGGGCACAAAACATATTACTTAGGTGTGAAGAAGAGATGTTCAGTGAGCCCCGTGTGAGTCCCATCCAGGTGGAGACGTAGAAGGCTCAGAGCCCCTGGGGGGCCTCTCCTCCATCACAATCACCTCCCTTTCCTTCAAAGTAAGCACTCTCCTGACTTACTTGATGACATTTTCTTTGTTCTCCTTCTCCTTGTTCTTGCTCTCTTTTGATGGACATTTGCATTGTCGGTCAGTGATAAATAATGCCACAGCGAACAGTCCCTATGACCACACCTTTTCATATCTGTGCAATTATCGCCTTCAGGAGAGCCCCTAGGAGTGGCATATGAGGTGGCATACGGGGTCAAAGAGCAGGAAATTTCACAAGTAAAGCCCATTTCAGTCTTCCATAGCTGTTCTCTGCAGAGCACAGTGGTTAGGAGGGTTTAGAGAGGTCCTGGCTGGTATCTTCTCTTCCATTTGTCTCCTCTAAGACCCTGGTCACCTCCCCTCATCCCCTGAGCCTCTGTGCTTCCTCCCCTAAAAAGCAGATGATAATTCCCATTATCCTGCCTCAAGTGGCACAATGTCTGGAAGGTGCTGGAAGCCTCAGAGCAGTAAGGGTGGTTCCCACCTGGGGTGTGTCCCAGCCAGCTGTCCGTGTCACAGAGCCCTGGTCAGCATAGCGTGAAGGTTCTGGAAGAACACTGGGTGAATAGAAACTGTCAGTGTGTACTCCACAGTTCTCCTCCAGAGTCCACCCCACCCCTCCTGCCTCCAGTCCCACACTGGGCCAGTGCTGTCCCTCACGGACTCAGCTTCTGGCTCCGAACACCCGTCTCCCTAGAAAATCATTTTGGTTCCTTTTAAAAATCCAAAGTCTTATTATTTTCTCAAGGAGAAGTCTGTGTTGTTGTTTTTCTGTCGTCCGTTGAACTCCGCTCCAATGAAGCAGTTGCCACTGTCGTGCTAGGGGAGTCTCCATGAGAGACCAAAGGAAGAAAACCGTTGAAGAAACGAAAGAAACGGGGATGAGGTTGTTAAAAATGGTGGCCCTCAGAGTGGCCCATTAGTGCGGATGTCTGCGGCAAGCCTCTCCCCAACCAAACCTTAGACGTGCTCCTCGGAGCCTTCTTTCCAACTAGGCCTGGCTCTTGGGCCTGTCTTCAGCCCGTCTAGTTCAGCTGCAGCAAGAATCTTCTAAATCAGTCTAGCAAGGACCACCCATCCTTGGTATCTGATCACCCTCCATATCTGGTTAAATTCCACACCCTTCACTCTGGATGTCTGATCACCCTGGTCGGCCTTCATCGAAAATCCTGTTAACTGGTTTCCATTTCCTCCAAATATGTGGCCAGCAGGTCCTGGTTCCAGGCTCATCGCGCAGCCGTGTGAGAAGGTGAAACAGCTCGTCCATCGACCGGCCTGCTTCGGGCATCTTCCCTCTGCTCCCCGCAGCTCACATTTCCCCAGAGGATGAGGGAGGGGTGGGGTGGCAGGCCTGGAGTGTGGCAACCCAAAACTCCACACATCCCCAGAAGAAGGGGTCCCCCAAGGTGTTGAAGCCAAGGGGTCCCTAACCCTATGTGGCCGGTGGCAGGGGGGGTGTCTCTGCTGCAGCCCCACCGTGCCGTGCACTCCGGACCATGCCGTGCAAAGCAGGGTGTGGCCTCTGCTCCCCGGGATCCTCTGATCTCTGGATGGACCCCATGATAATAAGGCAAGAGGGCAAAATGTCAACAGCCCCCACGTAGTGGGGTAACTTCGCCAAGTTCAGGGTGTTTTGAATAGAAGCTGTTCTCTAACCCAGAATCTCTCTGTTTCTCACATCCATTTGGCCCAATAAGACTTAGCTAAAGAAATAAATACAAGGGGACTCAGCCTTGGGGCAAAAGCATCAGCTTGAAACGCCACTGGACCCAGGTGGTGCCCGGCCCTAAATGAGCTTGTTTGGTTTTGCTGTATTCCTTAAGCTTTCCTGCGTCTCCTCAAGACAAGAGACAGTCAATAAAACACCCTGGCCCCGACCTATTTCCCGCTTCCCTGCCCAGACAGTGTAAATGGCTTTTGGGAACAACTCAGGTCGCCTTTGCCATGGGGGCCTGGTGTCCTTCCGCCTCTAGGGGAGGGAGAGGAGGTGACAGAGGGCCGGCTCTGCACACTGCCCACTGGGCTCTCCCGCATTTCAGGAGAAAACCCAGGAAGGGCCGAGGGTGAGGGGCAGGGCCCAGAGAAGAAGCAGCACCAGCAGGGCTCCCAGCACCTCATCTAGAGAGTTCTTCGACACACACTGTGTTCTGAGACTGCACGGTCCGGCCGGGCAGAGACGGCAGACCCGGATCACCACGGGCAGGTGCATCGAGGCCAAGGTGGGCGGGGGGAGCTCTGAGGAGGGCGTGTTCCTGAAGGCTGCTGGCCCAGGTGAAGTCCCATGAGGAAAGGGTGAGGACGGGGCTTTGAGGCCGGGCTAGGATCCCAAGTCTGAGAAGGGCAGGTGCCTAAAGCCCTGGGTCTGCTCTCTTTCCAACACTCAGTGAGGTTCCTGACTTTATTTAAAATGAAGGCAGGACATCAGTCATCCAGGAGATAAACGTGGGAAATGCAGCCTCGCTTCTTCTGTGAGTCGGTCTCTATGTGTCCTAACAGCCTGGGGGTCTGCAGTCTCCTTAGCTGTCAATGACATGGAACATTCCATCTGGAAAAAGCCTTAGGGAATCCTTGCCTGGTGGTTTTCATTCCTAGCCCACCCTCCCCCCAACTTTCTTTTAAGTTACAAACTTCTTTCTTCAACCAAAATGCTACCGGGAAGTAAAGCACATAAAACAGCAAAGCGAAGCTACTCGGTCACGGTAGGTGACTGGGATCTTCTTTCCGCATGAAAACCCTTGGGCCAAGTCAGCCCCATTTGTTTTACACTGGGGAAACTGAGGCACGGAGCAGCGATCGGGTCGGTCTTATACCACACTGAATCTCCAGCGCCAGCCTGGGTGCTGGCACACAGTAGGCGCTCAGTCAGTACTGGCTGGATGGTGACAGCCGGGAGGTGCTGACCACCTCTGTTTGGTCATCTCTGGTTCACTACACATGCAGTTAGCTTTCTAAAGAGACTACGGGGGTGGGGGGGAGGGCTGCAACAGCAGACAGGCCCCCTAATTGCCTATGTTTTGAATTTATAACATTTGAAAGGGTTTCATTCTCTGATCTCAATGGTAAGAACAAAAGCAGAGCATAAAAGGGCCAAAGAGGATGAAAAGAAACCACAATTTGTGTCCAAGATGGAGGTGCCCTTTGTTGTCTGGCTTCCAAGCTACTCCAAAGTTCTCTGCTGAACAGACACACATCCGTCACCATGGCAACAACGGCGCGCCTGGGCCTCCCAACCCTGGACAGGCCTCCTGCCAGCCGTGCCCTGTGCCTGGCCTGGCCTGGGAGCTGGGTGCAGGAGGACATAGGGGCTATCGTGGGTGGGGAGCCGGGGACCCGCTCAGCCTGGCCCCTCTGTCATCCCGCTGTCTTATGGGTTCTTCGTGGGGAGGAGGGGAATGGCCTGGGCCGCCACCTCCATCAGACGTATCTTCACCCACTCTGCACCTGTTCATCAGAGATGCTCTTCCCGAGTCTATGCCTCTAGCGCCCGGCACACCACCAACAGGGGCCGGTGAATGAATAGACCACCGGAGTTAGCTGGGAGCTTCTAAAATATCCACGTGAAGGGCCTTGCCTGCAACTGGCCGCATCAGGGAGCTAGACTCAAAATGGGGGCTGCACACGCGCCTCTCAAGTCCCAGTGGAAGAAGGGAAGGCCAAGTCAAGACAGCCGCCCAGGCTTCTGTCTGGAGCAGCTTGGAAGGGTGGGACTGCCCTCCCCGGGTGGGCAAGAGTGGGGGCCGAGGGCAAGTTTGGGCTCCATCTTGGACATGTCAAGGTGAGCCGCTGGGGAAGCAGGTATGAATCCAGAGTTCTGGGGTGAAGGACTAGAGATGGGTTTTATATCCACTAGAGACCACAAGGGAGGGAGCGGAGCCGGGTCTCAGGTGTGAGCTCCGGGGCACAGGGGGACAGCAAAGGCCATGAAAGAGAGTGTCAAAGGGTGCGGTGCAATGGAAGCCAGGAGAAAGTGACAAGCTCGGGCTGGGGAAGAATGACAGCTGTGCACAGGGACCCCAGCATGCAAAGAGGGGAGCTGGGAAAGAATGCCTCCCACCCCTGGAGTGCTGCGGTGTTAGCTGCAGAATGCGCCCCACCTGGCTGGGGGTACACATCCTGCCTGAGCCCCCATGATCCGGACCACCCCAGAACCACTGGGGGACCCACTGAAAGCGTCCTGCACACTGAGTCTAAACACACCCTTTCCACCTTGCAGGCAGTGGGGGTGCTGGAGAAAATGGAAATGTGCCATTTTCTGCCTCCTAGTCATAGTAATGGGGACAGTTCGAATTTTTTTAAGAGCTTGCAAAGCTGGACACTGGGCTTCCACACTCCCCATGGCTTATCTTGTTCGATCCTCACAACCCTTTGACGTAGGTACTATTTTTACGTCAATTCAGCAGGTAAAGAAACCTACCAAGATTCAAGGCTGGCCAAGCAACCTGTCACCACAGGCAAAGGTCTGAACTACTGAGCCACACTGCTCCTTCCTGGTCAGCGTGACACTGACGGGTGCTCTGGAGGAGGTTTCTGAGCTGGCCATCCAATTGCCTTCCTCTTCACTCTTTCTATTAGTCACCTTGTTTCTGGGCGTCTCTGGATAGCGAGCAGTCCTGCCACCTGGCAGAAACCAGGACACAGATCTTGTTAGATTACTTTAAGGTTATTTTAAGGTTACTTTACAGTGTGCACAGGCTGGTGTGGCAGGAAGGGACTTGACACCCCGTGGAAACGTGTCTGGAGGATGTTGGGAAAGTCAGCAGGAGGCTGGCTGAAGGAGCTGTCCCCTTGGACATCGTTTCCTTTCAGCTGGGGTGAGGGGGATCTGGTTTTACGGATGTTCATTCTACTTAAGGGCCTCCTATAAAGAACACAAAAGTACCCAATCCAAACCAGGTGCAAACACGAATATTTGTTTAGAAAGAGAACAAATAACAAATTACAATGCTGACAAATGCAAAAACACACCCCCGTGTGGCCACATTGTCAGAGCTCCTCCTGGCCCCGGGAGGTCCCTGAGCTTGTTTCCTTAGCTTCCAGGTGGATCACCTCTGTCCTTCACACACTGGCCTTGATCAGAGTCAGGGGAAGTCTCTGATTCTTAGTTTCAAGCACTGCCTTCTGGGGCTTGGTGCAGCCCACCCAAACTGGGGAAGGGGCGGTATTAGAGAAGGTTCCGGTAGTTCTGACCTGGGCCCATCCTGGTAGTTTGGCACAAGCATTCAGGGGCAAAGGCTCTGATCTGAACCCTGACTTTTACCTTCTCTGTCGACTACCCACAGGGATTTATTCACACGACATATGTTTGCCACGTACCTACTAGGAGCCCGCATCGCACTCGAGCCTGGGGTGTATCACCGTGATGAACCACACCAATACAGCTAAAAAGGTTTCGATTTGCAACATGGGCAGAGAGCCTGGCACATAGTAGTTGCTCATTAAATGTTGGTTTCCTTCCCTTCGTCCCATCCACCAAGCACCCTCAGAAGCTGAGGCCCAGGTCAAAGCAAAGCATCCAGCAGCCCCCAAGCCAGTGTCCTAGGGGACCAGGTCACTCCTACTTCCACCCATCAAAGCAACACCTGCTCTTTTGGTGACCTGGCAGGACACGCACACCCTGGAAGCAGGACCGCAGGGGCTGTCCTGACCACTCATCTCCTCCAAGCGACCCAGAAGCAGGCGTCCAGTTGTTGGAGCCGCTCAGAGGAGCAGAGTAACAGCCAGAAGTAGCACACTGGGTCAGGTCTCCTGACTCCCAGACCCTCTGTCCCCAGTGGCCCACCCAGAGGCCCTCCCCAAGCCTCTTCCTGTCCGGTCTCACCTGGTCCGGCCCTGGGCCCCCTCCCTTAGGACAGTGCTTCCAACCCCACCAGGGGAGAATTACCTGACAGCGGAGTCAGAAACAGGAAACACACCCAAGCCAACAGCACAGCGGTCCGTGGGCATCACGCATGGAGCCTCCTACCTAGTGACTTCGGGGGGAACAGCACAGCTGCACATTGCAGAAGCTTCCAAGCATCCTTCTGGCAGGCTTGCGACAGTCTGCTGGAGGACCCTGCCCTCCAGACTGAGGTAGTGGATCGGGGAAGTGTCCAGGGCGAAGGGCACTAAAGATGGAATTAGGGACAGGTTACCCCGTCAAGTGGCCAGGACGCAAGTGCTAACATTTCCGGCCCCGACATGGGCTTGGCAGGACATGTGGTTTGAGGAGCAGGGGACAGGGACGGTGGTCCTTGTCGCCCCCTCTCTGGGGGTCATGCCAGGACCGGAATCCAAAGCGCCCGGTGTAGACCGCTGCTCTGAGAACAAGGGTTCACAAATGTGCCGCCTCCCCAGATGTCCGCGGCGGGGGTAAGGCGAGGAGCCTTCTCTCTGGGAACCGCAGCAAGGACAGAAGTCCGAGGCGTCCGCTCTCGCTGGGGAGGGAGGGGGGGGGGCCTTGGCGGAAGACAGGGTCCGAGGCTCCCTCCCGGAGGCGCGAAGCCGCGGACGCGCCACCTGCTGGCCTCGGAGCGCGGGGCCCGAGCGGTCTGGTGGCGCCACCTGCTGGCTGCTCTGGGGAGCGCGGTCCAGCCGCCGGACACCGTCCTAGTGGGAGCGGTTCCTCCTTCGGTTTCCCTAACCTACGAAGCTCCGAGTCCCCACCCCACCTGGCAGCACCGGCCAGGACCGATTGCCCTTCCCTGGGCCGTGCTCGCTCTCGTAGACCCCAGGATCCGCGGGGATTGGGCCTCCCAGGACGGCTCCTTCATCCTTGACCTTCCCCCATCGTCTTTGGCTGTGTCATCCTGAGAGAACTGCTTAACATCCTAGAACGGAACTTCGGTTTCTTCTTCTGTTGATAAAACGGGGGGGGGGGGGGGTGGAATCTAACAGTACCATGTGGGGGGTGGTGCACAACTGGACAGGGTGACGTCCACAGCCGCTGGGGCAGCGCCTCCCACCAAAGGCTTTGGTCCAGGTGCCGGAAGGTCAGAGACAAGCTGTGCGTCTGCACCGGGAGGTTCTGCCCGCTGACCGGGGATGCAGTAGTGATCACTGAAATACTCCCTTCTGCCTCCGGTCCAGGAGCTTCCGGGCCACTTCCAAGTCCCCTAGTTCCCCAGGCTGACTCTAGCCAAGCTGAGACCCTGCAGCCCTTCCTAGAGAGCCCAGGGCTACTCGGGAGTTTGCTCATGAGCCCCCAGGTGAGACCCAGCCGGGCAGGAAGCAGCCTCCCCTGATCACCAAGACATACCCTGGGTTTGGAGAAGACAGCGTGTTAGCTCTTTGGGGGACAGGGTCCATTCCAGTCTGCAGGAGGCCTTCCTGGTGGGAGGGTCTACCCCTTCAGTGTCCTTTCCCCATCCAGAAGACCTCATGCCTTCCCCCAGGTGACTGTCCCCAAGTCACCAAAAGAGCAGGTGTCCTGCCAGGTCACCAAAAGAGCAGGTGTTGCTTTGAAGGGTGGAAGTAGGAGTGACCTGGTCCCCTAGGACACTGGCTTGGGGGCTGCTGGGTGCTTTGCTTTGACCTGGGCCCCATAGACTGGTGACTGTCAGGGAGGCTGTGAATGCAGCAGTTAGAGCAGTGGTTTTCAAGCTTGAGAATCAAACATTCTGAATCCAACATCAGCATCCTCTGGAGGGTTTCTTAAAACATCACTGAGCTCCCTGTCCAGCATTCTGATCCAGGAGGTCTTGGATGGAGCCTGAGGATGTGCATTTCTGACAAGTTCCCAGGGGGATGCTGATGCGGGTGTTCCACTGAGAACCACTGAGAGTCCGATTAGACCCGGGCGTGAATCCTGGCTTTGCCACTTAGTAGCGGTGAAGCCCTGAGCTAGCTATTTGCCTTGGCTTCCTCACCTGTAAAATGGGCACCATTCTCTCAGCGCTATAGGGAGCGTTAGTAAGATGATGCCCACATGAGGACTCAGCCCATAGACCTGGATATCGTAGGTGTGCAGTAAGTGGTGGCTGACCCCCTTGGCATTTGTGCGGACCTAAGCCCCGCCTTCAGTCCCCCTAGATGTGTGCGGCAAACACTGCAGAGCAAGGCTGGGAGGATTACAAGAGAGCAAGAACAGTGATGATGGGCATGCCTGGGGGGCTCAGTCGGTTAAGTGTCTGACTCTTCATCTCAGGTCAGGTCTTGATCTCAGGGTCATGAGATTGAGCCCCTCATTGGGCTCCACGCTGGGTAGAGCTTACTAAAATAAAATAAAATAAAATAAAATAAAATAAAATAAAATAAAATAAAATCTAAAGAACAATGATGATGGAAAAAGACACGATCACTTAGCAGGGCAGACCCAAGTTTGGAGAGGGCCCAGCTACAGTACTGCAACTAAGGAAGGGATTACAGTGGGTGCAGTGAGAGCAAGGGAGAGACTGCGGTAACCACTCCCAGGAGTAGGGGGTCACTACCCAGAAGAGGTGCCATGTGTGCTGAACCTCAAAGATGTCTTCATCTTTCCTGGATAAGAGAAAGGCATTCAGGCCAAGAGAGCAGCTAGTGCCATGGTTCTCAACTCTGGCCACACACTCAGATCACCCCAATTCCCACCTACCCAGCTGGCACCCAAGACCAATGACTGAATCTCTTGGAGAGGGGAGGGAGGTATGTGAATTCTTCGAACCCCTTGGGTATTAGTACAGGCAAGGTTGAGAACCTCCCCCTCCCCCCCCCCAGCAAAGCCTTGCAGGAAAGAATTCACATTCCTGCACAGGGATGCGGAAGTAGGTAGCCCAAGGTGGCTGGAATACGGGGTGCATACGGGCAAGAAATGAGGAGCAGGAAGGCATGCTGGGCCATTTCCCCAGAACCGCAGAAGAACACCCGCAAGTGGAATAAGCAAATGATCGTGACGCCTCATTTACATAACACGCATCCCTGACAACCTGCATGTTTGCCTTCGAACAGGACTTGCTATTGCCTCCAGAAGGGAGTGGCTGAGAGATTCGAAGCCACCTGTATCACCTCCGTGCTTCCGAGGATGTATCTGACTCATCTTTGGAATCCTCTTTGAGAGTGGAAAGCAGCAACCACTCCTTAAATGTTTGTAGAACTGAGCGAACCTAGAATAGCCCTTCGGCTCGGTCATGTGCCCTCATGTGAATGGCCAGTCTGGATTGAGCTTCGAGTTCAAGGAGCTTTGCTGCACCCGGGCCACTGTGATTTCGGGGATGTCAAGAAACCCCATAAAAACCCTAATCCTGGTGAGCTGCCACCTGAAATGCCATTTTCGGTGCCTTATGTCTCTCAGCGGGTCTTGCTCACACCTTGTCAATTCCCTTTCCTGAGACAGGTCTTGAAAAGTTCAAGGGGCAGGAACCTCATCGTTGTGGGGAGGAGAAGGAAAGATCCAGAAAAGAAGACCCGAGGCCCCTCTGAGAGCTGGCCCTTGGCAGTGACCTGAACTTAAGGCAGAACAGAAAAGGTTCAAAAGGTAGATGCTTCCTTTCCTTTCTAATTGGAATCTCCCGGCACTTTTTATTGGCTTTTGCAATTTTTGTGCTATACCCTAGAGCAAAGTTCACCACTTAGCCAGGGACTGATTTTTCGAATCACTGGATTTCCAAGAGTCTCTCAAAGAAGTTTTCCAGAAACACTGATTCTCTCAAATAAGACATTTCTCATAACCAACCGAGGAACTAGGAAGACTCTCGTACTACCCCAGGCATGTCCACACACTGACTTGTTACATCCTCTCCCCCGCTGGGCTTCCCAGGAGTGACTCTGAGACAAAGATCTGTGTGCAAGTGGGTCTTTTGGGGGTGATCTCAAGAGGAGGGAAGAAATGAAACCGAGATGAAGGAGGCCAAGACAGCCGATGGAGGTGAGCAACTATGGCTCCATTCCACTGGGGACCTCGGGGAGACAGTGTTGGATCCGACCCAGAGTCAGCCCGTGGGAGGGCCAAGCAGTCGGACACCACCATCCGCCTGCTCCTGTCAGCTGTTGATGGAGGGGTACGCCCGGGAGCGCTCACCCCTGGGCACTTCTAGCCTGCCGCACACATGCCCATGCTTTAGTGACTAGAGACGGTCCGCAGGCAAAGGAAGGTGGAGTCCCAGGGCATAAGAGTGGGGCACCTACAGCACCTGCCACACAGCCCAGCTCATTCACGTGCCAACTCAATCAGGAACAGCTCAGGAGCGTATCCCGCCCTGAGCGCCAACCCTCTCCCGTAGCAACCATCCGCCCGGGCATGAACATCTGCACACATCTGCTCATTCAGGAGGTGCCAGCCGTCCACCTTAGTGAGAACACTGGTCTACACAGAATCTGGCACTCAGAATATCCCAGGCCCCCAGGAACACAGGTGACAATCCCACCCTGGCCTCGTGTATTGCACGTGGGCTGGGATCGGGCTGATCTTGCACAGATCCGTGAAGCCATTCAAGAAAACAGGCTGTTCAGAGTCGCTCTGTTTCATCGAGGGTGAACAGGAGCAGCTCGGGAAGATGTTAACTGAGCTGAAAGCACAAATTGCAAGAGCAAAGGTAATTTTTTTCTGGTGACTCAAGAAAAGCTAGGACATTCGTAAGGTGCTTTCATCTACATTAAGTGGAACGTTTGAAAAGTGAAGATGGGGCTCCAATTAACTGGGCTTTGGAGGATGGTGAGAGTTTCGGTATAACGTCTTGATATGAAAGTCATTGGCCACGTTTCTGCTGGGCCTCAGGACCAAAATCAGCCCTCATGCTGGATTTGTCTCTGTGCCCCAAGGTCTCAGGGGACAGGCTGCAGGGACACCAGTTCCAACGTCCCTGGACCCCAAAAGACAACGCGAGGAAACCAGCTCAGCTGGCGTCTGTCACACAAGAGATGGTGGAGATTTCACTTTTTAACCGGGTGGTAAAATACCCCTTTCGCAAAGAACAGCATGAGATTTTTGTAGATGTGAATCAGCCTGTTTTGCACCAACTTGAAAGCAATGCACACGATCTCCATCCCGATGATGATATAAACGGAGAAGAACAAGAAGAAGTGGGGGTGCTCTAAAACGGTGTCCCCGAACCCAATGGTGGTCAGTGTGACGAAGCAGAAGTAGAAGGCGTTCTCGAAGTCCAGCTTCTTCTCCCAGATGGGGAGGATGGCGGCCGCACAGGAAATGTAGGCGAACACAAGGAGGGCGATGACCGGCAGGGGCACGTCCAGCTTCTCCACCTGCCGTCCCACCTGATCCAGATTGCTGATGACCGAGTAGGAGAGTCTCCCCGACAGCTCGGGACATGAGTTACTCCTCTCCACGGCCCGCGGGGGCGGGTGCAGCGTGTTCTGCTTCTCTCGTGCAAGAAGTCTCTCGAACAGATCCGTGTTGCTGCTGGGGGTGGAGGGACACGGGCCGGGTTTGGAGCCCGGAAGCTCTTGGGCATCTATGTTGATCCTCGGGACAGCTTCGCCCGCAGGCATGGTGGCCGGCCTTCTGCAGAGCAGGCGGGAGCACCACGCACGAAGGGGAGGCAGGAAGAATGGGAGTTTTTGGAGCCGATTGTAAGACGTGGACAGGATGGTGGCCAGGATGTCACCCATGTCCGTGAGGACGAGGAACATCAGGGGGATGCCAAAGAGGGCATAGAGCATGCACAGGTATTTGCCGAGCCGGGTGACGGGGTAGATGTGGCCGTAACCTGAAAAAGAGGACAGAGCCCAGGGTGGTTGTCTGCTCTTCCCCCTGCCCCCCAAAAAAGCTTTAAAGAGACCTTCTGTCACTTCTCCTTCTTGGTATCATGGTTTACACAATGCGTTTGAAAATATTCATCTTAAAGCATTCATCCGCCATCTGGCCTTGGGCTCGCTTTGGTGGGAGGAGAGAGAGGTGAAACTCAGCTTCCCTTTAGGATAAGAAGCTATCCATGTCCAGATCTTTGACCCAAGATGCCCCAGGCAGGGGACAAGCATGTCTGGGACTGAGCTGATCGCTTTTCATTTTGCTGCGGCCATTCCTAAGCGTCCACACGGCAGGATGAATGCAGGGGAGAGGCGGCGGCGACGGCTTTGCCATCACACCCACCTCCCCCTTCATCTGCCACAAAGGCACCTGTTTTTAAGAAGCCACCCTTGTCCTCCCCGGGATGTCTGGCCCTCTCGGTTTATCCGTCCCTCTGTAACAGGCCGTTAGTATGTGCCAACGGTGTACAGCGTGTGCACAGTAAGAGCGACAGCGGGAGGATGGAAGGAATGAAATACCGTTGCTGCCCTCTGAGCCGTTGTGGTTTAGCAGGTTAGACACACACATTCACAAATGCTCGTGAAGTGGTGAGGATCCCAGCATCTCGAATCTTACCAACCTGAGTTCGAATCCCAGCTCTGCCACTTACTAGAACGTTACGTGACTTTGGCTCATATTTTCCAGTTTTTTTGTCTGTAAAATAGGGTGGCAATCCCTGCTTTGTATCCCGACCAGCCTGAAGGATGACATGAGACCAGGGCCTGACCCATAGGGGGCAGCTGAGGAATGCTGGCGTCCCCGCCCCCAGGCTGATACTAGCTTCCGGTCGCGCTCACTGTGGGCTGGTATTGACCCACCTGCAGAGGCAGACATTGTTATCACCATTCACAGGTGGGGAAACTGAAGCTTGGAGAAATGGAGCAACCCGGCCAAGAGCACTCAGTGATAAAGAGTAGAGTCGGCGATCAAACCCCTAGACCCACCCAGCTGCCACACCAGCACATCCCCACCGGGCCAGGAGCACCAAGGAGGTGGGACCTTGCAATCCGCAAGAACCAGTCAGCCAAGCAAAGGGAGGGGGCACTGAGGCTTCTGTGCTCTTCAGGAGCCCCCGTCCTTCCATCACCCCATCCGTGACCCTCCTGTCTACAGCAGGGCAGGAGCAGAGAGACGTCAAACCCCACAGCCCAGGTAGCTGGATCTTCTGGAGTGAGCGAGCTCAGTGACTGCAACAAAATGAGGGAAAAGCTTTTGTATTAAATGCCTATGTTTAATTTTTGATGTCATAAAGGATGATTAATACAGGAAAACCTAGGCCAATTATGTAAATTGATTTGAAGGCACTTGCTCGGCTGGCTAAGCCCCAGCCTCCTCCAGGGCTCCAGCTCCCTGTGGCCGAGTCTGGTCTCAGGCTCTGCCTTCCAGGAACACACACGTGTTCAGGTGGCCCACCCTCACCAGGGTCCTGGGAGAGGGCCGGGAACCACAAAGGGTCTCATCAGCTGGCATCCATCCCAGAGCACGCCACGCCACCCTCAGCTGATTCCACGAGGCACCATTTGGTGGCAGGGGCAGTTAAATCTGAATGTGCATTCATAGCGTATGTGCATATTGAGCGCTAACTGCATGCACTGGGGACACAGTGGTGAGGTCTCCAACCTCGCTGAGCTTCTGCTGTAATGGGAGAGGCAGACATGAATCAAATAACTACCCTGGTGAGTCCGCTGTGGCAGATGGAGCTCAGTAACCGCACATAAAGGAGCAGACTGTTCCATGAGCCATTAGAACGAAGGCGCCCATCCTGGATTCGCATTTATTGAGCACCTACTTTATGCCAGGCACTTGTGGGTGGGCTTGGGGGTAGAATGAGAAACAAGCAGAGGTCCTGTCCTCTGGGACTTCTAGTTGAGAAGGAAGCAAGGCCTTGAGCAGAGCTCTCCACCACCCGCAGGAGGTGGCGAGGACCCGACAGGTGTACGTATGCACCAGGGGACAGGAATGGAGCCCGCATTGGCTAACCTTCCCATCGGAAACCCAGGTTTGTTCCCTGGGGCAGGACTTGCTGAGACAGTGCCAAGGGTTCCAAATGCCTCTGTTTCCCTTCCCTGTTCTCTGAGGGTCTCCAGCAGCTCCGGCCCTCCCCTCAAGGAGAGGAGGTTGCAGAAGTGACCTCTGCACCCTGTTCAGGCTGAGGAGATGAAGGTGAAGGTGGGGACTTAGAAGGAAGGTGACCCGGGAGGGGGGGGATGACCATCTGCCCAGTTTGCCTAGGGCTGAGGGGTTTCCCAGAGCTCCTGACTTTCTGTGCTAGAATGGTGACAGTCCCAGGGGCAGCTGGTCACTCCAGCCATGAAGGGAGGTGTGGACAGATTCTCTGGAGCAGGGGAGATGAGAGAGGAGGGCAGCTGGAGCTTCTCCTGGAGGAGCAGGAGCTCAGAGAGGGAGTCCTGGGGGAGCCCGGGCCCTGGGTATCAGCAAAGATTCCTGTGCCAAAGCTGGTCAGGGGCCATCAGTCCTTAGGAGGTCAGCAGTGGCCGCGAGGGCCCAGAGATGGGGACCACCCTGTTTTCTAGATAGTGGATAAGCCCCCTGGGTTCTTGTGCACCCTCAGGCAAGTCAGGAGAGGCTCCACAGTGGAAACCTCTCAGCTTCCAGGACAGGGGCCCAGGGTCAGATCTAGTTTAAAGAAAAGAACATCCCATTTCTAGAATAAAGTACCTTTTAGAGTGAAAATTCCCTGCATAGCCAAATCCCTAATGCCGGCAACCACCATTATTACCGCATTTAATGGACAAGGAACAGGGAAGTCAGGTGACCTGTCTGGGGTGGCACAGCTCAAAGCTGACAAGGATGTGCACCCCTTACCTGAAGACTTCCTCTGTCCACCTGCCACCCCAGGGTTCTCCTTGGCAAAGGTGAATTTAGTGGATTTAAGCTGGAGGTGGCTCCCTCTGGGTAGAACACGTTTAGACTCTAGGAGATGTGCCATATTCCAGAAGATGCATCAAGGAAGCAAACCTCAGAGCGCACATGACCCCTGTGAAGGAAACTGTATAAACTGCACCAATTACTGAATGCTGAAATGCATAACAGAAAATCCTATCATTTCTTATAATGTATTCATATATTCCAATACGGTCAGTTCACTCCACTTAGGCTGTGAGTATCTAATAGCCCATGCACTTTACTTTCTTCCTTTTTTTTTAAGTAGGCTCCACGCCTAGCATGGAGCCCCATGTGGGGCTTGAACTCATGACCCTGAGATCAAGACCTGAGCTGAGATCAAGAGTCCAAAACTTAACAGACTGAGTCACCCAGGCGTCCCCACGCACTTTACTTTCTAATCCAAGGGGACTGACCCAATTGGAAATGACTGGGGATTGACCAACCTCACACCTGCCAGGTGTCCCTTTTTCATCAAAGCCAGGTGCATTAAGGGTGACCCAGAGATGTAAGGCAGGAAGCACTTCGAACACTGTTATTGATTACAGGCAGCGGAGAACCTCCCCGACATCCTCTTCCACTTGTAATTACTGGACAGCATGATGTCCTAATTGATTTGATAGTAGCATCGCTTTCTTGGGATTTAGACCAAGATAATGCATTTCCATTAGATCAGTGGTTCACGGCCTGCACTCCCATTAGAATCACCTGGAGGGCTCTGAAAAATACCGAGGCCTGGGTTTGTCCCTAGAGACTCTACTTGGATTGTCACGGGGTCCAGGCTTGGGAGTTTCTAAAAGATAGCCCGATGATTGCAATGTGCAGCCAGGGCTGAGAACCCTGGACCCGGGTCAGAGCTTTGCAAACTTCAGTGCGCACCGGGATCACCTGGAGAGCTTGTTAAATACAGATTTCTGGGCCCCATGTCCATAGTTTCTGGCTCAGTGGGTCTAGGATGGGGTCTGAGAACGAATTCTCTCTTCTAACAAGTTCTCAGGTGATGCTCATGCGTGCTAACAGGTCCAGGGACCACCGCATTCGATCAGTTCTCAACGGGCGCAATTTTGCCCCGCCCCCCGGGGGACATTTAGCAATGAGGAGACAGCAGGGGAAGAGGTGGGGGCATCGGGTGGGTGGAGGCCAGGGAAGCGACTAATCATCCTACAATGCGCAGGACAGCCCCCACCACGAAGAATCATCTAACTCCAGACGCCCACAGTGCCAGCCCAGAAAGCCTGGTTAGCTCAATCCCCTGAAGTTCTGGAGGAAAAGGAAAACAAACTGAACCCCTTTGCTCGTCTCCACTATCTTCCTTGGGGCTGCTGCTTCCCTGTCACTGTTGCTCCACTGAGCTGCGGGTTGCCCTGGAAAGGCCAGCTGCGCCCTGCCCCTGCCTTGCTGGCAGTGACCTCCCTCCCCTGAGCCTCAGCTCGCTGCTAAATGCCACAGCGCCTACCCGTAGGTTGTCCTGTCATGCGGATTAAATAAGATCACGCATATAAAGCCTGCGTGCACCATGCCCAGTGCTGGTAAGGGCTCAGGAGCGCAGCGGTCCGCGGTGCTCTTTCTGCCCCTTTCTGGTCCCTCCCTGCCTGTAGCATCGAGGTAAGGGGAAGAGACCGGCTCTGAAAGAAGCCATGTGGGGGCGCTCTTGGACACAAAGCCTGTTGCCACAGACCCTGGGTTCTTCCCCCAGCAACGGTTCCTTCATCTTTCCTGCGGTACCCCTGCTCCCCCACCTGATTTAGGGATAGATCCAATTGGTCTAAGTCATTCTGGGAATCTCATCCCCTTGCCAGGACTAGCTTAGGCGTGGGAGGTGTCTAGGAAGAGTTTTTGGAGGGAGGCGATGGCCGGCCCTTTCTCAGTCTATGAGATCCAGTGACGCAGCAATGGGAGTGGACGTTGGTGACCTGCTGAGCAGGATGGGGGAGAACCTGACACTCAATGCCATGGCTGAGCTGCACGTCTACCAGCCCCAGAGCTGTCTGCACTGGGCTTCTTACTCCAGAGGGAACACGTTTTCCTTGCAGTTGGAGCCAGTTGGGTTGGATTTCCCTTTAGTGGCAGCTGAGCGGATCCTGGCTGGCACTTACATTTATCCTCACACTGATCTGAAAGGCAGGCCTGGGAGGCGTTACAGATGAGGGAACGAGGCTCAGAAGGGCCACGTTACTCCAGAATCTTTGCTTTGTTTGGGGGTGGAAGACGCACGTAAAGGAAGTGCAGGGAACGGGGTAAGGCTGGCTCCTTCTCTCCCAGTGCCTTTCCTTCTAGGCACTGGCATCAACTCCAGCCAGACACAAGGTCTCTCTGGGAATCTGAGCTGCCCCTGCCCCCCAGGCACAAGCAGGCTCCCCCTGGGGCTCCCTGGGAAGGGCTGGGCAGGGTCCCTGCAGCACCCCACAGACCTGCAAGGCTGGCAGGCTACTCTGGGGAAAGAACACTGGACCTGGGGTCTCAAGGCCCGTTCGTGGGCACCAGCTCTACTCACTGTGTGCCCTTGGCCCCTGACAGCATCTCTCTGGGCTCAGGCTCCCCCACCTGATTCAAAAGACCTCTCTGAGCTTTAAAGGAGGCAGCTTGGTACAGCCCCGAGGGTAACTGTTAGTTCCCATCACCACCGCAGCCCTTCCTCCTCCCTCACCTGACTGTTGGTGCTCCCAGTCCTGCTCTGGTACTCCGTACCCCCTCCCCACACCACGCCCCCCCTTCGGTGTTCCCTCCCTTCCCCCGGAGTCCATTGCCATCTATATGCTGTTGACTCTGAAACCCAGCTCCCCAGCCCCGCCCTGAGCCACAGACCCACATTGCCGGCTGTGCTGGGTGTCTCCCCTGACACGCTCCACTCGAGCCTTGACCTTGACTGGCCCTGAATCATCACTTCTATCCCCAGGCCCAGCATCCTCACCACCTTCCCCACAGCCTGCTGGCCCCACTCAGCAAAGCTGGAGACTGTGGTGTCTTCCTCTTCCCCAGGCATCCAATCCCTGAAGATTTGCCTGCAAAGTCTTCAACCACCCCTCCTCTCTGTCCTTGTGACCACTGTCCAGGATGAGGCCATTGCCATCCTCACTCATACAGGCTGCCGCAGAAACCCCCCTACTGCTCTCCCTGCTGCCAGTCTTACCCTCTCTGGTCCCCTCCATGCTACAGCTGGGGTGATCTTTCTGGAATGCTGAGCTACTGTGTTCTTCCCTTGCTTAAAACCCTCTAGACATTCCCCACTGCCCACAGGATAAACCCAACCTCCTTAGCCCAGCTTGCAGGACCTTCTCGTGGACTGTCCCCTCTTTCCCTTCCACTTCTCATCACCCCTAATTAACCTCCTTACAATGCCTGCCATTCCTTCTGCTACTGGGCCTTTGTCCTCCCCGGGCCTGCAGCACCCTCTTCACACCCTCCTTCCCCCACACTGGTGACTCTCCGACTCAGCATGGCTGTCATCCCCTCCCGGGAGTCTTTAAAATGTTCTTACCACTTAAGTATTGCCTCCTGGACCACCCCCAAGCCTGGGGCAGCTGCCCCTACTCTGCGCTCCCACAATACCCCGAATACATCACATGCTGACCGCATTCGGTTGCCCAGGAGCCCGGACATTGGCATGAGGTGTTTCGTACAAGAACATTCAGCCAAGGGGCAGGAGGGGGCTGAAAGGCATCCCACACCTTGCTCCCTGGGGCCTGCACCCGGGCAAGGGGCTGCACCCATCAGAAGGAAGGGCACTCTCCAAATTCCCAGCAGCAGGAGCTCCCACCTTAGGAGCCCACACCGTCCTGCCCACCACTGTATCCGCCCCACAGGGAGCCACGGCCACTCGGTGCGGCGGACCCAGCACAGGGCAGCCCTTCCTCACCATTTCATGACCAAGTGAACCCAACATTCCACCGCCCCACCAAGGGGCCCCAGCCTCCCCTTCTCCCTCTCTCTCCCCCATGCATCTCTCCCAGGCCTGCCCTTGCCCTCGGACTTACCCACAGTGCTGATGACGGTGCAGCAAAAAAAGAGCGAGCTCAGAAAGGACCAGTCTGCAAACCTGCTAAACCAGTGGGGCTTCACCTTCTGCAGCAGCGCCCCAAGGTCCCGTTTCCTGCCTTCCTCAACTGGGGAAAGAGAGGACCAGAGTGAAGGAGAGGGTTTTGCTCAAGACAGGTCCCACCGTGTGCAGGGGTCTTCCCCAGGGACCGGCACACCCCCTGCCTCGTGGCCCCTTAACGCCATAACCTGGTTCTGCTTTTGCCCGTCTCGGCACTTAGTTCCTGCATTTAGTGCCCACGGAGATGACGAGACCACGTGAGAGGAGCCCCCCAGGAAGGGGCCCATGGGGGTCCGGCCCAAGCTCAGCCACGGGATTGCTGTGTGGCCTGAGGGGGCTTCCTGAAATTTCTGAACCTCCGTGTCTTTCACTTTGCAAAGGGGCATTCTACTTCTGCTCAGTCTCTCTCCCAGGCTTCTTGAGAATTGAAAGTAAAATGGGTCTTATGAAATGCAAGCTCTTATACAGATACAAACCATCCCCACTCCGGAGGTCATTAAGCCTGATGGCATTTGCTACTCGTACTGGGATCTGTGGGCACCGAGGCGTCTGAGGATTTCTGGGAAGTCTTGGCTTTCAAAACATCTGACCCAGGGCCAAGAGAGCAGGATTGGGGCCCTGGTTCCTCAGGGAGGTTCCCAAATAGTTCCTTTGGCCTGGGTGGCCAGTGGGCTTTGGGACCTTAGAACCACCTTGAAACTCTGGCACGCAGCGGGGGGTTCACTACTCATGTGAAAGGGCGCCGACCTGGGAGTCCAGGCATTCTAGACCCAGCTCTGACCCTGAGCAGCTCCCGCAGCCATGGACAAGACGCTCCATCCCCAGCCTGTTTCCCCATCGGGAAGGCAGCATGACAGGGCCATGAAAGGAGAGCTCTGGGGTCTAAATGCCTGGGGTGGAATCCTCCGCTCCACTCTGTAGTTTGCGACCTTGGCCAGTCGCTTAACTCCCAGAGCCTCGGTTTCCTAATCTGTGAAAGGGGTCAATCCACACAGGCGCCCGGGGCTGGCATGAGGATTAAGTGCGATAACGCACAAGCGCGCTCCGCATGGGGGGGGCGCTTCGGGAGCACTTTAATCTCCAACAAAAATCAGTACCACATGGGGCTGGAGGGGCGCCTGGCCGGCTCAGTCAGAAGAGCACGTGACTCTTGATCTCAGGGCCCTGAGTTCAAGCCCCACGTTGGGTGTAGAGAGGACTTAAAAAACAAAAACAAAATGGGGTTGGACCAGTGCTGTATTCCCATTGTATTCTGTACGTCAGAATCACCCGGGAAACTTTAGAAGATTCCCAGCCCAGCTCTGGAAATCCCGATTAAGTGGGTTTGGAGAAGAGCCTACAAATGTGTATTTCAGACGCTGGATGATTCTGATGTGTGGCCGGGTTTGGGAAGCTCTGAGCCTGGGATGGTGCGGAGTCCGGGCGGTGGCGATGGCGGAGGGGCGTGTGTCTGTCTGGACCAGATGCAGAGAGAAGGAGTGGGACCCTCCACAGAGGAGACACTCTGCCTCCTGGGACCAGCCTCCCGTCAGCCTCAGCTGAAAGAACCCACTCGAGAAGCAAGGTCGGGCCCATGGGAGGAGCCGTGAACAGACCCGCTGGACCTACCTGTCACAGCAGGGGCATCCTTCCCCTCACTCCTGGAGGCTGTTTTTCCTTTGTCTTTTATTTACTGACTCTATATTTTTATTTTGCTCTGTTAAATACATATTTGCAAGCTTTGGGGAACAAGGCAGAGCAGTAATAAGTGACCAAAGACAAATGAAACGCAGTAAGGACACAGGTAAAGTGCCTCGTGCCCTTCAAGAGACTTCACGACCTTTATCTGCTTCCCACAGGGTCCCTATGATTGGCAGCCCTGAGACTGTGGGTCCGGGCTGTCTGGCACACTGAGACCCAGAGAGGGCAACAGCTCTCCACAGATCACACAGCAAGTTGGGGGAGCACCCAGGACCGAAACCAGGCCCCCAAGTTACCAATTCCTCTCCCCTGAGTCCAACAGTAGAAAAGGCCATTGGGAACCGGAAGTGGGAGAGAAGGGGGCCAGGCAGTTCCTCCTGGGGGGCCAAGCCCAGTTTGATTGTCCCTTGAATCCTAGTTCCTGTAAACTGAGTCAGGGGCCGGGCAGGCATAATTTGGAGGACCAGCCTAGGGACGCCCAGCCCCAAATCTCGTCACCCACATCCCTCAACCAACCTCACCAAATGCCCGGCTATCCATCCTTCCCGGAGCCTGCCGGTCCGGGTGGGGCTGGGAACTGAGGCAAGGGCAAGGGACCTGGTCTTTCCAGAGCACGAACTGGGTGCTCAGTGCTTTCCCTACATTCTTCATAGTAACACTAACAGGCTATTGCTTTCCCTATTTTACGGAGGAGAAAACTGAGGCTCAGAGAGAAGTCATTTGCCTAAGGTCCCACACAGGGATGGGGAGGACAAGCTGAGGGCTCCCAGACCCCCCACCCCAGCCTCCTGCAAAACAGCCCTCTGTGCTCTGGGGGCTGCCTCCACCCACAGAGAAAGCCCACCTACCCCCCCCCCCGCCCCCGTGAGCCACCTACCTGTCCTGTTGCATTTCAAGATGCCACAGAGCTCCTCCAAGAACTCCTCAAACTCTGGGTCATTTGGCCCCAGGTTCTGGCCGCCCTCGATGGCCGAGAAGAGGGCAGCACCCAGTAGCGCATAGGTCACCAGGGAGCAGAGGAAGCAGAGGCGAGGGAAAAGCTTCTCCAGGGCCTCCTGAAAGCACTTCCTGGCCGGGGGTGGCCCTGCAGCCTCCATCCTCCCAGGAGTGCTCCGAACAGGAGGAGCTGGTGGAAGAGGCAGGAGCAGGCCCCAGCAGCAGAAGGAGGAGGGATGGGGGAGGAATGGGAGTGCCCAGAGAATGGCCAGGCTCCAGCACTAAGTGGATGGTGCGTGTGCTTCCCCAAGGACTGGGAAGCAGCCGGTTCTCATCCCGGTCAGTTACTTAGATGGCGCCCCCCAGCACCCCAAATTGCTATTGATCCGCCGGCCTGGGAGCTGCCCTGCGGGGGCTTTGGGTGAATGCTGTGGTGATGGCTTTGTGCTTTGGCCTTTCCCATCTGGAAGCTGCAATTTTGACTTCCAGGTACCAAATCTGACTCTTGGTTTTTAGTCAAGTGATTGTCCTTCCTGAGGTGGTCTGTGGTGTCTGGTCTCTCGGGCTGGTAGTGATAATAGTACTGGGCATGGCCGTAGCGCTACGGTCTACAGCCTTTATCCTGTATGGATCTAATTATTGGTTCTGCTTCTTCACTCCCCTATAGCATAGGCCCCCTTGCCACGGCCTTAAGGTGGGCAGAGCTAGACCACGTGATTTGCTCTAACCAATCAGCTGTTAGCAGACATGACACGAGCAGGGGCTTGAAATGCCCCCGCCCCTATCTCTGCTATGAGAAAAACCTGCCCGGTGACAAGCACGGGGTTGTGCGCACATTCAGAGCTCCCTTCATAAAAGGATTCTCTGCACAGCTTCGAGGAACGCGGTTCATGACAGCCTCCAGCTCTTCCTCCTTCAGGTGTGCCTCAACTTTCAAGCCCCTTCTCTGGGAAGCCCTGTGCAATGACTGAGCAAGATGGGGGTACAAGAGCTTCCCCATGACTGCGCCCACCCTGAGGGACTCCTCCAACTTGCAACCTTTGTTCCAGAGCTCCCCATTGGTCTGCCGGGGTTTTGTCAGCTCTGCATCATGATCGGAAGGCTTTGTGTCCCATCCTGCATCCCAGTAAAGGTTTCGCAGTTCTTACCCTTTATCTCCATGTCTGCTTCGCAGAGGATCCGACCTGTGGTAATTGGCACCAAAAGTGTCCTGAAGGAGCAGACTCTAAGATGAAGGTTGGGACTGGGTTGACCAATACCCAACTGGTGGGGAGATGGTGTGCAGACAGATCTTGGCTCAAGGTGGCCTTCCATTGATAAACTTCCCCCGGTGGTGAGCTGGGATGGTGTGCAGGTGCAAGGTGTTGGCTAGTGCAACAATTCAGGCATCGAAAACATATTGGAGGAATGATAAATGTAAGGACGAGTTTGGATGGTTACCACAAAGTTGCATGGATCCCCCAAAGGCAAACTTAGAAGAGGGAGGTTAGTAGGACAGACTACAGCCTCTGCTGCAATTGGTCTCAGGGCTGCAACTGGTACTCATCATCTCCTTCCTTCACTACCCATTCTAAATTCCCCTTGCCCTCTGCCAACTCTTCTATTCACTCAATGGCATGATCCCAGTCCTCATTCCTGGGTGGGGGCGGGGGGTGGGCTGAGTCATCCATGGTAACCATATCCTTTCCAGGTTGGAGTTGCTTATGTTTGTCCATTCGTGGACATAGTTGCGTAAGAAGTACCAAGAGGTACCCAAGTGGGTTCCCTGAGTTACATTCATATTCCCTCCAGCCTCCATTGTGTGAAAGCAGCCCTACCTCCTTCTGTTGACAAGGCAATTGCCCTCAACAGGATGACCACCCCTTCTCTTGCTTTCTGGCTCCTGAATAGGAAGATCCTAACATGCCCAGGCAGCAGCCATAGGGGCCCCTTACTAGGTTTCCAGGAGAATGTGTCCCCCTTGGGGATCAAGACCTCTACAGAGCCCAGAGTTGTGGGGATGGAAGACAGTAAAGGAATATGATCATGCAATTCTCAATTTGAAATGGAAAGCAACCAATGCTTCACTGCATCTTTACAGCCCTGGAGAATGAGAGAATCTCCGTGCCCAGAACAAGCCAGCTGCTCTGCACCCCCACCCGCACCCTTACATCTGTATCCAGCCTCCTAGATGGGTCAAGTTTAAGAACTCTTTGCCTAGCCCTAGATCCCCAAGATTTTCTTCTGTTTTCTTCTAAAAATTTTATAGTTTTTCTGCTTATATTTAAGTCCATGATCCATTTGAGTTAATTTTTACATAAGGTGTGACATTTAGGTCAAGGCTCATTTTTTGGCTATGGATACTCAATTGTTCCAGTGCCGTTTACTGAAAAGTCTATTTTCACTCCATTGGATTTTTTTTTCACCTTTATGAAAAACCTTTTGAGCAAATTTATGTAAATCTACTTCTGGGTTCTTTATTCTGGTCCATTGATCCAATGTCTAGCCTTCCACTAATACCACACTGTCTGATTACTACAGCTAGTAGTCGGCCTTAATATCAAATATAGTGATTTCTCCTACTTTACTCTTCTTTCTCAAAATTGTTTGAGCTATTTAAAGGACTTTCTATATAAATTTTAAAATAATATCATCTATGTCTACATAAAACCTGAGATTTTGATAGGAACTGCATTAAACTCACAGACCAATGAGAAGACACTTGACATCTTTACTGTGTTAAGCCTTCCAGTCCATGAACATAGGATGTCTCTCCCAGCTGTTACTTTTGAAGAACACCTTAGTGTGCTCCCATTGTTCTTTACTCAAGCCAAGAATCAACATTTTCAGATAAGAATGCATAAGTCATTTGTTATTAAGTGCTATTTACTGTGCTTGGGGCAGTGTTACTAAGTGAAAGCATTAGATGGTGGAGGTCAGAAAGTGTATTTGCATCATTTTTTAAGGCTTTTTTTAAAAATACATAATTCAAGCATCTAGAATACTATAAAAAATAACATAACAGGAGTACCTGGGTGGCTCAGTCAGTTCAGCAGCATCTTTTGGCTCAGGTCATGATCCCAGGGTCCTGGGATTGAGCCCCACATTGGGCTCTCTGCTTAACGGGGAGCCTGCTTCTCCCTCTCCCTCTGCCTGCCAATCCCCCTGCTTGTGATCGCTCTCTGTCAAATAAATAAATAAAACCTTAAAAAAAAGAAAATAACATAACAAGTGCCATGTACCCATTACCCCAGATGCCATGTACCATCTGGAGGGAGATAGGGAGCTGGGTACAGAAAGACCCTGTGATAGCACAGGAACTGAAGACAGGTGAGCTCCAGCCCATTAGCCTCATGAACTAGTTGTACGTGATTCAGTGTTATGGTTTTTATCAGGGTACAGGAGTCATTCACCCACATTTGGGCCAGTGGGATAGCGGTAGCAGAAACAGGTGAGAACCTACAAGAGAAGGGACTCTTATAGACAAAGTCAGGGCCATGAGATCCAGTCACCCCTCCCCACCTCAGAGATGATCCAAGTTTCTTCCATTTTTAGGAGAGAGGAATTTTCTGCTTCTTCTACATTATCTAGCCCCTTTTCTAGGGAGGGAGGGACACAGATTAGCGAGAGACCTCCTCTTACTGAAGTCTAAATCCCTCTCCTGATGAGGCATCAGATGGACATCAGTCGACCAGCCAAAAAATCACTTCCTAGGGGCCCACTAGAGGCCAGATGATGTGAGGCCAATAAAGGTCCCCACCATCCACGGAAGGAGAGGATGTAGATACATGGATTCATGCACTTTGATATAATAAGGGATGAATTAGGAAGTGAGATGCAAAGACACTGTGGCTAATGGAGGCAGAACCAAGAGAGATGCTGTGAGCCCGAGTAGCCTAGGGCAGCCTCAGGGAAGAGAAGAGCTCAAAAGATGTCCAAGGAGAAGGAAACTAATGGCCAGCTGATAGCAGATCCATGATAATAGGTCTGACTGAGGTAAAATTTTCTAGCTCTGGAGGTGGGGGTGGGCGGGTCTTGTCCCTCTGCATGAGCGGTGTTTTGCCAAGAACACAGGAACGCAAGGTGCAGATAAAACAAAATCAAGCTTTAAGGCCGCCTCCTGGTCTCTTGAGACCCAGCACGGTACCTCACCTCAGGCGGGTACTGTGCACACAGACAGTGGAGAAGGGGGATGGTGCTATTCCAGCAGCCAAAGATGAGTCCTTCTAATCCAGGCACAGGAGGAAGAACATCACCCAGGCTGGCTTCCTCTGGGGCAGCGGCAGCAGCCTTGGCCTGGGTGAACCCCTTCCGCCACAGCCTGCCCTGGAGGGAGACATGGCGCCATCTTCTCTCCCCATGGGTGTGTGTGTATGTGTGTGTGTTTCTGATTCTCTCTCTTGAGAGAGGACAAGCATGGGGGGTGGGGTGGGCTTCTCAGTCACAATGAACCCACCAATTCTCTTAAAAATAACGAGGAGCCAATTACACTCCTACATTAAACATGGCATTGGTTCCTGAAATCAAATTGCTGTATTACAATCAAGTTGTACAGCCTGCTTTATACTTACGACCTACAGGCTTAACCACTTAGGGGAGAGTGTGGGAACTGAAGAAAGAAAGTCTTAATACAAACAGGCTGCTGGAGAGAAGGCAGGGAGTGGGGGTGGGGTGTACAAACCAGGCCTCCAAAGCTTGTTTGCTTGGTCCAGCCCACATATGCAGCCTAGGTGGCACCTCTCGGGTTGGGTCTCCACTGCTGGTCCAGTCGGCTTTGCCCTGGGCCTAGGGCTCTGTGGCCTGCCAGCCGCACAGTCAGGCCTATGGGGAAGGAGTGATTCCTTCAGGGAGAGCTGGCCCTGCAGACCAAAGAAGAAGATTGAACGTTAGGGCTGTCACGGATCAAAACCCTGCTTAGAGATCACCATTCCCTACTTGGCAGTCACCTGTGTCCTTGATGGGGTGAAGGCAAAGTTGCTTCAACTATATACAGTAGTTTTTTTAAAAAATGGAGGTTTATTAATCTGTTGCATAATAATCCAAAAGCAAGATTTGTATGTTGCTGGGGCAGCCCTGCTTCATCCTGACACTAAGGACCTGGGGTCTTTCCATCTTGCTCTGCTTTACCCTAGGGCAGCTGTGTTCCAAGTGTGGTCCCTAGACCAACAGCATGACCATTGTCTGGGAACTTGTTAGAAATGCAAGCTCTTGGGCCCCACCCCAGATCTACAGATTTCAGAATTCTGAGGTGGGACCTGACCAACCCCCCAGGCAATTCCAAAGCACACTGAAGTTGAGAAGCACTACCTCCGGGCACTATCCTCGCCTACATGCTTAAAACTGGCCTCTGAGGCCCACCTGTTTTAGTCAAGGGAAGGGAAAGACGAAGTCAGGGCAGTTAACCTTCTTTTAAGTTGTGGAAAACTTATTGGGGTGGAAATTACATGCATCACTTCTTTTTTTTTTTAAGATTTTATTTATTTGTTTATTCATTTATTTATTTGAGAGTGAGAGGGGGAGAGAGAGAGAGAGAGCATGTAGGAGGAGGGAAAGGGACAAGAAGATTCTGTGCTGAGCACAGAGCCAGATCCGACAACCCTGAGATCGTGACCAGAGTCACAACCAAGTGTGGGATGCCCAACCGACCGAGCCACCCAGGTGCCCCCACT